>NW_017732497.1:217515-231939 GCF_001890085.2 Hipposideros armiger | reverse complement strand
GAGCATTGTCATGATGGAGGATGATTTATGGCTCACTTTAAAACACACCTTGTCTCAACCATAGCTCACACCTGAATGACTGCATTGGACAAGTTGAAACTTGTCACACACTGTTACTAAGACTTGACATCCTGCTTCCTGTATGGAAGATCCCTGCCTTTCTGTTGGATGGCACTCAGCAGCGGCATTCCCCATATTCATTGATCACAACAGAAAGGCTCAGAGTTACACATCGCTTCTGGGATGGCAATTTCTGTCAAATAAAAACATTACGGTGTGTCCTTATCTACCTTATTCACCAGATCTCGCACTGTGCGACTTGTGGTGGCTCTTCCTCAAAGTCAAAATGACCATAAAAGGTAAATGTTTTGAATTAATTCAGGACATTAAGGCAGCCACGACAGCACAACTAAAGACACAAAAGAGGACTTCCAGAACTGCTTCAGAAAGTGGCAAGAACGATGGGATGAGTGTGTTTGAAGTGAGGGGGATTAATGGCAATGTGTCTTTTATTGTAATAATTTTTTAATTTAAACATTCACTGTATTTTTGAGTGATATATATATATTATGTAATATATATATATATATACGCATATATATATTATACTCAATATGATAAATGTTAGACATTGTTAGCAAAGATGAGCAAAAGTATGGATTTTAATGAGTCTGGGCAACTACTATAGCAATAACTATGAGAGTGTGACATTTAAACCAGTAGAATAAAATGTAAGCTATTTAAAGAAAATCAAGGAAGATTAAAAAAATAAATAAATAAAAGGAAAGCATGGCAAAAAGCACCTAATAAGACTGCAAAGTGAGTGTCAATGTAACAAAAATTGCAAAAAATATGTGAGTTTATGTGATCAAAAGACAGAAAGGCAGATTAAAAAAAATTTTGAGGTCTACATATTTGATATTTATGAGACTTATAAGTCTTATGTGCAAAAGGATACAGAAAGATTAAAAATAAAGGAATGAAAAAAAATACACCAGGCATATATGAAGCAAAGAATCAGTGGTAACATTGTTAATATAAGTGCAAATGGAATTTTGCTCTTAAAAGGGGACATTGTATGTTAGTAAAGAAGATATAACACAATAATCATGAATATATATGCTGTTAATAATAAGATCTCAAAATAGAAAAAAGCAACAACTGACTGACCTAAGAGAAGAAATAGATAAATCAACAATTATTGTTGGAACTTAAAGAAACCCACTTAGAAACTGATAGAGAAAACAGATAAAATAAAAAAGAAAAGATACTGGACAAACATATAATACATTATTTTCAGGCTGATGTGATATAAGTAAAAAGGAAGTTTAATAAACACCAAAGACTTAACTTTATACAGACTATGTTCTTTAACTATCATGTGATAAAACTAGAATTTAATAACAACAGGAAAGCTAACTAACAACTAACTAACCTGAATAGTAGAAACTAAAAATTATATCTAAAACCTGCACAAAGGTTTTCAGATGTAAAAAACAAATTCAAGAACTTTTTTTGAATTCCAGTCAAGATGGTGGAGTAGGTGAACACTGTGCTTGCCTCCTCTCATGACCACATCAAAATTACATCTAAACTACAGAACAGCCATCACTGAGACTTGTCTGAAGTCTAGCTGAACAGAAGCCCTATAACTGAAAATATACAGAAGAAGCCATGTGGAGACTAGTATGAGGGGCAGAGAGCTGCTGAACAGGCCTGGTCCCACAGTCAGATATGGTGATTAAAAATCGGGAGGCATATTTTGGCTGTGGGGTTCCCTCCTAAGGAACAAGGAGTCCCAGCCCCACACCAGGCTCCCCAGCTCAGGGTTCCAGTGCCAGGAAGAGAAGTCCCTGTAACTTCTGGCTGTGAAAACCAGCAGATGTTGTGGCTGATTGAGACTGAGGGCTGCTGAAGTCTCAGGCATTCCTTTTAAAGGGCCCACACAGCCTTACTTGCTGATGGACTCATTCGCTCTAAGCTCCAGCACTAAAGTAGCAGCTAGAAAGCTGTCAGGGACATACAGGGAGGAACTGAATTGCCTAGCTTCAGCGTGAGGGCTGGAGGGTCAGCAGTTTTGCAGACAGAAATGCTGGCAGAAGCCACTGTTTCTTTGTTGAGCCCACCACCTGCTCAGCATGCAAAAGCAGGTTGCTGCCATATCTGAGTCTCCATTAATCTGGCTAACACCATTCACCATGCCCTGGTGATTCCTTGAGACCCTGACCCACCCATCTGTGGGCCCACTCAAGCCACTCCCAGTAGTTTTTCCATACAAATGGCCTGTCTTGGCTCATGCTGCAAACTCTCTTAAAATCTTTCAAAGGTTGACAAACCCTTAAACAAGCAGCATCTGGCCTTAGTGTGCCCTGTACCTTTTGCTAAGTAATCTGAATCCCACACTAGAGGCAGCGGGCCTCAGTTCACAGCTTAACCCCTCCCAGGCACCTCCAAGCAGAGTGCTGCTAGTGGACATCTGTGGATTGCTTTATGTCTCATACCAGGTGGTCCTGGGCAGGGTACAGACTGTGGCTAAACTTGGCCTGCAGCAGGGCCCCTCCCAGGAGGTTCCAGGGCTGGTTTCAGACTGAGCTGGAGCACCCCACAGCTGACTCCACAGATGACAACTCAAAGGGCAGACTGGGCAGCACCAAGCCCTGCTAAAGTGAATCCTGCTCCATAGGCTTATCCTGTGCACAATAGCTCCTCCACTGTGGTCATGGCCAGTCCTTACAACCAATCAGCCCAAGGGTCAATTCCTTTCATTGACATGAAAACAGCAACCAAGGCTCAACTACAACAGGAGGGCACACATAACCCACACAAGGGACACACTTGAAGCACCTGTCTCATATGACAAGGGAGACAGTCCCACAGGGCCCTACAGTGCATCTACTACATCAGGCTACTCTACTAAAAACCAGGAGACATAACAGCCGTACCTAACACATAGAAACAAACACAGGGAGGCAGTAAAAGTAGGGAGACAGAGAAACATGTCCCAAATGAAAGAACAAAACAAAGCTCCAGAAAAAGAACTAAACAAAATGGAGTAAAGAAATCTGCCAGATGCAGTGTTCAAAACACTGCTTATAAGGATGCTCAGTGATCTCAGGAAGAAGTTCAACAAAGAGAAAGGAAACATATAAATGGAGACAGAAAACGTAAAAAAGAATTAGTCAGAAATAAAGGCTACAATACCTGAAACAAAGAATATATTAGAGGGAATCAACAGTAGATTAGATGAAACAGAGGATCAAATCAATTATTTAAAAGATAAAGTAGCAAAAACAGCCAATCAGAATGGTAAAAATAAAAAAGAATAAAAAAATGAGGACAGTTTAAGGGGTCTCTGGGATAACATCAAGTGTAAAAACATTCACATCATAGGGGTACCAGAAAAAGAAGAAGAGAGAGAGAGTGCGTGCAAGAAATTGAAAATGTATCTGAAGAAATAATGACAGAAAACTTCCCAGATCTGGTGAAGGAAATAGACATACAAGCCCAGGAAGTGCAGAAAGTCCCAAACAAGATAAACTGAAACAGGCCCATACCAATACACATCATAATGAAAATGCCAAAGTTTCAAGACAAAGAAAGAAAGTTAAAAGTAGTAAGAGCAGAACAGTTAATTACTTACAAGGGAGCCCCCATAAGACTGTCAGCTGATTTCTCAACAGAAACTTTGTAGGCCAGAAAGGGTTGGCAGGAAATATTCAAAAGTGATGAAAAGCAAGGACCTACAACCAAGATTACTCTACCCAGCAAAGTTATAATTTAGAATCAAAAGATAGATAAAAGCTTCCCAGACAAGAAAAAGCAAAGGAGTTCATCACCACTAAACCAGTATTACAATAAATGTTAGAGGGACTTCTTTAAGATGAAATAAAAAGATAAAAAATATGAATAATAAATTGGCAATAACTATATATCTATCAACAGTTACTTTAAATGTAAATGGATTAAATGCTCTAATCAAAAGATAGGGTGGCTGAATGGATAAGAAAACAAGAGCCTTACAAGAGACTTAACTTCAGATCTAAAGACACACAGAGACTGAAAGTAATGGGATAGAAAGATATTTCATGAAAATAAAAATGATAAAATAAAAACAAAAAATGCTGGTGTAGAAATAGTTATACCAGACAAAATGACTTTAAAACAAATGCTATAACAATAGACAAAGAAAAATCCAGTAATCCCACCCCTGGGTATTTATCTGAAGAAACCCCAACACTATTTCAAGGGGACATGTGCATCCATATGTTCATTACAGCATTATTTATAGTAGCCAAGATATAGAGACAACCTGGGTGTTCATCAGTGAATGGATGGATAAAGAAGAGGTGGTACAGGGCCGGCCAAGTGGTGCATTGATTAAGAGCTGGCTTGGGACACCAGGGGGCCCTGGTTCGGATCCCACATATGAGGGCTAGTCACACTGCCCTCTACAGCTAAGATGGTGAACAACAGCTCAACCTGGAGCTGGGCTGCCGTCAGTCGCTGGCGACGGCGTGGGCTGCAGCCCCTGCTGCAGTGGATTGCCATGGGCTACCGTGTGGAGCCAGCAGCCAGCGTGAGCGGCCAGCAGCCGCAGTGAGCAGCCGTCCAGAAGCCGGCGACTGATCTGCCTCACCTGGGAAGAGCGCAATGATGGTGCCAACTTGGGCCAGTGAAGCAACATCCTCCACAACTAGACTGAAGAACAAAAGGACAGCAACTTGTCTGTTCCCCTTCCCCCAATTCCCCAATTAAAAAAAAAAAGAAAAATAAAAGAAGAGGTGAGAGGTGGTACATACATATAATGGAATATTACTCAGTCATAAAAAAGAATGAAATCTTGCCATCTGCAACAACATGGATGTACCTAGAGTGTATTGTGCTGAGTGGAGTAAGTTAGTCATAGAAAGACAATTGTCATATGATTTCACTTATATGTGGAATTTAAAGAACAGTATAAATGAACAAACAAAACAGAAACAGATTCATAGATACAGAGAATAAAGTAATGATTACCAGATGCAAGGGTGAATGGGTGGCTGGGTGAAAAAGGTGAAGGGATTAAGTAGTATAGGTTGGTAGTTACAAAATAGTCATGGTGATATAGGGTATAGCATTAGGAATATAGTCAATAATTTTGTAATAACTATGTATGATGTCAGATGGGTACCAGATTTATCAGGGGGATCACCTTATGAGCTATATAGATGTCAAACTACTATGCTGTACACTTAAAGCTAATATCATATTGTATATATAGTGTAATTGAAAAATAAATTATTAAAAAACCTTATTCTCTATATTAAGCTTGTGTCAATATATCTTTTCATTCAGACTCTGGTGAATGTGTTTTCTGGTGTAGCAAGTGGGAGGCTCTAAATGAATTAAGATTAACAATTGAAATAAAGAAACTCTCTCTCCTATTTAGATGTAACTTCTATAGTTAGATGGGAAATTTTTGGAAAATATGAGAGAACAGAGAACATTAGTCAGCTCCTTAACTGAAGGTGATTTCAGTTTGGCAGGATGATAGGAAATAGAGAGCAAATGGAGCTGCAGTGTTATCTGGGAGTTCCTGAGAACCACAACGTTTACATCAGAAACCATGTAGGACATCAAGGAGTCAAGAAGACTGAAATTCATAGGTATATGTGACACGTTCAAAAGACCCTTCAAGAGAGCCCAAGAAATAGACTAGGGCTGGAATTCGAGCTATTTTGCTTTGTGGAAGATCACTGATGTCATCTGTATTTGCTTCTAGGCTGGTGCTGCCATGGAAGACATGGGTTATTAGTGAATTGAAATTGTTTTACCTAGGAAATGTGAGAAAATTATAAATGTTGGTATGATAGGTATAGTGGCTGGGTTTCCTGGAAAGTCAATTGTGAGATGGAGATTGGCGTGTGAGAGGTGTATTAGTGAGTGCTCTTGGGGTCAACACTTGGAGAAGGGAAGGGAAGGAAAGGAGGAGGAAGAAGCAGGATTAGGCATAGGCAGAAGCTGGGTGACGCCTCAGCAGAGCAGACATCATATGGGAAGTTTTGAAGCTGGGCTAACCCTTTAGAGTTGTTTTGAGTCATAACTTTATGGATCTTTTCAGCCAAGGCAATCCCCATAGACATAAGGGGTAATAAATCCTTCATTCCTGAAGGAAGGTATGAATGCCACATCATGGTGTCTGCCACCATAGCAGTATAATTTTTGGTTCAAAACTAAAAAGTAAAGCATTGGAAGAAAATTCTGGGTTCAGTATACAGTTGAAGGTGAAATCCTCCCCGACTTAACACTTGCTTTTACTATGGGCACACTTTAGGGAATTAACTTTATGAACATGAATCGAAAGAACTATGCTTTATAAAGCTTTAACACAGGGAATTCTAGCATTCACTCCTTCCCCCACTCCAAACACTCTGTTTCCTGAATGTGACACTAAAGGTGGGAGTATCCTTCTTTGTTTTAATTATTTTTTTGCCTTATGTGTAAGAGGGAAAACATGAAATGTACTGTGTGTTTCTTTGTCACACTTTATGCATTAGCTTGGAAAAGAATTTAAAAATTCCATTGAATACTCTTGGACTTGTTTTTTACCTGAGGCTAGTCAGGGAGGATTCAAAGGTAAGAAGAGATAATAGCTTCTACCTGGATCTGAAAGGCTTATTGCTAATTACTACTTTCTACCCTATCTCCCTACTTCCTCCTTGCACCTTAAATCCAGAGAGCTCAAGGAAGGGGAAGAGAGGAAGGCCATAAGGAAGACCAACACTGTGGTGTTGGCAGGAGAAGGGCAGGACAGCAAGAGCGCTCTTTCGAGTGAGTGGTGAAAGTTGTCTTCATCTTTGATCCTTCCTGATATAGCTTTTATCTACTCCTGATACATAGCAAAGATGTACACTCACCTGTGGACACAGACTCTGGCAGTTAGAGCTTGTACCGAGCATCGTCCTAGAGCATCTTCCCTGAGAGCAGGGACTCAGCACATGGGTTTGGGGCCAGACTCTCTGGGTTCTAATACTAGCTTCACCCCTGCTGGTTATGCGGTCTTGGGCAAGGGGCCTAACGTGTTCAGTCCTTAGTTTTCTTGTCTATAAAGTGGGGTTGACAATATGTCATAGGTTTGTAGTTGAGAATTGAATGAGTTAATCCTGTGAAACCACTTAGAACATAATAAATACTTGATAAATACTATTTGCTGTGTCAGGCTACGTTTTCTGTTCCTTGTGTTTTCTACCTTGACAGGTAACTACAATAAGATTATACACAGGGCTTCTGTACACCCAAACCTCCTACTCAGGGTTCAGGGTCCAACACCTTCTCTGCCTATCATCTAAGCAAGTGTACTGAGGTGACCATATGTTCTAATTTCTTGCATATTTTTATTCTAACACAAATAATTTCCCAGTTAACAATCTACAGACACAATTATCTATCCTTATTATAATTATTTCTACTCCTGAACTACAGATGAAGTCATTAGTCTTATAGATAAAAAAAGGTGGGATCCTTTTTCAAGTACAGATTCCCCCCACACCCCCTACCTCTTCCTGCCTCACCTTTATTTCCTTGGAAGATGACTTTTTAATGAAAAAAACCCCCATAGATTAGAGCTAAGGACCCCATACTAGACTAAATTTGTCCCTGGTCCTTTACCCTTGACTATCCCTCAAGCCTTTTTCACTCTCTCGGTCTCCCTCCTTGTCCTGTCCTTCTTATTCTCCTTCAAGGAGGAAAAAGCCAAGATGGAGAGCAGGCTGGGAGACTATAAAGGATGGGATCCATTTTCATTGACTCAGAGTCAGAATAGAATGAAAGACTTTAAAAAATAAACATGGGCACTTCTGATCTTGACCTTATTGGCCTGAAACCTTGAAGATGAAATGTACAAAAACATATTTTAGTTTTCAGTGATAATTTTATACTTGTATTTTTTAGAGAAATAATTATTTCTTCATTTGGACTGTAGGTTTTTCCTCTGTAAAATATTAATTAATTAATTAATTAATTATTGAGCAAATATTTTGTTCCAGGCATCACCCTACTAAACACTGGGGATACATTTGTGAGTAAACAAAAATAGATATCAAAGAGGTCAAAGCTCTTATGGAGGTTAGATTCCAGTGGGAGGAGACAATAAGTAGATTAACAAATACATGTTATGTTGGGTGGTGATAAGAAAGAAAAATAAAGCAAGGTGAGATAAATAAATAAGAAAAATAAAATAATTAAGAAAAAGAAGAAAACATAAAGTAGAAGGAAGGGCCAGACAGTAACAGTTGTACTTGGGTGTGTGCTGTTTTGGATGGGGTGATCTGGGCAGGCCTCTCTGAAATAGTTTCCCTTGAGCTGAGACCTACAGAGCATAAGGGAATGAGGGAGTGAGCCATGTGGATGTGGGCAGAGGGCGTGGCAAATATTTGACACTAATTCTTTAAATTCAGTGACACTGAACCTTTAGTTTGGTTAGAAACAGCATTCCTAAATTGAAAGAGATTATAGAAACACAAGCACAGGTTTTTCTTGTCATGGTCACCAGATGAGATTTGATGAAGAATACCTAGAATTTCTTTGGAAACCAGATTTTTTTGTTTGTACTGTGGTCACGTACATAGCAAGGTGGTTACGTTCAGCATGTCACTTCTAGGATCTATCGATGATCATTACAACATTAGAAAATTTCTTTTCTGTATTCATTTTTGTTCCATCCTGTGAGAGGGTGAAACACAGAACCAAATATGACTCATTATTCTGAATGTTCTTATGTTTGGGTGTGGATTTTGGTGCTTAAATTTTGTATTTCTTTAGAGAAATACATGTCTTTATTTCTTTTTCTTCCTCTTCCTCCTCCTTCTCTTCCTCTTCTCCCTCTCCCTTTCCCTCTCCCTCTCCCACTCCCTCTTCTTTTTTTTAAGCTAAGATTCAGAATTGCAGTAACAAGAAGGAACCAAACTGGTAGCTTTGGAACTAGCAGTTCCAGTGACTTTTATGAAAATTCTTTTTATCTGTGTATAGCCTGTTGCAGAGGGTTACTTAGATCTAGGGTTTGGTCGTCTTTCAAACTTACCTCTCTCTGGTGGCCACTTGAACACATAAAAATCCCAATGCCTTTCCATGAAAGTCTCCTAAAGGAGACAGAGGACCTGCTGAGTTGGAGTTTTATAGTAAATTCCCTTTGTATGTTTATATCTCATTATGCCTTGAAATCTTACTATGTTCTCATTCATCCCAAACACATGCAACATAAAGCTATTTTTTTTTCTGCTATGATATTCATGGGCCTATGATAGTAGGAGTACAATTATTTGGGAGTGGATAGACTTTTTTAGATTTGCAGTCCAGACTCCAGTTTAATCTTTGGAAAAGGTAGCGTGCCCACTTTATGCTGTACTTTATTTCTAGGCTGTTTTACCTTGGCTAAAGTAATTTTCAGAGGGTAAAATAGGTTGTGCTCTATATTCTTACATAGAATATTGGTTCCAAGGCCTAGAGATGGGACCCTTTCTAGTGATGGTCCGAGAGAAATAGAAGAAACAGGTTTGAGAACAGTAGAACAGAGGTGTTTAGTGCTGGAGGACAGGGAAGACACACTTCTATTATTTGCCTCCTTTGCTGACCTCTGCCCCAAGCTTCCACAACTTGCAATTTCATTTTCAAAGATATACTGAGAGTAGAATCTCTGGTAGGTTTATAATAGGTATAAAGATGTCTGTGGGGTACAGGAGTGTGAAAAGAGAACAAAGTGGCAGGAACAGAAAAGAAAGCAAGAGATAGTGAAAAAGTAGACAATATTATGAAATCAGTCTCCTTTATATTTCTGAAATATATTTGAAGGAGTTGATTCTTGAAGAGAAGAAATATTAATGGTGATGGGAGGTGTTGGTGGAGGTGAAGAACGCAATGAAGATGATGGAGGAAATGGAGGAAGTAGTCCAGGAGATTATAGAGGTGGAAAAAGTGGTAGAGTTGGAGATGGAAGAGATGATGGGAGAAAGAGTGGAGGTGGAGGCAGTAGAAATGATGGTAGTAATAGTGGTCATAGTAGAGGTGGTGAAGGTCATGTCTGAGGTGGAGCAGAAGATGGTGGACATTGTTGTGGAGGTGATGGAGATGGTAATGAAGGCGGTGAAGGTAGAGATGGTAGAAGGGTTGGTTGAAGTGATAGAAGTGATGGATGTAGTGACTAAGAAGGTGAAAGATATGATTAAGGCAGTAGAGGGGGTGGAGGAGGTGGTAGAGGAAGTAGAGATTATGGAGGGGGTGACGACATTGGCGGAGATGGTGATGGAGTTGGATGACATATTGGAGGTGATGGAGGACGTGGAAGGAGTGGTGCATAAGGTTGTGGAGGTGGTATGGGTGTCAATGGAGATATTTATGGTGGTATTTGACATGGTGGAGTCGGTGGAGCCATTGGGTTACATAAATATTCAATCTTTATCTGTGTACCAGTACATAGAAGAACAAGTTGCCACGTGTAATACTTGTAAAAGAATTCCTGCACAAGGTTTTAATATTTTTCTTACTAATTGCATACATTTTTGCCTTTAAGTCTAAAATTCTTATATTCTTAAATGACTCAGAGAGCAATTGAACAATATTATTGCCTATTCACTCACTCTAACTGGATGCCTTTTATGTGCCAGACCTGATCAAGCATAGGTAATCAAAAATGAAAAACACTTAGCTTCTTTTTTTATTGAGGAGATAGACCTATAAACAGA
Organism: Hipposideros armiger; assembly: GCF_001890085.2. Classification (NCBI taxonomy): domain Eukaryota; kingdom Metazoa; phylum Chordata; class Mammalia; order Chiroptera; family Hipposideridae; genus Hipposideros; species Hipposideros armiger. The sequence continues at coordinate 221,224 of NW_017732497.1, read as the reverse complement.
TAATTATCATGCAATGAAGTTATTCAATGATAGAGATGTAAGCAGCCAGAGAAAAGTGATAGATAACTAAAGGGGTAGGGTTGGGGTCAGGGGAGGCTTCCTGGGACACATAACACCTTAAAGATAAAAAAATTGGGGATAAGAGAAGATGGGTGAAGGAGAAGATGAATATTACTGGTCAAAGTGAGGAAGTGAGAAACAGTGTATGTTAAATACATGGAACAATAAATAATTCTCTAACTGACTTTCCTTCTTAAATATCTGGGTATGTTCAGTCCCTTGCATTATATTGGTATTTAGAGTCAGGTTTGAAAGCATGGTGGTTGCAAAATGTAAATCTTAAGTGGAATTAGGGTCTTTTGGTGCTTAGTAGTAACATATTCAAAAGTAGAGACAATAAAGATGAGTCTGAGAGCTGGTGCCACCAAATTCTTCAACCCCACCCATTCTCTTAGCTCAAGAAGTCAGTGGGAAGACAGAATTTGAATGGTTTCCTATCAGAAGAAGCAGGACAAACAGTATTTAAGCTGGGATGGGTGGGTAGGCATGTAGTATCTGTGTAGAAGATGAGTTACTCACTCAGGCGACCTGATATTCAAGAAAAAGTCAGCCAAAATAATGAGTCACTCATTAGCCTCTTTAAAAGCAGGATCATGTCAAGACAGGGAAGGTAAGTAGACTGGTTTACTAACTTGGTTTAAGATGTACCCTTAGATATAACACTTGTCTAGTCATGAAAAAAAAATCTCAAATATCGAACCATTCTGTTGTATATCTGAAACTAATATGTTATGCCAATTAGACCTCAGTAAAAAAAGAAAAAAAAACCTCCAAAAAAACACAACACACCCATCCTTGACCCCATTAAAATACAATATTTAAAAAAAGCAGATAACACATAGTTTGACAAATGAATGACTCAATAAAAATGCAGGAAATAGATTTGAATAAGGAGTTTCAAAGGTTTTTAAATAGAGAACTTATTAAAGTTTATGAAATAGACTTTAGAAATTGATTTCCTAGAATAAATACTGCAAATGATATTCAGAGACCAGGAAGAGGGAACTTTCTGATGTATCCCCTAGGCCACAACTTGTCCTGCAAAGGATGAGAAGAGAGGGTTATGTCAATGCATCTCTTGCCTGTGGTGCCCCCACAGGGGACAGGATCCACCAAGGAGGCTGGGTAGTGGTTTGATGCTGTTTATGCAGAATTTCCACATCAGAGAAGGCAGCTTACCTATCTGAAAGACTTGGTGCCTTTGCCCACCTACCCTGGAAAGCAGGATATGGATTGCAACAGATAAAAAATTTGCAATTGACCTCTGAACCACATATTTAAATTCATTTCTGACTTCTTCTTTCCAAAGAGCATGGAGTTTGACAATTGTGATTCAGCCATCTACAGCCCCTGTTTATAATTGTTCACACTATCATTGTCTCTGAGATTTTCCCAGTTAACGTTATTAAGGGGTGGATATATGATTTCCTGGGTGGCTCGATTCACTCTTCTGGCCTATTTTGATAAGAAAGTGTCTACCTGCCTCAATGAGGAGCTTTTATTGGCATTTTGAATTTTTGCTTGTGAGGAAATCATATAGCAGAACAGAACTGCTGTACCGGTTGCCTTTCAGGTATAGAACTCCGTTTAATTTGCAGAAATCATTTATAAATTTGAACTATTAATTCAGCCTTTTTTGCTTGCCTTACAAAGGCCGTTCTTAGGAAATAAAGCATTTGGGACCCAGTGGGAAAGATTCCAAGCTCGTACTGCTGGATCTCCTGAGTTACCCAACGCCCACGTGAGATTTTGGGGTTTTTCTATTAAGAAGGGGGAGGGAGGGCGGGATTGGCCCATTTGGAACATAGATGATAGAGAGTAAATAGACTTGTCTGTTTTTCAAAGATAATTGTGGGTTATGAAACAAAGTTAAGTAGGTAGCAAAATCCTACGCAGATTACAAAAGATGTTTTACATTTTTGTGTTAGCACACGTAATTTTAGGCCCTTAAGCAATGTCTAGTAGACCAGTTGAACATGCTCGGGCAATTGTTTAATAAATCCAAGAGAAGTAGTGGTTGAAATTAGATCATGGATTATAGATTCCTGGTACTGGAAAGGACTTTAGAGATTTTCTAGGCAAATACTTTTGCTTCACAGCTGAGGAAACAGGCTCAGAGGAGCTTCGCTATTTCAAGAGATGACCCTGGTGGCTGGAGCCTAGGTTTCCTGATTTCTAGCACTGTGGTTTGATGTGGGGTCAACTGGACGTCGAATAATGGTCAGCTGCCTTCACTGTCGATGTTTCCCAAAACACATGTCATGACTCTCACAGCTACTCCTGCTAGTCTAAGATCACAAAACATTTTGCTCGCATTTGTTTTGGCCAGACCTCTGCTAGGAGGGCAACGTTCTCTGCATTTATGAGCTTGCAAAGCCCAGCTCTGCCATTAGTTTGAGGGGGGTTTGGGGAACTTTGAGAACCAGTTCTCAGGCTGGTGCTTTCCACCCCAAACTTCCTCTTTCCCTGGGATTCTTTCTTAAGCTGAGGAGAAAGGTAGATGCTGCAGGGTTTTTGCTTTGCTGAAAGGTTGATAACACTTGCAGAAGTCTTGGTCAAGTTAGTCAAACTCACTGAGCTTTCATTTTTCATATGTAAAATAAAAATAATAATTCACAGGGTTTGTGCCAAACATAGTTCCGAGTGCAAGGGAAGCATTTAATAAATGTTGTTTCCTCCCTTTTATAATAAAATTCCTGAAAATGCTGGTTTCAGATTAAGGGAAATGATTTTATTTGTTTTTGTTGTTGTTGTTTATGAAGATATACATATTTATTATAGAAAATCAAACAGTGTTGAAAATGATGCATGCCTACCATCTAGAAATAACTATTCTGCATACTTTTACAACAGTCTTCTAGTCATCTTTCTATGTATCTATGTGTATATTTGTAATTTTACATAAAACCATAATATAAATACTCTCTTGCAATCTATACAACAAGAGGTCAGTTCAAAGAAAATTGCTGATAGATCTTTTCTGCTAAAGCTGAGAACATATTTCGTCTCAAATGTAGGCCACAATGGATGACACAATCTCATCTCACCTGTTAAAACTTCACTAAGGCCTGATTGGCACTTTGCTCCCCAATTGTCCTTTTCCTCTGTTCTCCCCAGTAGAAAGAGAATATGTCACTGAGTGTATACAATGTACTTTCTGGAGTTGGCAAAAGATTTGTCAACCAGGGAATCTTCTGCTTTTATTTACCTAACAAAGGCCAGGATAAACCAATGGTGTTTACTATTTTAATCCCCTCAGTTTGACCCTTCCCTTATTTTCCACAGGACTCACCCACAGGAGGGCACTGACTATTGTGTACGTTAGTCCATTGGGTCTTGCTGACCTGTAGCTATGGGTAACCACTGATCTCCTTGGTGGCCCGGTGGCTTGCCCTTGTCAGACAGACAGACTGACATTAGCCGTGCTCTGTCCTTCACCTGCCTCCCAGATTTATCCATATTCTCTGTCTCTTTGGGCCTATGATATTGGTGATCTGAATGATGATTTAGACTAGGTATTAGGAAGGCATGTAGACCAATTCTGCCAAGAGTTTATAACCTCATACTACTACCTGCTCATGCATGTCAGTACCCATTAGTAGAAAAATAGAACCAATTGAAAGTCTTTGGATATTGGGAGCCTTGGATC
>NW_017732497.1:212577-214037 GCF_001890085.2 Hipposideros armiger | reverse complement strand
ATGTGACCACTAAAAATTGGGAGGGATGTTTTGGCTGCAGAGGTTCTCCCGCAACTCCTCACCAGAGGACTGAGGGGTCACAGTCCCACACCAGGCTTCTCAGCCCAGGGTTCCAGCACCAGAGAGAGAAGTCCCATAATTTCTGGCTGTGAAAACCAGCAGGTATTGTAGCTAAGTGAGCTGGAGGGCAGCTGCAGGCCTAGGTGCTCCTCTTAAAGGGCCCATTCATGGACTTACTCTGTGATGGACTCACTAGCTCTGAGCTCCAATGCTGGGGCAGCAGCTTGAAAGGCACCAGGGACATCCAGGGAGGAACTGAATTGTCTAATTTCAAGGTGAGGGTTGGAGGGGCAGATTTCTCACAGATGGAGAACCTGGTGGAAGCCACTGTTTCTTTCTTGAGACCTCCCCCTCCTTGTGTGCAGACACAGGCAGATCTAGTATCTGAGTCTCCAACAAATTGGCTATTAACTTTCATCGGTCCAACCCTAGTGATTCCCTGAGACCCAGCCAACACAACTTTTGGGCACACCCAAGACTTCCAGAGGCTTTTCCATACAACTTGTTTTAGCTCATGCTGTGGACTTTCCTAAAATCTATTGAAGGTTCACAAAATCCAAACAAGCAGCTTTTAGCTTCAGTGTGTCCCATACCTCTGGCTGAGCAGCCCTAAGTTTGGCAGTAATGATAGCCAGCCTTGGTTTACAGATTAGCCTCTTGAGGCAACTCCAAGCCCAGTGTGGGTGGTCATCTGCAGATCGCTTTGTGGTTCATACCAGCTGGCCCCAGACAGGGCACAGGCTGGGGCTAAACTTGGTCTGCAACAGGTCCCTTCCCAGCAGGCCCCAGGGTTGGTACGCCTGGTGGCTAGCATTGGACCATGCCAGAGCATTACCCAGCCACCTCCAAAGATGACATACCTAAAGGGCTGACTAGGTAGGCACCAGAGCACCACTAAAGCAAACCCTGCTTTGTAGAGTCAGTCCTTGCATGACGGCTCCTCCACTGTAGTCACAGCCAGTCCTCACAACCAATCAGCCTAAGAGTCAGTCTCTCTCATTGACATGCAAAGAGCAACCAAGGTTCAACTACAACAGGAGGCTTCACACAGCCCACATGAGGAACACATCTGAAGCACTTGGTTCATGTGACCAGGGAGACTGAGCCACTGAGCACAACAGCTTATCTACTATATAAGGTTATTCTAATAAACTGGGAGACATAGCAGCCATACATAATACACAGAAACAAACACAGGGAGGCAGCCAAAATGGGGAGACAAAGAAACATGTCCCAAATGAAAGAACAGGACAAAGCTCCAGAAAAAGAACTAAACGAAATGAAGAAAAGCAAGCTGCCAGATGCAGAGTTCAAAGCGCTGGTTATAAAGATGCTCAGTGATCTCAGGCAAAACTTTAACAAAGAGAAAGGAAACATAAAATGGAGACAGAGAACATAAA
>NW_017732497.1:208688-209711 GCF_001890085.2 Hipposideros armiger | reverse complement strand
TGTTTGCATTGTGGGCAGTGACGTGACAGGAGCAGACTTCAGGTCTAGACAGGGAATGGGGTCAGTTCCAGGGTGATCAGCTAAGGTGAGTACTAGAGATCCGGGCAGATGGCATCCAAAGTCTGGGTGGTCAGAGACAGAAAGAGGGGGACCAGAAGGAACACTTCAGCTCTGCTCCTAAGCTGAGGGGATTCAGACCTTGTGAACTATTTCATATTGCTTCCCACGCATAGATGTTTGGAGCCCCAAGGAGGGAGAGGCATGTGGATATCCTGATTTCTGTCCTCTATGCCCCCTCTCTGACCATTACAGCTGGATTCCCTCACCTTTATCTGTATACTTAGCCCCACTGCAGAATCTGGACCCAATCCTACATCAGCAGTTCTGTACCTTGGCATCATCATTCTTTTAGCAACAACAACCTCTGATGTTGGCTGTGCAACTGGATCCCTGTCTTGTACCTCAAATTTCCAATATCTGGGTGTCTTGCCTTGAGCCCCAGGCTTCCCTGACTATTCTGATACCTGATCTCCTAAATGCAACTACACAGTAAACGTCCACAGCACCTGAAGATTCCTTGTTCCTAGCTGGGCAGTAAATATGTGCCATAGGCCTTACCTTCACCTTTGCCCAATGGGTTATTTGTATTTCATCTTCCTTTTACCCATGTAAGCTGATCATCCAGCCTCAGGCTGAGCTTTGTCCAACAAGGCCCAAGTCTCAGCCTTATTCCCATGCTAGGAATTTATTGAGCATTTACAATTAACCTATGTGGAATCCTCCAAACACCGTACTTTGCATGGTTTACATGGCTCACCTGAACATCATGAGGTTGTAGCCATGATTACCAAAGCCGCTTTATAGGTGAAAAAACTGTATTTTTTATATTTTAAAAAATAAGTTTGATTAAATTTATTGGAGTTATATGGGTTAATAAAACTATATAGGTTTCAAATGTACCATTCTATGATATATCACCTGTATATTGCATTGTGTGTTCACCACCCAAGTCAAGTCTCCTTC
>NW_017732497.1:166619-205708 GCF_001890085.2 Hipposideros armiger | reverse complement strand
TTTGGTTTTATATCCCACATATGAATGAAATCAAATGGGCGGAGGACCTGCATAGACATCTCCCAAGAAGACATATAAATGGCCAACAGATATATGAAAAGATGCTCAACTTCACTAGCTATTAGGGAAATGCAAATCAAAACCACAATGAGATACCACCTCACACCTGTTAGAATGTCTATTCTCAGCAAGACATGAAATAAGTGTTGGAGAGGCTGTGGAGAAACTAGGATATAAAGGGACTTGTTCATTTGTCACAGTATGAGGAGAGGGCAGGAATTCAAACACAGGTCACCTGATTTGAGGCCTGAGCTGTGATTACAAGGCTCATTGCCTCCTGGTCTTTGTTCGAACTTTAGGATCTACTTGTAGTCCGAGGCCCAGCCTTCCCTAACTCAACTTATCCCTGCCTCCAAACAGAAGATGTGCCTGGTTGTCTTCACAGGGTTATTTGCTTTGATGAAGTTCCCAGGTGATTCTGTCAGCTCACATTATGGTCTAATGCCCCAGGGCAGTGGTCTCAAAGTGTGTTTCTCCCCCTCCACCCCAAGACCAGCTGGGAAACGGTTAGAAATGCAAATTTTCAGACACTACTCAAGACCAACTGAATCAGAAACTCTGGGAAGGGGAGTGGCAGTAATTTGAGTTTTCACAAGCCCTCTAGGTGATTTTGATGCACACTAAAATTTGAGAACATTGTCCTAGGGTCATGATCAGGTGTGTTCAGGAAAGAGAGGGACAGGAACATGTGTTTCTAGCTTGGGTTGCCATGCCACCCAACTAGTGGTTTCCTCCACTGTCCCTATCTCATTGGGAACAGGAAATGGAGGGGAAAAATGTGAGAAATCTCTGTTCAGCACTTGACCCTGTACTATGGAGTCACGAAGAAACTGTTTTGGATTCCTATAATGATGAAGTTGGAAAAAAACAGAGTCGTTTGAGAGAGGCTGCAAGTCAAGACAGACAGAAAAAGTGTTACACTAATGTTCATGAAAACTAAAGAAAGCTAGACTCACACACTGATATTTTGGTGTTAAATACCCAGGTCTCTTTTAGTTAGAATTTACCTTATGGCCCCTGTGGCTGTTTCACATGCCTTTATGGTGAAATAGTAACAATCACAGCACTTTTCAGAAGGTATACATGAAGCAGTTGGATTTAGGCTGAAAGCTGTGACTTGCCTTATTCTTATAACAATAAGAGACAGGCATAAAAAAAAATAACATCTACCCACTCACTGATTTTCCTGGCATTTAGCCTTAATTCCTGCTGTTTGCTAGTCTGTATCTTGTGTACACGTTTTGGGGTGTTTGGCACCTGCTCCACACCTGTGAGAACACACCTGCAGAAGTCCTGGCCTGAGTATAAAATCAGGGCTTCTCTAAGCTTATGAACAGCAAGCTTACTGATACTGCCTAATTCCATTCTGAGTGGGGATTCCGTGATTGATGAGGGGAGAGAGTAAATAAATTTCAGTAAGTACACACAAGAGTGGATCAGGACAGTAAGTGCTTACCATGTACAATCAATGGGCATTATTTTAAAGGAGATTAAAATTTCCTGGACTTAATCCTCCTGCTAGAGCGGCGTTGGTGGCAGACAATGAGTTACTGTTTTCTCCAGGGAGGGTGGTGAGAAGAGCATCTGTGCCTTTCAAGTAAAAGCATGTAGTAAAAAAAGAGTTTAGAAATCTGTTCAGTTTGGAACTCAGTTCTCTGATAAAATATATGTTTGTAGTATATGAAATGGAAGAAGGTAGCTCTGGACAGCGAATGTCTGGAGATTGGAAGTGACACAGCTTTATTTCTTCATGTAACATTCTTAGGCATTGTCATGGTTTCTTCATTTTACAACGTACATACGAGTATAGAATCAGATGTTTGGTGGAGGTTGGTGCTGGGTCTTTGAGCTTGCTGATTGCTTCAGAGTGTACTTCATTCCAATAGTGAGATGCACTGATATAATAGGGTCTTGGCTGAAACTTGAAACCTCATTTTTTTCTCAACTTGATTTTGTTTTCAGAAGCTGGGAAGACTATCACTTAAAATTTAAAACAGTGTCTATTTCCTGAGAGGTGAAAGCTTGAACTTAGCTTTGGGACTTCTGTTAAAAAATCTTGAGTACCTATCCATTATTTGGGGGAAAACTGTGAACTCTAGGTTTTCCTGACAGTAGATGTCTAAACATTATTAGTGTAAATTATGTGCATATTTTAACAAAGTAAAAATTTCTAGACATTTTTATTTCTTTGTGAAAAAACTTTTCCTTATTAAGATTTAAATTGCCCTATGCCTTATATCAGGGATTGGCAAAGTATGGCCTGTGGTACAAATCTGGCCCACTATGTGTTTTGTAAATAAAAGATTTACTGGAACACAGCCATGTTCATTCATTTGCATATTATCTATGGCTGCCTTCCTAGTACAACAGCAAGTTTTATAGTTGTGACAGAGACTGCATAGTGCTTAAAGCCAAATATATTTGCTTTCTAGCTCTTTACAGGAAAAAGTTGCCAACCCCTGCCTTCTGTTATTGCTTGCTCTTATGTATGTGGTCTTACTTAAACAGTTGATTGCAGATATTGGAACCACAGATCACAAAATCACAGGAAAGCCATGCAGGCCTGAACTTCATGTCACACTTGTGAAGAGACTGCAATGACTTGAACTTGGCTTGGCATAAGATGTGCTGGCTGCACTCTTGATGTTATTCCAGGCTGAATCACCCTGACTTTACTAATATTGAACTACTATTTTCTTTTTCTTTTTTAAAAAAGATTTTTATTGGGGAACTGGGGAAGGGGAACAGTGTTGGGGAATTGGGGAAGTGAACAGCAAAGTTGTTTTCCTTCAATCTTAGTTGTCGAGGGCGCAGCTAGCTCAGCTCCAAATCCAGTCACCATCCGGATGCCCGTGGGCAGCTTGTGGCTGCTCAGCTCAAGGTGCCGTGTTCAATCTTTGTTGTGGGTGGACGTAGCCCACCATCCCATGCGGAAGTTGAACCAAAAACCTTGTTGTTAGGAGCATGTGCTCTCACCAGCTGAGCCATCCCCTGTTGGCAGCTCAGCTCAGGCACAACTCACTGGCCCATGTGGGAATCAAACCAACCACCCTGTTGCTCAGAGCTTGTGCTCTTAACCAACAGAGCCACTCAGCCGGCCCTAAACTATCTGATGTGATTGTGTCATGAGAGTCACAGGACCAGACATCACTCTATGCCTTTTGGGTGGGTACAAGTGAGATTTCCCTTGAAGGGAGTAGGTTTTCTCACTGTCAGTCATCCTGGGAAGAGGGCGATTCTGGGGTAGAAAAAGAAGACTCAAGTAACATGCATTAGATTAAAGCGAAGAGGAAAATTTCCTTTGCTCTTTCACTTCATTGTAGAGGTTGGGTGTGAGTTCAGGGAGAGCAGGAAAGCCCAAAAGCACTTCTTTTGTGGGAGGTGATCTTGTCATTGCTTCTTCTTAAGCATACATGAGATGACATCCTGGGGGATCGCTCAGAAATATCTGAGTGACGTTGGGAGTTGGAGAGAGGAGGCTGATGTCTGGGATCATACTGATAAGGGCTCAAACAATTGCTCAATACCATCGATGCTGTATCTAATAGCTAACACCCTCTTTTTCCTTGTTAACAGCATCATGATTAGTTCAGATATTGGGTGATCATCTTCAGGGGAGGCTGGGCCCCTCTTTAGCCCCAAGGTGAGGGATGAATTTTGATTAGCCCAAGTCCATCATGGTAATTCCACCCCCCTTACTGTTAAAAATGGGTGCACAATACAATTCTGGCCAATGAGAAACAAAGGAAAGTTTTCTGGATTACTTGTGGGAAAGGTTTCCTTGTTCTTAAAAATGAGAAACACAAGAAAAAGATGCTCTTTTCCTGCTTTGAATGTGGCTGTAAAAGGATGTGATGCCAAAGAGCTGACACAGCCCATCTTGTAACTATCAGAGGGAGTTGCCAATGTGCCGAGGGTGACAGAACAGAATATGGAAAGAACCTGAGCCCTGGATGGTATCTTGGAGCTACGGAGTTAAACAGATGTAGAACAGATGTGGAACTTCATGAGCTGTGAGAAGATAAAATCTCCTTATTGTTTAAGTCACTTTTTATTGGATCTTCCATTATTTGTAGCCAACCAATGCTCTTAAGTATTTAATGAAATATGACCTTGTTATATTTATAGGTTGGTGAGACTCAGAAATAGTAACCATATTGTTAAAATATATTCAAACAAGGATAACTGTGGTCACCAAGTAGTTAAATCCATTAAAATGGAAAAATCTAGTGACTCCGAATAGTGGCGTGTGTACCACAAATCTTTTTTAGTTGGTAAGAAATCCAGAAAATTATAGTCTTTGATTTCATAATCACAGTAAATAAACAAACAATGGAAAGACCAGAAAAAAATTGAGTAACTTGATCAAGTTACTTTTTTTGAAAATAAAAGTAAATTATTTCAAAATAATTTATTTTGAAACTAAATTATAAAATAGATTCTCATTGCAAAAGTTCTAAACAATATAAAAGTATTTAAAGTCACAAGTGACCATTGTTCATTTGACTGTTTGAGACCTACCGAGCAGAAGAACTAGGATGCTGGCCAAGGAACCAGCAAGGAATTAGGAGACACCAGGAACCAGGCAGAAGTGCAGTTATAAAGTTGTGGGGACCATTGTCCAAGATGGCCCCAATGATACTGGACTCCTGGAATTCATGTCCTGTGTAGTTCCCTCCCTTGAATAGGGCTGACCTGTGTGAACTAACAGGAGCTTGTGGAAATGATGTGCCTGACTTCTGAGGCTAGGTCATAAAGGACATTGAGGCTTCTGTCTTATTCTTTTTTGATCACTTACTTTGGGGGAAGCCAGCTGCCATGTTGTGAGGACACTTAGGTAGCCTAATGTAAAAGTCCATGTGTCAAAGAACCAAGTCCTCCAATCAACAGCTGTTGAGTGAGGCATCTTGGTAGCAGATTCTCCAGCCCTGGGATCTGCTCCCAAGCCTTCAGACAACTGAAGCCTTAGCCAACATCTTGACTCCAACCTTCTAAGAGATCCTGAGCCAGAACCACCCAGTTGTCCCTGGATTCCTGACCTTCAAATCCATGTGAAATAATACATATGCTTGTTTTAAATTTTGGGATTATTTGTTGCATTGCAATGGATAGCTAATACAAAGGCTGAAGCATCCTGGGCCTCACTCCACATACCACAGCCAGTCTTGGCAGTCAGCTACCCTAGCACCGTTTGCAGGTGGGATAGAAATTCTGCTTAAGCGCTCGTGTATGGTCAACTTAGGGTATGGTCAGCCTTCAGTCTAAAGGTCCTCAGAACATACAGATGGAAAAGGATAACTATTGCATTGTTCTGTACACCTGAAACTAACAAAAAAAAAAGAACATAGATGGAAAGAGATGGGGCAGTTTGAGACTGGAGTGTTTGTGTGTGTGTATATGCACACATGCATGTAGCATGTGTATGTGGGTATGTGAATCAGTGTCATTCTCTTGCGCTCTCCCTAAGGAACAAAAGGGCCTCTTTGCTGTGCCCTGTGCCCCCAGGATGACTGTGAACTTTAGTTGTGATAACTTTTCAGTTTTTCATCCCTCCTTCTGGTTAATTCTCAGAGATATTCCTGTCTTTATAGATTCTACAAAGACTTGCTCTGACTCTTTAAATAGTGTTCGGAGAACTCTGAAAATGTGTTTGTTTTCATGCTGAGCCTTCTGGGTTGTGTGTATTGAAAACACGTCCCTTGGCAGGTAGCAAGTGAGAACTGCATGTAAAATGGGCTCCCAGTCTGTGGAGAAATGCACGTAGGGAGGAACAAAATGATACTTGTTTAAGATTCTCAGTTGTAAATTTTCCTGCCTCCCTTGGACCTGGCTGTTGGTTGTAGGGACCACATGGTGGAGAAGGTTATATAAAATGGAGGGCCATGGGGCTCTGTGGGTCTTGAAATTTACTTCAGGTTCTAGAATGTTTCCTTCCATTAACTCAGGAGCTAAGTCACTGCTGTTATTGTTGGGGGGAAAAAAAACCCCTCAGCTACAACCCTAAGTGTCTGAAAATTAACTTAAGAAAAAGGGAATTCTTAATAAAAATTTGAAGGCTATTAGCTTGCACGTTTAAAAGGGAGAAAAGATTGTCTGGGCAGGAGAGGCACTTCTGACACTGCACCTGCATCCTTATCCCTCCTGCCTTTTCTCCAGAATGAGGACCAAGCAGATGAGCATCTCTTTGGAACCTGAGTCTCTTAGTTCTCTTCGGCAGCTCACCACTGGTGTCTATATTTGCAGCTTGGCCCTCTCTTCACTTTCTATGTGCTTCTTGTTTTGCAGTAAAATGCTATTACTTGCCTTTCTAATCTTGAAGGTATATCTTGTATGAGGATACAGACTTTGTCAGTGAGCTCTTCCCTGTTCTCATCACTCATAATTCAATGAACTGTTCTCAGTTCTGACTTCTATAGGTAGAAACCTTGAGAGCAACTTCGAATTTGAACAGTTGCCCTTGTCAGTATCCCCTATCCCTTTACCAAAGGCCAGTAACAAGGACACTGGACATCAGTTCAGAGTCTGAGTGGGCAGAGGGCTTCATCTTCCTGCACCATAATCTATGCAGCTAATTACAGGGCCCTGGATGGTGTTTAGGATGACGTTTTTTAGAACTTGTCATGTTATGGAGATTTAACTTTGGGTTTGTATATATTGACAATCTACTAAAGAGGTCTCAGGGGAAATGGGGTACAAAGAAAAGAATATAGGCTTTTAGAGCCATGGATGTCCCTGGGACTTCTAGCTTGAGAGAACATATAGTGAGGTGGTTCAGGGTGGAACTGAATCCCAGTTCCACTATTTACTCAGTATCTAAAATGGGTTAGTAATAGTGCCTTTTCAGAGTTGTTTTGGGGATAAAATGAGTTAAAATATGATGAAGTGTTTGGAACAGGGCCTGACTCAATACTATATTTGCTATTTTTATTATTGTTGTTATTTTTATTATTGTTGTTTATTATTGCTGTCATCTTGAGCTAGTAAGTTAACTTCTCTAAGCCTGAGTTTCTTCACCTATAAAACCAAGATGATAATAACAATCTCTCATATGGTTCTTGGAATTAATGTCTGTAACACTTCTAGCCCAATTTTTGACACATTGTAGAAGCTCTTTTTAAAGATATTTAATTATATGATTAATAACCTCCACCTGATTTACCTTGCTGTGTCACAGGCCTTGCAGGAGACTTAAATGAAGAGGTAATAGTAGTCTGCATTGTGACAGTACTGGGACACACGAAACTGAAACTGTCTCCAAAGCAGGGCCGCTGCTCTGCAGTGAGGTCCTTGCTCCCTGAGGTTGTTAGAACCCCCATTCTCAGCCAGTCTTGATTTCCATCAAATGTCTCCTCCTGGAGCAAGTGAGTCTGACTCAGGAACTTACTCTGTCATTTTTGTGATCCTTGAAAGGAAGAATAAAATCCACAGCTTCTTTTTAACCAGGTCTCCAGCAGCGACCTTTGTGAACTTTGGGACCCAGTGAGAGATCTTGATGGCTTCTACTAAGATCTTGTATCTGGCTGAATTACTCTAAGGCTTAACCTGGCCAGTGACTATTAACATTTAGCACTGAAGCCCGATTATCGTGTGATAATCACTCCGTTAGCTCATGTTGCCACTGTTGTTCATAAAAGCCCTTCCTTGTCACTTCCAGACCTCTTGTCTCCTGCCCTGACCTCTCTTTCCATGTACGTTTGAAATATTTCTCATTATCTCGTTTAACTTTGCTTGTCACTCCTCTGAACAACTCGGGTAATCTCTTGCAGTCTTCAAAGCATGATATTCTGTTCGGCCCACACTGCCTCACCCTCCTCTGGTGTGTTCCAGATGGCTTTGTACCAAGCAGAGCATATGCCCCTTTCTTCCCCTTGATTACTCTTTGCATTTTTTCGCTCGTCTGCATCGTCCTCCATTTGATTTACTTCTGGAGTATTTATTGCTGGGGTGACGTGCATAATGAATACCCTTGGGCGTTCATTAAGTTTAGCTTTGAACAGTTTCTATTTCCCCTCAGTGTCCTTGATGTCTGATGCTTTTGGTCACTTGCTCATATAAACCTCACAGTTTGCCAGTATTTACTCCAAAAAAAATTTATACCACTCTCTTTCAGGATATGCTGTATTTTTTTTTAAACCTCGTGGAAATCTTTAGTTAAAAATGATGCCTTACTGGTGAGCTTTAGGGTTTCCTTGTCTGTTCCATTCTGTGTAAAGGAATTGCTCCAGGTACCTATTGTTGAATAGCAAACCGCTTCAATCTTAGTAGTTTAGAACACAACTATTGTCTCTCACATGTCTTGGGTTGGCTGGGCATAGCCAGATGATTTTTACCTGGGATTTCTCCTGTAGTTGCACTCAGGTGTTGGGTAGGGTTGCAGTCAACCATCAGGCTCACTCATGTGGCTGGCAATTGATGCTGGCTGAGGGCTCAGCTAGAGTTATCCCACTAAAGTAATAACACATAGTCTCTCCTTGTGGCAACTTGGACTTCTCAAAACACAGTGGCCAGGTCTGGAGAAGGTACATCCCAGGAGTAAGCATTTGAAGGTGAAAGATGAGAGGCTTCTTATGCCTTAGTCTTGCAAGCCATGCAGCATGATTTCTATTGCACTTGCCTGGTGTGAGAGGGCTACATAGGGAGTGGGTACTGAGTGGTGTGCTTCATGGGTGTAGGCTAGATGCCACAAGTGTGAATAGTTACTCTGTTCTGCGCATTATTCCTTATTTTAGATTCAGACAGCCTCCCCCGCTTTTTAAAAGATTTTATTGGGGAATTGGGAGAGGGGAACAGCGTTGGGGAATCAGGGAAGGGGAACAGACAAGTTGCTGTCCTTTTTGTTCTTCAGTATAGTTGTGGAGGACGTCGCTTCACTAGCCCATGTTGGTATGATCATTGTGCTCTTCCCAGCTGAGGCAGATAGGTTGCCGGCCACTGGACGGTTGCTTATGGTGGCTCTTGGCAGCTTACGCTGGCTGCTGGCTACTCACGGTAGCTTACAGCAGCCCACTGCAGCTCTGCTGACACACGGCAGCCCAGCTCCAGGTCGAGCTGTTGTTCACCATCTTAGCTGTAGAGGGTGCAGTGTCACTGGCCCCCATGTGGGATCCGAACTGGGGTCCTGCTGCTCAGAGCTGGCATCCCAAGCCAACTCTTAACCAATGCACCACTCGGCCGGCCCCAGACAGGCACTTTTGAAATTTGTTTTTCTCCAACCTTTTCTGGTGACTTGAACAGTAGGTACAGGCAGTTTTTCCTACTAGCAAACTCCAGTTATGACATCGCCAAGGCCATCTGGGCCACCCATCCTTACTGCCAAAGTGCCTATCTTCTTCCTTGGGACTCTTAGATTGGTAAGCCTATGCTATGCTAAAGAGGCGAAGTACAAGGAAAGAGCTTTAGATTTTACCTTAAGAGATCTGCATTTTAGTCCTGGCTTTGGAGCAGTTTGACAGACCTTGAACAAATCTCTTTATCTCCCTAGACTTGGGTCTTTTCTGAAGTACCGCATAAGCTCTGAAATGCTACAGTTCTAAGTAGCTACCTTGAATGTGCATCTCTATTGAATCAAATAGTCTAATTCAACCCCTTGAATGGATGAAGCACAGGTTTCAGGGCTGATAGGGTAACTGTCACTGACCATCCCAGTCTTTGCACATAGTAGGCATTCAATAAAAAACTTATGGGAAACAAAAATTTTTTTTAAATTAAAAAAAATTTTCAATTACATTTGACATAGTTATATTAGTTTTAGATGTACAACATAGTTATTAGACATGTATATAACTTCTGAAGTAATTACCCTAAGTCTAGTACCCACCTGATACCATACATAGTTATCATAATATTATTGATTATATTCCCTATACTGTACTTTACATCCCTGTGACTGTTTTTATAACTGGCAATTTGTACATCTTAAGGGATGAAATTTAAATCTAGAAACCTAGATAATATCATTGTTATTAAGATCTTGGTGGTAAATATTGCCAGATTATTTATTATTACCGTTTTAATTTGAAAGAGCATAACCTTGCATGTGTTAGGCTTTGCTTTCAGAGCTTGGAACTTGTTTAACACGATCGCTGCATGTGTCCCTTTGCCATTTAACAGGCAGTTCTTTGTGGCTGTTGACAGATTGATATTTTGCAAGTAACCCTCATGCCCTGCTACTGACCATGGTTACCTCAAGCTGTAGCAACTGGAGGGATGCCAAGGGTCTGTGATCATCTGAATTCGCTTTTTTTTTTAAGGTGCTAGTCTATTTAAACATTGATCTCTCTGCCTTTGGGATAGAGTAGAAAATAAGTCAAATCTGTGGGAGTGGAGGAAGACCAGGTCAAGTGCAAATGAAAACATACACCCTGGTCCCACAGTACAGTGTGTCAGTTCCTAGTCTCCCTCCAAGTGGAAGCTGACCTTGGGTTTCCTGCCCTCATCACCATTTAACATTTGCGAGGACAAACAAAGGGCTTCATCAGGAAAGGCTTAACCCTCTTAATGTCTACAAATCATTGGCCCTGGAGAGCTGGGATTCAGAGGGGTCCTTTGCCACCTTCTTTTTATTTTATGGGAATCAAGTTTCAAAGAGACTAACTACCCAGGCCCCCAGGATTTTCTAATGGTCTGGGAGGTTTCCAGGCCTCAAATTGGCCCCTTCCTTCCTCTTTTCAGCAAGACTACATCTCCTTAAAGAGAAAATATAGCTCAGCTCCAAAAGAGACTTGGGACTTATAGAAGGAAGCAGTATGAAGTGGTCTAAATTGAAGGTTTTTTTTTCTTTCTTCTTCTTTATGAGAAACACATGAAAAGAGAAAAAGGAAGTATTCTCAGTTGGCATAATTGAAATAGGCTAATATTCCCAGCAATTCCTTTAAGTAAAAGACAGGGCAGATTTTTTGGGGGTGGGATGGGTGGGTGGTTTGCAGTCATTACTTAACCTGAGGGGTGTAGCTGAAAGAAGACTCTTTTTCTGATCTGCCTGACTCCTACCTTTACCCATCCCCTCTGCCAGTCATATTTTATTTATTTTTGTTTTCAACTTGAGCAAACATTTTTGTGTCATTTATGCTTAATTAAATAAAGCCTATTCACATTCTGAGCTGGAGGAACAGAGATCACGTAATGGCAGACTTTCTTGCCAGGCTTTGCTTAAGCAGCTATGGCCCCAGCTCTCAGGCCAGAAAAGGCATCCTTGACAATGTTAACAGTTTTGACCTCTGAGGTCTAACATTTCACCAAAAAGTCCCTAACATAAGAAGGAAAGGACAGGAAAGCTGGTGCCTAAGGCTAAACTTTGACCCCAGAACAGAAAATGAGGAAGGGTAGAGTCATTCTGCTGAGGTAGAATAATCTGTACACTATAGAGTGAAGATAAAAATAAGAAGAATTTATCATTTCCCTACTAAGAATTATTTGCAGTCTGTGGTCTGCAGAATGAGAGCACAGACCTGGAGCCTGGAGGACACCACAGATCTGTGGAAATTCAGTTCTGGCCACCTCGATGAAGCAATATAATATGGAGGTTTTATTTGCCTGGCACTAATAGGTGGTAACTGGCACCTTGGGTTACAGTGGGCCTCTCTTGGGAGACCTGGAAATAGTTTTCCTCACCTCCAAAAGTATTACAAAGCCCACCAGGAAATCTTGAGTATTAATCTCATCAGGAAATTCTGGGAGTGATCTCCTCCAATTTGCCCAAGGGCTAGAGGGAATATTTATATTACCTCATCCACCAGCTTGAGTTAACATCACCTAAAGGCCTTTCCCTTTGTTTATAGCCCAGGGAAATCATTCCATCACAGAATAAATTACAAGACATTTCCAATAAACTCTTCAGTAGTTTTTCAGATTGGAGGAGAGGTAGACTGGGATGAGGATTGAGAAAGACAAGGCTGACTGGAATGATATAAATAATTTTGGTCAACAGTTTGAAGACACTTATTTATCAAATGTCTCAGCAGCCAGAGCTGAGCCTCAGGAATAAATTTCTATCCAGAAATCTGTTTACGTCTGTCTCTTCAGAGGCTCACAGGTGCAGTACTTAAAACCTTCCACCAAGTGGTTCAGCCCAGAGCAGGTCTAGCAATCTTTCCAAACCCCATCTCCACCAGCAGTTGAAGTCTTCTGCTTCTCTGCTCATTTCTGGTATCCCTGGGCCATTTCCCACCCAGGGGCCCAGCCACTGAAGACTTTCCCCTCAGTCCATTGGGAATCTCCAGACCAGATAATGATGATAACACTTTCTAGTTTTGAATGTTTCCTCTGAGCTAAAACACTTGGTTAAATGTATTATATAATTTGTTGTCATTTAATCTTTGCAACAACCTTATGAGGTAGTTATGGCTATTAATCCTGTTTTACAGATGAAGGTTAGAGAGATTGAGTGACTTGCCCAAGGTCACACAGTAAATATTAGAAGTGCTGGGACCTGACACCAGGTCTACCTGGTCCCGAAACCCATGCCCTTAAACACCATGTTATATTGCTGGGTGTTTTTCTTGATTTCTTAACTTCAAATTAAGAAATAGGAAGCTCCACTTCCTGTTAGGGGCTGCCCCCTGCCCTGAACACAAGAGCATTTGGTTAGAGCCTTACCTAACTTTTGCCAACTCCTTTCCCAAGAAAAGGATACCACTATTGGCCAAAGACTCTTTTTCAAACTAGACTGACCTTCATAGAACCATAGTTTGTCCACATGAATGATTAGAGGTAATGATTATATACCGTATTTGCCGGCGTATAAGACGACTGGGCATATAAGACGACCCCCTAACATTTCCACTCAAAATACAGAGTTTGTTATATGGTCGGCTGTGTGCGATTTTGCGAGTGTGGTAAAATCGCATAACAGCAAAATCGCATAACAGCCGAGCATACACCCAGCAGCGCTGCTGATGCCTGAACGGTATGTGGAATGAAGTGGGCGGGCATCGGGAGGCCACTATGGCACGGGGCAAGCACTATGGGCAGTCTATCTGAAGTGTACCTGGCGTATAAGACGACCCCCCACTTGGAGGCATATTTTTCAGGGCCAAAAAATCGTCTTATACGCCGGCAAATACGGTAAACCCAGAAGCATCTGATACCACAGTTCACTCACCAGATTAAACCTCCTGGGTAACATTGCGGGCCCAATGTCAGACCTTCAGACATTGTGATGTCAAGAGTTGGTCATCTTGAGGAAGCCAACCCTACAGCCTGGTTGATTCCCAGCCCTGCTCATTCCCGATGTACTCTCTCTCCAACCCTTTGCTGTACCATATCTCACTGGGTAGTCCATGGGTTATAGCAGACTCTGAGCTTTGATGACTCAGAAACTCACTTTATCAGCTTGCTTGGGGCAAGTCATTTTTGGAAAACCTGGTCCATTCTAACCATCTCAGGAAAAGAAGTTTACAACTAATAATGTCAGCTTATTCATTTATGAAATTATTTTTCCTATGTTCACCTTGTTCTAAGGCACTTCATTTCAGAATTAGAACTCCAAGTCAGATTAGTCATCAGAAGGCTGATCGACAAGCCCAGAATTAGAACAAAGGAAATGGAATTGTCTTTAATGATTTTTTATTTAGACCCATTTCTGATGTCTTGCTCTTTTCAGTGCACAGAACCTTCCTCCCTGACAGTAAATCTGAAGATGTGGTTCAAGTCCAGGCTCTGCCATTTATCATTTTGTTTCATGGTCAATAAAATGGAAGTAATAATATCTTCTGCATAATTCACAATGTTGAATCAAGGTTGCAGATAAGAAGAGAGCTAAGTTGATTTTTTAATTTGAAATATTGTGAAACAAGTTCCTTGCAAGTCACCAATCTGATCATTCATCCCAAGCTGCCAGTTTTCTAGGGAAGGGTGTGGTTGCTTCACAAACTTCAATGTGTACGTGAGTCTTCTGGGTGGGTCTGGGAGTCTGCATTACTAACAAGTGCCCAACTGATGTGGATGCTGCTGGCCTCGCTTCAAAGTGAGATTTTAGATGCTTTTGGCAGCTTTCTATGCAAATACTTAAGAGAACTTGTGTTTAAATAGCAGCGTGATTTCTCAAAAGCCAAATCCCAAGATCACTTTGTGGGCTCATCTCAGGTGACTGTTCAACACTTGAACTTCTGTGCTCTTTCTCTTTCCTTTGCCTTAAATGGCTTTTTCTCTCTTAATTCTCTTTTTACATTTCTGACTGCTCCTCCTCAGTATCTCTCACAGATTCCTCTCAATTTGTCCTTTAATGTTTGTGTTTCTTTGGGTCCCGTCCTTTGCCATCTGATCATTTTACTCTCTGTGGATGATCTCAAGAATTTTCTCCTATGTGAACTCACCTTGTCTTGCCCAGGTTGACTTAATGAATCTGTCTCCTACATTCCTATTGCATCTTATTGTAAGATTTACTTCAGCACATGATAGTTTTATTTTATTGCATGAATTTTTAATGGTCTAAACTTACTTTCTTGAAAGCAGAGAGTGCATCTTTCCATATTTGTGTCCTTTGTGCCTAGCACAGTGCTCAAATTCCATAAGTGTTTGAATAATAAACAAAGGCAAACCCAGATTTCGGTGGAGATGTCAGAAACAGCCATCTGAGCAGGCCAGATGGTAAATGTTAGTATTTGGACACCCTGTGGAAACACAGAGCGCACTTAAATTCTGTTGTGCATGCATATGTGTGTGTAAATTACCTTTCTGGATAGTCTCAAGATACCAATAGCATTTGGGGAAGACACCTGAGCCATGTTTCCTCTGTAAATTATTTCTGGGTTCCTATTTCAGACTCAAACAATAGACTGTCAAAATTGTCAAAAAGAGGAAGTGTGTTTCTTATGGGAAAAATTATTTGTCATGCTCTTCTATTGTAACAAAACAAAGTGAGCCCTTTCAGAGAAGGAAGGTTGTACTTGTGCCAAAATTGTGGTTTCCAGGGAAAGTTTTACTACATTTGCACTCAAAAAGGACTCAGAAGACTAAGTGAATGACTGCCAGCAGGTGAGATGTTTTCAGTCCAAATCTCACATAGGTTTGGATTAAATTCAATCCAACAAACAATATTCAGTAGACATTTTCTTTGTGTCAGGCTTGTGTTAGATTAGGGATAGTAAGATAAAAAAGACGTGGTCCCTTCCCTCAGAGAGCTCATAGTCTAGTTGAGACATGAGGTATTTAGACAAATAAGAACAACTCAATGTGATGAGTGTTTAATAAATATATACAAAGTACTATGGATCAGAAAGGACAGAATAATTGGAAATACAGAAGAAAAAATATTTTGGGAAGGTTCTCCATATCAAAATGCATATCATATTTTAGACCACCCATCAAAAATTAAACTACACATATTACCCACCCCTATTCATGTACATAAATCATATTTAAGTTAATGTTCTTAGTGTCTAAGATGTGCCTCCCATGCCCTCAAGAAGCTTTTGATGTAGGGTCATATATACAAATAAGATTTAATAGAATAGAGAATGATAGAGCCATTAGAGATGCAAGCAACATATAGAGGGGGCAGCAATAAAATCTGACTAGATGTGCAAAACCTTACCAGGGCATACTGGCATTTGGGATGTTTCAATCTGTGCCTCCCCATGGTGGCTGTGGGCTCTGCACCTACGTTTGTATGTAATTTTGGATCTTGAACAGACCTTATAAAACCAAAGTTCTTAGGGGAGATGGCACAACAGCTAGGTCATTAAATTCTTCTGGAAATCTAGATAGAATTGAGGGTAGCTGAATGGTAGCTTTGTTGCTAGAAAGACATGAAGGAGGCTGATGCAGCCATGTTTGGACTCGGAGAGAAGATAAGTAAAGCAGAGCAGAAGAGAGAAGGGGAAAGAGAAGGGGAAGAAAGAGGAGAGGGAGGAAGGGAGAAAGAGAAAGAGGGAGAAGAAGAAGGTGAAGGTGAGGACAAGGGAGAGGCAGAAGGAGAGGGAGAGAAAAGAAGGAGAAGGAGGAGGAAGAGGAAGAGGAAGAAGAAAAGAGGAAGAAGAGAAAGAAGAAGAATAGTAGTAGTAGTAAAGGGAAGAGAAGAAAAGCGATGGGAAGGGAGAGGAAGGGAGAGGAGATGATGGAAACATCTCCTGATGAATAGGGAAGTGTGTATTGTTGAGGAGACTTTGATTACAAGTTCCTGCATTCAATTTGAACTTATTAAATGGAAAATAAACCAGATTCAGGGTTATCACAGAACCCAAGGGCAAACATGCAGCTGCGCCACAAGAAGGGACTGAAACCAGCAACTGAAAAGCTGTCAGAGTCTGGCCGTTTCTCACTATACTTCAGCCTCATCCTTTTTGTTGGCAGATTGGTCGTCTCTGCTAACTGGCTCACCTTGTGGGTACATGACAGCCACACCATAACTTTCAGGTTTGTATCTTCCTTGATCAAGACACCAGGCCAGGCCGGCCGAGTGGCGTGATGGTTAAGAACTCGCTTGGGATGCCAGAGGGCCCCGGTTCGGATCCCACATATGAGGGCCAGTGACACTGCCCTCTACAGCTAAGGTGCTGAACAACAGCTCAACCTGGAGCTGGGCTGCCATGAGTCGCCGGCGACGGCGTGGGCTGCAGTCCCTGTGGCAGTGGATTGCCATGGGCTACCGTGTGTGGCCAGCAGCCAGCGTGAGCGGCCAGCAGCCAGCGTGAGCGGCCAGCAGCCGCAGTGAGCGGCCGTCCAGAAGCCGGCGACTGATCTGCCTCACCAGAGAAGAGCGCAATGATGGTGCCAACTTGGGCCAGTGAAGCACGTCCTCCACAACTAGACTGAAGAACAAGACGACAGCAACTTGTCTGTTCCCCTTTCCCCAATTCCCCAGCACTGTTCCCATCCCCCCAATTCCCCAATAAAAATCTTAAAAAAAAAAAAAAAGACACCAGGCCAGACTGAATTAGAATCTAACTTTTAGTCTTACTTCCAAATTCAAATTGCCCTAGAGGATACCAAGTATCTCATTTTTGGTTCAATACTTGTGCCCTCGGAGTGGGAACAGGTGATGGGGCCTGTACATGGCTGTTGGGGGCTCAGTCTTGTATGAAGAGGTCAGCCTTAACTGGGAAACCACCTTCAATGGCCTAGGCTATAACAAGAGCGCCACAGGTCAGGGCTAGAGCTGACTATCCAGTTCCTATTCACATTTCCTTTTTGAAGTCCTTTCCATTCTTTTTGAGAGATCTGGGTTCCTTATATAAATCCCACTTTACTAAGCTAGCTTGAGTGGGTTTCTAGTTCTTGCAACAGAAGAGCCCTAACTGGGGTGAAAGTGGGCACCCCAAGTTCAGGCAACAGCATTAATGGAAGCAGGGGAATGCAAAAGTTCACAGCTGATTGAGAAGAGTTCTGCGAATGGGCATTGCAGCAGAGGGTGTGGAAAATTAGGCTGGACAGGTGGTTTGGAAGTGGGCCATCTCAACCTGAGGAATTTCCCCTCTTGGTAGTTTGGAGTGGGCAATGGGAGTCTGGCAGGTTTTTGAGTAGCAGAGTGATGGTATCTGACCAGTGCATTGTGACTGTCTTCTTAGAGAGTGACAAGTACCAGTCTGTGCCATTAGTTTGGTGGTGGTTGGACTGTAACTTCAGTGTTACATAATAAACAATATTCCACTTTTCACTCAAGTTGAGTTGTGGCTATAAATATCCCAGAGACCTCATTTGCTGACTCTGGGTGCCTGTAGTAGATGCTATTGATGCTCCACTCATATCCTCTTTACCTGCTGGTATGTGCATCCTCCAGCTGCTCAAAGTGCTGCAGCTGAGGGTTTTACGTCGGTAACCTCGGTGTCCCCTCACCTGGAGATACATGGAAGGTTCCACTGCTTGACTCTCATGACCAATGACTGAATGGTTTATGGAGGTGCAACAGACTGGCCCCTTTGCCTCAAGGTGAGACGATGCTGCTGTATGATTCGTGCTCTAGAGCCTCGTGGATCAGGACAAACTGCATGTTACCTGAGAGCACATCCTTGCTCAGCATCTTCCCTTTGCCTATCCTGCTTCTCTTGCTAGCTTACAGATTTCTCCTAAAGAGCCTGCGTTCAGCAGATCACATGCATCCAGGTTTCTTTCTCAAGGCTCTACTTCAAGGAAATCTTCCCTAAGGCTGCCATTTATTTCAACAGACATCCCAGATTACCCAGGTGGCTGTGTTTTCACTTCCATAGAACATAGTGGTCAAGAGATCATATTCTGGAATAAGACCCACCTGCATTCAAATACTGGCCCTGCCACCTAATAGCTTCTGGTCTGCGGAGATTGCTCAGTCTCAGTATTCTAATTTGCAAAGTGTACCCTAATAATATCCTAATAATGCAAAATCTAAATAGTGTAATAATAGCACTTAGGATTGATGTGAGGATCAGATGAAATGAAACAGCTTCATCTCTCAGCCCAGCACTCAGTAAAGAGCTCATTAGCTACTGTTACCACTATTTGTAGTCCTCTCTTTGACAGAGCTACTGCCTGTACTTCCACAGGTCATACACTGTACCAGGGTCCATATCTAAGGGGTAGATTCACATACTTATTTTTACAATTTTCAACAGATGGAAGTAAATGCCTTGGGGAATGGGCACGTCTTCCTAATTCTTACAAAGGTACAGTGTGTGTTAGCAACAGGCTGGCCGGAGGCAAGAGTTCAGAGTCCCTTTTTCTGGTTCCCTCCATCAGTGTGAGCCTGTGGCTCCAAACTTAGCCTTGACTATGTGGTTATACTTGGAACAAGCTGGCATAGCCCTTCTCTTTACACCTGCTCTGGAGCCCAGTGACAGTCAATGGCTGAATTTTATTAACCCCATGGCTCAAAAATAGCTACTTATACTTAGACTGATTTCTAAGTGACCTGAGTCATCTGAGGATCTGTGCAATACCAAGGTTTAAGGAGGATGATACCTGAGCTATAGAAGGAGGCATGGGGGTACCTAGCAAGGAGGATGGGCGAGTGGGAGGCAGAGGTAAGCAACTGGCAAGCGCAGGTCTACATGTCTACTGTGCTGTTGTTGGTGCTCACTGGGCCTTGGGGTGGATAAATAATAGGTGACAACACTGTCACAGTGTGAGATGACCAAAAATACCTTGGGGGGTAGGGTGGGGTGACATTTCTGCACAGGGATTTCCACAGAAAGAGGCTATCCGCTGTGGAGAGCTCTGCTTCTGTCATCCAGCCTTTCTCTAAAGCAGAGGTTCTCAACCTATGGGTCGTGACCCCTTTGGGGGTTGAACGGCCCTTTCACAGGGGTCGCTTAAGGCCATCGGAAAACAAAAAGATATTTACATTACGATTCATAACAGTAGCAAAATTACAGTTCTAGAGTAGCAACGAAAATAATTTTATGGTTGGGGGTCACCACAACATGAAGAACTGTATTAAGGGGTCACGGCATTAGGAAGGTTGAGAACCGCTGCTCTAAAGTGTGAACCAGGCCGATGTGTTCTCACCCCTCTGGACATTGATTGTCAACCCAGTTGGGGTAATGGTAGCAGTCCTGTCTTCCAGTTCACAGAAGTGACAGTTTAGAGCCACGTGGCTGAGCATATGGCTTATTTCAGCCAAAATGTGTCAATTCCCAGGAATAACTTCCCACCTGGTTACTGGATTCAGTCCCCGAGCCAGGCACTGGCATGAGAAATGGAAATGTCCCATTTCATGGAAACGGTGGGGCTAGACAGGAGAGTGTTGAGAGGCATTTTCACCACATTTCTGTGGCACAAGCTGGTACAAAACAGCCCCGGAGGAAACCAGGCCATAGGGAGAATGTTGACAGATCTGGCTGTGTATGTGGGAAAATACACCTTTTCTTAAAAGTAACCTGATCTGAAGAATGTTATCGAGTGTTGCTATAGCTGGAACACACAGGGAAGCCTTTCCTTCTTGATGAAACAAATAACCCCATACTTCATAAGAGAGCCATTCTTCTCCTGTGCCCCTTCCTACAGCACCTGCTCCCCAACCAATAAAATGAACAAAATCCCTGGAAAACCACAGCTCACAGGCTTTAGGTCTTGACTTGCAAATTTGTAGCTGGCTAGGGTCCTATCTCAGATGACATATGAGGAAATTTGGCCTAACTTCTGAACTGTTGCACAATCATGGCAAGCTAAGTATTTCCAGGTATCCAGCCAGAGAATTCAAAGAACCCTACTGTATCAGACACTTAACCTGGGATGACCATCTTACACTAGATGAGCCAGCCCTTTGGGGGGATTGTGGTTGGGTTTCCCAAGTGGGATAAGACAGAATCCTCATCTCTGCTCCTTCGTGTGGGGCAGCAAGGGCCAGGGTGTCTTCCTCCTCTTTGCTGCTTTGGGATAGAGTATGTGGCTTGCCTGTTAATATCATTAGAGTTGGATGCAAGGCCTCTAGAATGTGCCTGCAGAGCCCCCGGCAGGAAGCCGCCTGGGTCCAGGGTGGTCAGGAGGCCTTTTCCTTCCATCTAGATCGCTTACTGCACATAACCTGGATTTGTGCAGCCTCTTCAAAGAAGAAAGCTTATTTTGGCCTTTGGATATGTGCTATGGGACTCCTCCTAAGTGGCTGCCACGCTGTGTGGAAACAGCCACAGCTGAGAGGTGGCAGAGGAGAGCATGGACAGCCCATTTTTCATCATGCTTGTTCGCCAACTTGCAAAGGGTAAGGGTCTGCAACTGTTTCACAAATGGCACTGGAATTTGGGAAGCCTTTTTCTTCCCTTCATATATGTCTTTTTATTTCAAGGGTTAGGGCAAGTAGATTAACCCCATGGGATGAAAATCCAAGTTCTGCCGGGGAGAGGGGAGTCAAACTTACTTGCAATAAGTTCACTGCATAGAAGTGCATTCTACTTTTAACCCAAACCCTGTGAAGTCTCATGGGCTGCGAAGTCCAATTAAAACAGAGCTGGGCACAGTAAGAGGCTAGCAGGCATGCATAATTGTGAGAACCAGGATTATAGTGGGGAAAGAAAAAAAGCCAAGGAGAAGTCAAGGCCAATTATCAGAACTGCTAATTTTCACCAACCTAATCATTAATGAATACCATGTCTCTGAAAGGAATGTTAAGAGAATAATTGTATTTCAAGGGCTTGAAAACTGCTAAACTCTGAAGTTGTACAATTTGTGCAAATTAATATGATAAAAAGAGACAATTAAGGTTTATAATTAACAGATAAATACAAATGATCTGGTGAAGACAATCTAAGTTTCTGCTCTGTCTTACGAAGCAGTGTAATTGATTTTTATAAATGCTAATTTACAGTACATGCTCTGTTAACCATTAACACAAAGAAAAGAACGTGGAGTAAATGGAAGTCAAGGAGGAATGGGAGCCAAATAACTAACGCACTGGATCTAGCCAAGGAGAAGAAATAGAAAAACATGCCAAATGCTGGAATGTGACTTTGAAAGGAGAAAGACACCATCCAACAATAGTCTTCCTTCAGCCTCCCCTTGATCGTCCACTCCCTTGGAGCAAAATATACCCTCAACAGCCTATAGAAACGCAATTAAGTTTTTCTCTATTGTTTCTATACCATTCAGACTTGGCTAGCTGGATGTTCCTGAAATCCGCAGGCTATGGTACAGGTGCAATGGTCTGACTCAAACTATAAGCCATATGTGTAAATAAAATGCACTGCAGCAGAGATAAACTTTGCAGGTAAGGGCAGCCGAACTGTCCAGAGAGAGGCCTGTATCACTTTGGATCAAGAGCAGCCTGCCATACGTAATCAGATGCTGTGGACAGAGAACACCCATGGTGATTCATGGGTGAGCTGTAAATCGAATGTCACAAGGGCCCATACTCCAGAGTGCAGGCAATGTGAGAGGGAAGTGCAGAGTGAGAGGGATGGAGCTGCCTCTCACACGGGTAACTCATAGAAAGCACTCCAGACAGCACCAACAGGGATCTGGCTATTTAATGGCGGAGAACGAGCCTCCTGCGCCACTCCAAGGAGGCCAGAGAGTTCACAACAAAAACATTCCTTTTCTGAAGGGGAAGGAATGAAGGTGAAAAGAGCAAAGGGAAGTGAGAGGGCATTGAGGAAAAAAGAGAATGGGAGAGATGGATTGCTCTGTACGTCCCCATGAGACTACATGTCTCCTGATGACGCGGATGGTGTATGTTTTATTTTTGGCACCAGGCACAATGTTCTTCCTGTGATCGACACCTGAAAAAGATTTGTTTTGGGTAATGAATACAGAGGTCTGGCCATTCATATTCTTGACAAAAAAAATCCTGAAAATATGACATTTTATTTTGGTGGTTCAAGAGCCTAGAGATTTTTTTTACCTGAGTCTGATTTTGAGTTTTCAAGTTGAAATCAGCAAGGGGCAAAAGACACAGGATGAAGGGAGCATTCAAAGAAGTCTGGAGAGGAGCATCATTGTTCTAAGGTTTAGGTTTGGGAAAGTTAGGAATTGACTTTGCAGCTGCCATTCCTTCTAGCTACGTTCTTTTAACCTGTTCCTGGTGAGTTAGGAGTCCCTCCAAGCATTTCCATATGTACCCTGCTGGTGAACATGACATCTTCCTTGATGCTTCTGAAATTTCTAAGATGGAAGTGGTTTCAGTCTTCAAGTTCAGAGAGGTTATTTTCAAGAGTGCCTTTCTCTGACAGAGATGCAAAGAAGCATCTCCTTGGTAAAACAGTATGTGACAACAAGCTGTAATATTGTCAACACAGCAGTATCAGCATTACACATCAAACCTGGTGATAACATACACACTTTTATAAAATAAGTGGGTGTGGGGGTTACATTGCACCTCCCTGAGTGTCACTTCTTGTAAAGTATATGATAGGGCCGAGACCCCCCTATCTCAGCTCTTGAGAACAATACTATTTCTCTGGAAAGAATGAATCCTCTCAGCAAAGATGTACTGTCACTTCCGTATGCTGGGCACAGAGAGAAACACAGAGGATGCACAAATGAGCCCAGCAAGGACCCTGCTGTCAGGGAGCTGGTCATGTACCCAGGATGATAAACAGATAAATTGATGCTGTTCTAGAAAGCATTGGAAGTGCAGAAGAGAGAGATGAAGGGGGAGCTTCAAGGTGTTGAATAAGTAGAAGTTTTCTTGTAAAGGAGCAAGGGAAAGTTATTTTAGGCAGAATGTTGTATAAAAAACAATCAGAGGCATGAAGTGCCCAACGTGTTTGGGGATAGGGGGCTCTAGCTGGGTCAGAGCTTAGGATACTCGTGGGCAGAGAAAGGGGGTGGGCTCGAGGGTAGGCTAGAAGGTCTTGTGAGGGGTCACGGTGTTACTGAAGAGTTTTGACTTTTTCTCTAGGCAATGGAGAGCTATAGAAGATACAAAAGGTTGGTGGGTGGAAGTGCGATGTGGAGGTGCACAGCGGCCTGGGGTGGAGCACGGGCACCAGGAAAGCTCCTAAGGAGGCTGTGCCAGCAGCCAAAGGAACAGGAGGAGGGAGAGGATCTAACAGATTATAGAGCAGGGTTTCCCGGTCTGATGACCAACTGACCGAATGGAAGGGTCAAGGGGAAGGAGAAGCCATGTTCTGGCACAGGGGTCGGCAAACTGCGGCTCGTGAGCGTGCGGCTCTGAAGTAAAATTGAAAATGAAAATAAAACTATCATAGTTTCATTTATAAAAATTTTAAAGGATATTGTTCACATAATGGTGATTATGTAAAAATGTATTTATGGCTCTTGGATAATTTTTAAATTGTTGTTAGGGACAGGATTGGCTCTTCCAGGGATTGGCAAACTTTTGAGATGGAATGTACTCAAAGAGCCTCAGGTGGCTCGCGAGCTGCAGTTTGTCAACCCCTGTCTGGCAGATTTTGGACAAATCTACAAATCAAACTACACTTTCTTTTTGCTAACTGGGAATGAATGAATACTGGTCCTGGAAGTCCATATTGCCAAAGAGCCCCTCTTTATTTAATTTTAAAGCGTTTTTTAGAATCGTTTCATTTGACACTGTATTGGAAATTGATCCATAATTTACATTGAAACAAATAATGTGCCTTGGTTAAACGTGCCCCCGAATTCCAGCTTGAGGCTCTCGCAAAAGTTAGTTACTTCCTAAATATCACCACTAAACCATACATACAAAGAGGTGACGAGTTGGAATGGTCACAGCTCAAGGCCAGGTGTTTCCAAGTCTGTGTAGTCTGAGTCAGATCTGTGACAATGATTGAAGGATGGCATATATTCCTCCAAGGCCTCCTGTGTTCTCAGAAGTGATTTTACCACGTAATGGACAATATCAGGTACTTTTGGATAGGGAAGTTCAAAAGCCAGGCAGGCAAAGCTCTGGATTAAAAACCTATGTCTTTCTTCATGAGAAATGGAAGAGATTTAATTTGGTTCTCAGAAATCTCTGTAACTAAGACTAACGCTGTGACCCAAAAACATGATCAATTTTATCATGGGATTAAATTACTGGGAAGGGTGAGCAAAGGTGCACGTGCCTTATGAAAACCTCTTAACAATAGATGCAGTTCTACAGATCCACTGGAAACCTTGAAGCTTTGCAACAGACTATTTTATATGTAGAAGTTGTTAGATTATTTCAGGCAGCATGGACCATTTTTCATTTAATTGCAGCCCCTCTAGAAATCTGTGCCAAGGTACCACTCTCCACTAGCTGCACAGAGAATGACCCAATTGTGCTGTTAGTTTCCTCTAAATACAACCTATTGATTTTTCTTTCTCCCACGGTAAGCAGGGCAATCTTGGTTATTCCAAAGCAATTAGGTAGAGTATTTGCTTGGACTCTTCTTCAACCTTGAAGGGTTCTATTTACTCTCCTCCCTTTATAATAGCCTGAAAGCTTTATAATAGCCTGAAAGCTTTCCTTATATAGCCAAGAGTTGCTTTTCTGCGCCAATAAGCAAAAGCATTACAATATTAATAACCTTTGGCCACGGGTTTAGCTTCCTCACCTTCTCCCCAAGCTTGAATGATTTCCTCTGCATTTGAAGTAATCAATAGTGGCCTGAAATTCACTCAGGCTCTCACACACTCCATGAAGCTTCCAAAATAAGCCAGTGGC
The DNA here is from genome assembly GCF_001890085.2 of Hipposideros armiger. Lineage (NCBI taxonomy): Eukaryota > Metazoa > Chordata > Mammalia > Chiroptera > Hipposideridae > Hipposideros > Hipposideros armiger. The sequence goes on along the minus strand of NW_017732497.1, from coordinate 180,675 downwards.
AAGTGTTTAATTAGCTCGTTCTGTTTTTGCCAGGGCAGAGACATAGACTCAAGGAGTCCAAGGATTGGTATACAATATAGCTGTTACTGAAACCTTCATGCCTTGGCAGTAAATAGGAATGGGAATCAGAAGACTAACAATTCTGCATTTACATCTTCTCTGCAGCGTTGGGCATGTTTCTTTGCTAACCTGGGCCCACATTTTTCCTTTGGGTAAAAAGAGTAAGTACCACTAATCTTTTAGGGAGGTTTCTTCCAGCAGTAGAGTCTGTTGTAAGTACCAGTTAGCATGCCAGTGCTGAGGATAAAAGATGCACAAGACACAGCCAAATGGGGAAAGAGGGAGACAGGCATAGTGACAAGCATTTTCCCCTGCCTGGGAAGGACGCTGCTATAAGTGGGTGGAGCATGCAATGAAATCATCTGCAGGGCTGTGTCTGGGACAGCATTTGACTGAGGACACAGGAGCTGCGTGGCTTCTGCTTTTCCTGTGGTCTTCGTAGTGCGGGGGGGGGGGATTATTTATTCCCCACCATGTCCAGTGAATACTATTTATTTTCAGACCCTGCAAAGCCTCTGAAAAAAAAGAAGTATCTTTTAGGATGTTTATGTTAGGCTTTTTGCTGATAGTTATCAGCGGTTTTGAAATCACGTCAGTTCCCATCAAGATGGCCCTATAATGAATCTCATGAACACACAGGAAAAGGCTGCAGCGAGTTCCAGGTGGATAGGAAAGCTAATGTTAGAGGGCCTGGCAAGGTCCCCAGCTACACACAGGCAGGAAAGCCCGGAAGGGCATTCACAGGCTGAAGGTGAGAAGAGCTCCTGATCCCTTTCGTTGGTTTACAAAGAAAGCTACAGATCTGTGATCCGGAGATAACACCCCCATCATGTTTGCACATCTCCTGTGTGGAAATCTAATCCACGTTTCCGCTGGGGAGAAATACCACACAGGCAACAGGGCTCTGTTCCCCACATCTAGCCCCGCTGCCTCACCCTATTAATGGTTTATTTAGGCTTTACCTTGATCCAGAAGAGTGAAGAAATTTACATGAATATGTACATAATAAAATAAAACTTAAAATAAGAGGGTACTGATGAAGTGTGTATAAATGCGGACCCTTCCAAAGCGTTCATGCCTTTTGACTTAGTAATGATATTCCTAGAAATTTACCCCAAGGATGCTAAAGTCTGCTCAAAGATTTGTCTTTGTTTTTCATATACTTGTAACTTCTTTTCTCTGCTTTTTAAATTGTGAAATATCTTAATTAATAGATGAGTGTAAAAAATGTGTATGTACAGTTAAAAGAATAATAATGAAGCAAACACTTGAGTATCCACCACTCAGGTTAAGATAAAGGGCACTGACAGTGTTTTAGAAGCACCTTTGGGCCCTTCTACAGCTGCACCCCCCATTTCAGCATCCCCCACCCCATTCCCCACCAAATTTCTTACAACTGTGCAATACTAAAACTATCATTCTGTGATAATCACCCCATTCTAATTTTGCTGCTCAGAAATATATCCCTAAATAACACATAATTTTCTTTTGCCTTTTTTGAATTCTATGATGGATTTCTTATTCTAAATATGTTATTGAGATTTTAAAATATTGATGCCTATAATTACATTTCTTTCATTTTCTGTTTTATAGAATTCCAATATTTGAACATACCACAATTTATTTACCCAGTCTACTATTGATAATTTAGGTTGTTTCCAGTTTTTGCTATTGTAAGCAATATTACTATTACTGTACCTATAGAATATTGTACATGTGTAAGAGAGTCCTTGGGGTATACACTTAGGAGTGAAATTGCTGGGCTGTAAAGCACGTGGCCAACTTTACTAGTTGTGAAGAGACAAGTGTGATTGTTTAGTAAATACCCCTGGGAGTTCAGGTTGCCCAGGGCCAAGAGAGCTGGGATCAGAAGAAGGGGCTGTGCCCCCACCCAATTTCCCATAAGGTCATGGGATGCTAGCCATGTTGCCAGACAATTCTGTGACTAGCTGGTATCTAAATTCAGATTGCTTGATACTGATCAACAACACCCCCTAAACGCATACACTCTTTTATCTATTAGCAAGACCATTCTCATGGGGTAGTGCCCCCTGGAGTAGCGCCCCCTGATATATCCAGCAGTACCTTGGCCCTTCACATTTCTTTGTGGGAGACTGCATGTTTTGCTGACTCTCTGCTTTAAGCTTCCCCAGCAAAGCCAGTTCTGTGCCTATATCTAATGATCTTGTTTGACCTTATCACGTTTCTATACTAGATAATGTCAAACTATTTTCCGAAGTGACTGCTCCAATTTAGCTTTCTGCAGTGGGCGAGGAGTCCTTTTGCTCCACCTTCTCACCAATGCGTTATTAAAATATTTTAATTTAAAGACTTTTACATTTTTATCAGTCTTGTGGCTATAAAATTGTAACTCATTGTGGATTAATTTGTATTTCCTTGATTGCTAATGAAATTGAGCATCCTTTCATATGTTTATGAGTCATTCAGATTTCCTCTTTTGTGAAAGTGCCTATTCAAAGCTCTTTTCTGTGTTGTTTGCCTTTTAAAAAGTTGATTCATATGAGTTATTTATATATTCCGGTTATGATCCCTTTGTGGCATTTATGAATTGCGAATGTTTTCTCCAATTTTATGGCTTGTCTTTTCTTCTTTGTTATGGGATCTTTGATAAACAGAAGTTCTTAATTTTAATGCAGTCAAATTATTAAGCTTTTACTTTATGGTTTATGCTTTTGGTCTTATTTACAAACTGCTTTTCTGTCCATGTCCAATTAAGTGATATTTTTAATAGTTTCATCTAAAAGTTTTATATTTTACCATTTAATTTTGGAACTTTAATCCTGGAGTTGATTTTGGGTGTGGTGGGAGTCCAATTTTCCATTTTCCATATGGATGATTGTCTAGCATTTATTGAAAAGTCTATTTTTTTTTCTTAACTGATTTACAGGTCCAAATATGTCAGACATCAAACATACATGTGTTTTTAGAGTCATTTTTAGTCATTATTTAGTTATACCAATCTATTTGTCTATTCCTGCACAAATACTTATTTGTGTCCCAATACTTATTTAGTCCCAATGTCTATAGTTTATAGGAAGTATTAATATATGGTTGAACAAGTTACCTCACTACATCCTTCTTCAATAAGATTTTGTCTCTTCTTGTATTTCCATATAAATTTTAGAATCAGCTTCTGAAGTTTCACAAACAGGTAAAAAAAAAAGGTTGGGATTTTGACTGAGATGACCTCAATTTGGAAAAAATTGATATCTTTAAATTATTGAGTTTCCCAATCCATGAACATGGTATAGCTTTACTTTTATTTAGCTTTTTAAAAATATCTTTTGCTAAGGTTTATAATTTTCCCCATTAAGATATTTAAAAATGCTATTGAGAATGGTATCTCTTAAATTTTAAAATTCTTATTTGTTTTTGTTGATATGTAGAATGCAGTTGATTTTTTGCATATTGATTCTTATTAATTCTAATAATTTACCTATAGAGTTATTATCTACATATACAGTCATATTATCATCAAATGATTGTTTTATTTCTTCTTTATTATACCTTTTTCTGTTGGTCAGGCACAGTACAGTGTTGAATAGAAACCTTGTCTTGTTTCTGATCTTAAAGGGATGTTTTCAACATTATTAATATAGTGTGCTGTAGATTTATCTTTAAAAGTTCTTTTTTTGAAGATTTTATTGGAGAATTGGGGAAGGGGAACAGTGTTGGGGAATCGGGGATGGGGAACAGACAAGTTGCTGTCCTTTTGTTCTTCAGTCTAGTTATGGAGGACATCGCTTCACTGGCCCATGTTAGTGTTATCATTGAGCTCTTCCCGGGTGAAGCAGATCAGTCGCTGGCCTCTGGACAGCGGCTTACGGCGGCTCTTGGCATCTCACGCCGGCTGCTGGCTGCTCACCATAACTTTACAGCAGCCCCACTGCAGCCTATGCTGTGGCTGGTGACTCACCGCAGCCCAGCTCCAGGTCCAGCTGTTGTTCACCATCTAAGCTGTAGAGGGCGCAGCATCACTGGCCCTAATGTGGGATCTGAACTGGGGCCCTGCTGCTCAGAGCTGGTGTCTCAAGTCAGCTCTTAACCAACGTGCCACTCGCTGGCCCTAAAAGTTCTTTATTAATAGGAGGGAAGGAAGTTGATTTCTATTCCAAGTTTAAGATTTTTCTTTATTATGAATGGATTCTGTAATTAATTTTTTTCTTACATGGATTCAGATGATTATATAATTTTTCTCATTTAATTTGTTAATGTGATGAATTACATTAATCACATATTTTGTAATGATAAATCACCCTTATATTGTTGAGATAATTCTAATCTGATTATGATATAGAATTTTTTTGTACATTGCTTTAATCAATTTGCTAATATTTTTAATATTTTTGCATCTATGTTCATGAGTAGGACTGGCTTATAATATTTCTCTTGTTACTGTTCTTGACAGGTTCTGATATCAGGCAAGCATTATTTTTATGAGTGCATAAAGATGGAACAAAGGAAAAATAAGAAATAAAAGACAATACTTAGGTCATGATGCAAAATTTATTTCATAAAATCTCTTACATGGCTAGGAATTTGGCTCTGAGCTTCCTAGCAATGAATTCAAATCAATTTTATGATTTATAAAAATCAATGAGGCAAAACCAAGCTAGCTATTCAGGAGCAGAACAAATTTTTAAGAGGCAGTATAGGATGGTGGTTTGGAGACTATTCCTTAGATCTGGACTACATGAGTTTCAATCTTAACTCTACAACTTACTAGCTATGTAAATTTGGACACATTACTTAATCTCTTTGTGTTTTAATTTTCTCACCTGTAAAACAAAGATAATTGTGGTATCTACTCACAGAAGTGTTTCACAGATTAATTTGGTTTATACACATAAAGTACTTCAAAAAGTAATGGGTTCTTGGTAGCACTCAATAAACAGTAATGTTTATTATAATTTCTGATAGTGAGACCAAAAAGAAAATTTCTTCTTGAATCTTTTTTGAGAGGATACTGTTTAATGAAAAGGACAATGACATGAACAAAATCCTTGTAGGATTATTATTATTATTGTTATTATTTAATCAATTTGAAGAATGTATATCCTTTAGGTAAACTTTCATAAGTAATGCTTTTCTAATTGAGTTTTTGATAAATTTTGAAAGCAGTGAGTATGAGATAATACTCTATGAATAGTACCTGGGATACGGCCACATACATACATCTTTTTACATAGAGGAGTATAAATAAGAAGACCACCTTGCTTCCACAGGGGCCAAGAAGTACTTGAGGACATGGCCAAGCATCTCTCCTTCAGTAGTTTTGGGTATGCAGCAGTGCACAAAGGGATGGCCAATGTCCCAGTGGCTGCACTAATTTTACCTTGGGAAAAACTTAAAATCAGATATTGTAAACTATCACCGTGGCTATAAATTGGTTATTAAAAAATATCTAGGTATAGATACTTAACTTACTGTATTGGATAATTTACTATACTGCTTTCTAGTCAACTAATAATATTTACAACTCATGCTTACATTGAGTTGACTACGTGCTGTACTGTACTGAACACTTCTCATATATTCATTGAGTTGACTACGTGCTGTACTGTACTGAACACTTCTCATATATTAACTTATTTAACCCTCAGAACAATAACATGAGGCAGATACTGTTATCATCCCCAACTTACAGGTGAGTCATGCAACTAGTAAATGACAGAGCTGGGATTCAAATACGGGTATATTGGCTCCTGGGTCCAAATGTTAGTAAGATGCCTACTCAAAATGGTATGAGTATACAAAGTGAAAAAATTGGTGGCATCTTCATGCAATTTTCACCCAATCAGTTATAGATCCTAACAGTGGATTTAGGAGTAGTTTCTTTTAAACCTCAGTAATGAGGATCAATAGCATATTAATCTTGTGATCTCCATCCATAATCAATTCCCATCTACTGAAATATAAAGAAGAATCTGAAAAGGGCACACACAATCTTGTGTGACACTAAGATATTTTTTTACATGTTAAAACAGAGTTTGTCAGTGATCAGTAGTGGAATAACTATGCCTGAAGCCACCTCCTCCTGCATAAAATGTTGGCTTGCTGGGCCTCAACTTGCAATTTATCAAGAAGGAAACAAGCATGCTCTTTGTAGAGCCCTTTTTCTGTGCTCACAACCTGTAGCTCTCGTTAGCTGGCTTCTTTCAGCATGCAAGTTCTCTGTAACATTAGCTTTTGATACTGCAGAAGCAACATTTAGCTATAGCTGTCTGATAGGAAGCTTACATAGTTGTGATTGGGTGGGAATCATTGCTAGAGAGCAGTGGAAAGCCTGAAGGCATTTCTTGCTTCTCTTCAGTTTCTTGGCAGCCAGGGTTGGGGTAATCTTGCTCCCAAGTGAGACTCTTTGAGCAGTCATTGCCCATGTCTTTCCAGGGTCTCATCAGTGATGCCCCCCAAAACGGCCTCCTCCTTGATCTTGGAACAATGTATGCCTGGAGGATACCATCATCTTTGGGTGATTGCTCTTTGAGCTACCTTTGCTAATACTCTGATTCTACAGTGTGGGAATGGTAAAGTTACCTACTAAAAACTATGATGGAGCTCATGATGGTTTTATCTAGGTGATAGTATTCTTGAGGGGTTAATAAAGATATTTACAAACAATGAACTGAGCACACCCTTCCAAGCAGTACTTTAATAGTTCTGGGGGCAGGAAGTCTCCCCAGGTACTCTATTTAGTTTATTTTTGTAAATCAGTTGTTCAATACAAGGGGGCACTATCTAGAGCCAGCAAGGAAGTAGCCTGGAGTCTATAGTTATTTGGGTTTACAGAGCTGGGAAAACTAGCTTTCCACAGGTAACCAAGACCTGGACTTCTAAGACCTCATTCTTCAAATTCATAGCTCTGATAACAGTGCCCCAGAATCTGCCCTTATTTTCATATCTAATGGTTAAATTCAGATCTTATCATATAGATTAATTATAAAGGTTTTGTTTGTTTGTTTGTTTGTTTTTTAGCTGGGCAGCTCAGCTCCGGCGCTGTTGCTCAGAGCTCACACTCTTAACCGAGCTCTTAACCAATTGAGCCACTCAGCCGGCCCTTTTATAAAGTATTTTTAATGAGATAAGTTTATAATAATATTTAAGCTTGGAAAACTCCAAGATAGTTTTGATTATCATGACGTAACCTTTACAAGTTTGTTTTGTTTTGGTTTGGTTTTCTTGTCTAGGAACCCCTGACTCTCTTCAGTTTATAACTAATGGGCACTGGAATGGAAAGTCCCATGTGGTTGGGACCCAGTGTGGGTGAGGCAAGTTTAAGTTATTAGCAACAATGGAAATGAAAGAAGCAAAGAAGTTTCCTCCTTCTGGCATTGAGGCAAATTTTTGAAAGGTCATAGGATGGCAATAGACCATCAGTAGAAGTTGAAAATCCTTCAATTTAATCTTTGTTTCCAGACTTCCTATCAGCCCAGAAAAATGTAAGTGCAGACTGACTCGAGGATAGGTGTACTTAGATTTAAAACATACAGAAAGTTGGCTTTTCCTACATGGTCCTAAATGTTAACTCCAAGGATAATAAGTAGATAAGACCTAGCTCTAATATTCTATTTGATTCTAACCTTCAGGACAGATATACAGTAAAATTTTCCTTTAATTTTCCCCATGAACTACCACTTAGTACCACCAGATTCTATTCACAATGCATTTTAGTGAGTCGCTAAAGGAGTACCCTCACCCCAATCATTCCTAAATGATTCTGGGCAGAGTGTCATTGTGCTTACTGTAAATCCTTGTGTCCATGGACTTAGAGATAAGCAACTCTGCCATGGAAGACACAGAATAGTTTGATATTTAAACAACATCACAAAAAGGCAGTATCGGGAGCAAGCAATGTGAACTCTGGTGGGAAACAGGGTGGATGTGGGAAAGGTGTTAAGACAAATCATGTTTTGCTTCCAAATGAATTAATGAGGACTGAAAGAAGAGATTCTAGTCGTATAAACCATGGAGCTCAAGATCAGTTCAGAATTAGGAGGACAGAGGATCCTACTCACCCTCACCGCTGCACATTAGAGAAACGTTATTGTATTCTTCTCAGTACATCATGTCAGGAGGCACATGGTTTGAGTTGGTGTTCTCCAGATGTCTCTGTTGTACAGTTATAATACTATTTTCTATTTTGTAACTAATAAGTATTATGTGTGGACATAATCTATATCTTTTTCCTTTCTTTCTCTTCTAATGGCTATCCAACTTTAAACCACTAATATGGAGAGATTAATATCTTAAAATTGAGGTTCTTACAAGCAGATATTAGAATCCACTTTGAAAAGCCAATCAATTCCTTACCTTTGCCACACTACTATGTTTCTAGAAGACTCTTATGTATTAAGGGGAAAACACCAAGGATCTTACCACACCCAAAGAAAAGCAACTGAAGAGTTACAGCATATCACCCAGTTCAGCTGTTTCTTTAGGTGACCTGGCTTTCCCCACATCTAGCAAGTCAAGCTTATCTAGTCCACAGTGAAGCACCAACCAACATTAGGGAATGCTTCGGGTTTTTGGGTCAGGTCACTGATACCAGGGCAGGGCTCAGTGATATGTCATTTATACAAGGAGTCAAGAATTTCCCCCAGAGAGTATGGTGTCTGACAACAGTGGTTTTGGGTGACCTGAAGGTCTTATTTCTTTAGCTAAGAAAGAACCAAGGAGAAAATCGCTTTCCAAAACTGGGTGTGAGAGATGGTACAGTGACCCTCACTGGAATTTGTAAAAGGTTTTAACGAAAGATATGGGGAAGAAAGATACATTGTCACTAAAGACATGGTTCTGAAGTTTGACTGACTTGTCACTTCAGGACCTATCTATTCTATAACATAATCTTTTTCTCCTTGAAGAAGCCCGACAGAGGACCCGAGACAGCCTGCCTCAGCTACCATCTTATACACTGAGACGTATTCCAGGTATTCCTTTGGCATATGACCTGGATTGAAACAGGCTTCCCTGATTTCCTACATGGACCTGTGTTGCCTACTGCAACTGACCAGAAAAGGCATGGTTGATAATGTTTTTTAAATGGTTGAAATTGTTCCCATTCTGACCAGCAATAACTCTCATAAAGAAGGCAGCGAACTCTACAACAAGAGTTTGACTTTTCTCATTTGACCTTGCTGAGGCGGGCCATGGAATAGCTTAAAAAAAAATATATTAGAGAATGGCTGGAGTGTGGAGTCCATAAAAGAATCCTCCACTGTCTTCCTCCCAGAAGAGTGAAAATTCAATGCCCGCTAGCTCCTCCCCACCATTAGCCTACCTTCCTTTTCGTCTGAGCACTTCCTGTTGGTACAATTCATTCCAACTCTCCTTTACTGAGTCTCACCAATTATTATTTTCCCTACCTGCTTTTTCATTTGCATGTGTTGCCATTCACACACACACTTTCTTAACCATTTGAGTGTAATTCTACACACAAAAGAACTTTTCATTTCCCTTTATGTATTTATCTATATCTATATGGATTCATGGGTTCCTGAATTAAAATGATAATAATAAATTATTATATTTTGATGCCCCCAAATTTCCAAATTTGGCTAGTGAAATATTTTAGACTTTTATTCCTGAATTCTTCAGTATTTTTAAGAACTAAGTCATTTTTTTACATAAAGCGTAATAATCAAAATCAGAACTTTTAACATTTATAAGTTATTATTATTTAATACACAATTCATATTAAAATTTGCCAATTGTCCCAACAGTGCCCTTTATAGCTGTATTTCCCCCTCAGGATCCAAACCAGAATCAAGCATTCCATTCAGCTATCATGTCTTTTAAATCTCTTTGACTTTGGAATAGTTTCTAAGCATTTGTTTTTTGTCTTTAATGACATATGTGTCATTATGGCATATGTGGAAGAGTATAGCCAGTTATTTTGTAGAAATTCCTTCAATTTGAGTTTAGTTGATGTTATCTCATGATTAGATTCAGATTATGTATTTTAAGTAGAAATGTTACAGAAGTGATACTGTGTTCTCAGAGCATCAGATAGAAAAGCATGGCTTAAGTTGGTGTACTACGGATTTCTCCACTGAAAAGTTATTTTCTTTTTTTTTAAATTAGTAAGTGACTTGTAGAGAGAGATTTTGAGGATATGTGTGTATCCTGTTCTTGTCAACATTTTCCCCACTAGTTTTAGCATTTGTTCATGGTTTTTGCCTGAATCAGTTATTACTATGATAGGTGCAAAATGGTATTTTCTAACTCTATCATTCGTTTTACATGTATTAGTTGGCATTCTACTATAAGGAAGAGTTTTCCATTATGTATATGTATGTAAGCATTATTATTATTAATTATTATTATTATTATTTATTCCTGTGTGGATTAATGAATTCTTCTTTTATTCAATGAATTATAATTTATTACATTATTTCTTTTGATGGTCAAATGTCCCAGATTTGGCAAGTGGAAACTCCTCCAAACTGGATCCAGTGTTCTTTTGACATGTCCGCATTATTATTTGAGCTTTCTTTTGGAGATATTTCTTGTACTTTCCTTGCCTCAGCCCTAGAAGTAGTCATTTCTCCAGTCTTGGTTCCTTTTGATGGAGAACAATATTCAGAAACTGAGCTCTGGGCAGCAGATGTGCTCATTGTTACTGGGGTCTAATTGCTTTGTCAGCAGAGAGAGCTATGAAGTAAATATATACATGTGATTATGAATATGTATATATTATATATTTCATATATGTGTGTATATATGTAAATATATATGTGTGACCACATGCACACATAGACACACATATGCCATGAGTTCATACTAATACATCTGATTGTAATCCAGCACTATAGGGTTTATTTTAGGCTTCCTTTTCCATATTTATAACTCCCTTCATGAGAGCTGTATTTTAAGAGTCATCCTTAAAATTAGGGTAATTTTTAGGGAAGTCAGGGATGGTGGTAGGAAGCCAAAGGGAAAAAGTCCTTTAAAATCTACTTATGGAGTGGGCTTTCCCCAGTTACACTTCTTGTTGACTAATATTAAAACCAATGAAAAATTTTAAATAAAGTTGGAATAGAAATGTAAGAAACCATTAAAAAAATAGAGTGTAAGGTCAGAGAAAAAAGAACTAAGGAGAAGTAAAAACTAAGTTTAGAAGTGCAATAAAGGTAAAAAGTTAAGTTTTTTAAAATAACAAGGTAAAAAGGATGATATTTAAAATAAAAGGTAGGCCATAAACCAATGAGGTAAAAGGTTAAAAACATAAAAAGTAAAGAAGATAAAATCTAAGACAAAATACATATGCTCCATGAGCCAGAAAGTTAAAATATTGAGAAAAATTAAATGTTAAAAGTAGGAAATATGAAATCAAAAGAAATAAATTAAAATTCTCAGTAACAAATAAAAATATTTGGAAGACATACTTAAAAGAGAAAACAGACCCCAAACGTTGAAAGACCAGAAAGGCGGCTGAGAAGGGAGACTAGAGGAGTTGTGTAGAGGCTGAGGAAGGAGAATCAATCCATGGCCATGTTCTGCTTTTCTTCATGGAGAATGAATCTCCTGTTGAAATATAATTGCCCTTTGTGAAGCCAGAGCCAGCTCTTACTCTCTTTCCTTTGTTGGGACATGCCACTATAAACCCACTGTAAGGAGTCCACAGCCAGCAGGGAGTGAAGGATGGATGGATGGGCAGACATTCTCACAGCCAGCAGTTGGCACAAGCAAGGGTGGGGCATCCTCTGAGTATTAGGAGCACCCTGTTCACTTTTGTTTCTAGAACTGCTGCTGGGTTTGTCTGCCCTGAGTGAACCTGGCTTCAAAGTTGATCTGATGGCGATTTCTAAGGGTTCAGTGTGGTGTAAGGGTAAGAGCAATGGCTTGTAATTTGGGCGACATGGCTTTAGTCTCAGGGTTAAGCTAATGCAATAAGTAATACACTTATTTTTTTTTACTTATTTTACTCTCCTAGGACATTGCGTTTATTTATATTTATTTATTTAAGATGTAAAAGGAGAGACAGTAATGTTTTCCTATCAGTATTAGACACAGACAAGCAGAATATCAAATTTTCCATTGTAGATTCCTAGACCAAAATCTTCTATCATAGATTTCTGAAGAGAGGTAAGAACAAGAGAAGAGGGGTACATGGAACTAAGCTGTTGCTGAAAGGGCAGATGGGAGAAGAGGTGCATATAATGCAGTAAATATTTGACTCAATAATTCTCAAACCTGAGGTTGGGAAAGAATGGTCAAGCTACTGAAAGACTTAGCTTAATCAGGTTTTTTTTTAATAGTGTTGGTAAAACAAAAATTCAGTTGGGAAACCTAAGGCTCTAGCCAACAAGGAAGAACTTAACAAGCCTGGTAATTATCCAGATCATAAAGTTAAAACAGGAAGTGGAGCCAGTTCTGTCTGACTTGTAATCTGAAGTTGTAGTCACTGTACTCCTGTGAAGATGCTTCTAACTGGCGCTTGTCCAAGGGTGTAATAGTAACTACATGGGTGTGTGTGTGTGTGTGTGTGTGTGTGTGTGTGTGTGTGTGTGTGTATGTGTGTGTGTGTGTGTGAGATCTTCCCTTTCCCCCATCACGCTGAGCATCTTATCAACACACCAGGGCTCTCTCTTCTGCATACTAGAAGACCAGGGTCCTGGGAATGAGAGTAACAGGATTGTCAGCTTCCCCACCTCCCTGACACCAAGGAAACTCAGGATAGCAAGCAAGGAACATCAGAGGATCAGGATCCCAGCTCTGTTGCCATCTTCTCTTCCTTTCTCTCTCAGTCCTGATCTTGCCTCTAGCTGGAATTCCCTGTTTCATCTTCTTGTTTGTGTTTTTCCGGTTGGGTTTGTTGTGGTTTTTTTTTTTTTTGTTTTGTTCCTCTTTCCTTATGTGAGGAAATTGTGGGAGGAGAGTGTAGGACTGGGAAGAAATACAAGCTATTCTTTCCTGTCCTTATTTGAATCCAATTCCCATTTCATCTCTATGTCTCCATCACCTTTTGCTAAGTCCCTTGAGGTCACTTCCTGGTATCAGTCAGAGGCCTTTGCAGCATGAGAATTTTTTTTTTTTTTTGGTTTTCTCCACACCAAGCATGCCTCAGTTTCCCTGTAAATCACCCCTAGGTCTACTCTTCAACAAACCTAATTCCCTCTCTGAGACTGGAAAGTAGTAAAAGGTGAATGCTGACCATCTAAGAATCTACAGACTGTCTATTTAATTTAGTCAGCACATTTCTGGTGATGCTCACCATGGGCAGGTGGACCATGGGAAATGTAGTGGACAATCTCTGCTTTCCAGAGCTTGCTATCTAACTGGGGAAATACAAATCTTTTGTGTGAAAAGTTGAAAACAGGAGAGTTAATACCAATAGCAGGTGACACAAGACAGGCTGGGGATAAATATCTAGGGAATGGCATAGATTTCCAATATTAAACAGTTTAGAAGAGTGAGGGAGAGTTTCCTGTGGGGCCCACCTGAATTCTGATATGGATGGAATTCAGTTGTGGGCACCACCTTCCATTTGCATGACACTATAAGGTTTACAAAGCGCATTGACCATTTAGTGTTTAAATCATAGGTCTTCCCGCTGAGGAAACTGAGGCTCAGCCAGTGATGTGGAAGCAGTGAACTCAGGTCTCCTGACCACAGGACTACAGTTCTTTGCCCTAGAGGAGCCTCCCCAGAAGAAGGTGGACTGAGCAGTGAGCTGGGAGGAGAAGCTCCAGGAGCTAGAGCTCCTCAGGCAGGGAAGTGAATCTGAAGGATCTTGAGTGTGGAAGTGGGGTTCTCTGTTAGAGAAATAATTGGTTCCAGCACGGATGACCTGCACTATGCCTGCTATCCTCTCAAATTGGTGGCCCAGGGCCAGATTTATTCTAAAGACACGTTTGTTAGGCCTGCCCAGTGGTTTAAAATGTATGCATTTGTTGTTTGTGCTAAAAAATGAGGTGATTTCATTCTCATTCAGTCTCTCTCTCTCTCTCTCTCTCTCTCTCTCTCTCTCTCTCAC
>NW_017732497.1:103789-166606 GCF_001890085.2 Hipposideros armiger | reverse complement strand
ACACACACACACACACACACACACACACACACACACTCAGATTACTAGCTACTCTTGAGAACCGGAATTCCTGATGACACAAAACTCCAATTCTTACAGCAAGTTTGAGTTGGGACTGTGTGGCAGCCCCTTCTTTCAGTGGGGTGTGTGCTCTGCAGCTCTCTGGGGCTCCACAGGGCTTGGCCCCTAGTTGCTTTTGAGTTTGTACCCCTGGATAATTACTGCCCTTTGACAGTTCTTAGATTTGAATATTTGATTACAATTTGAGAGACAATTATGATGTGGTAGAAAGGGACAGAAGGCCAGGATTCAAGCCCAGCTCTGCCATATATTCATAAAAAGTTCACCTCTTCCGGTTTCAGCTTCTGATCTTTTGATTGGGCGTCATGATAATCACTTGCAGTGAGGGTGTGAGAATTATGTGCGTTAATAACAGTGTAGGTGCCACCTATATTGTTTTAATGCGTATTTTTGCTAGTACTCAAGCCAAGATGTGTTGGCTCTACAGGGTATTCCTCAAAATAATCTTGAAATCTTTGTGTTAAAGTGTCAGTTTTGGGGAAAAGCTGCAGTGAGTTTTGTGTAACTTTGAGGATGTCTTAGAACCAAGGGAGGGAACAGCAAAGAGGTATTAGAAGAGATGCTGCGTCCTCCCAGCCCTGTCACTTCCAGGTCATTGCCCTGTTAGCCATCACAGCCACATTCCCCATTTTGCCATTTGAACAGGATGTTACATACTTTTCTACATCAGAGAAAGGATCAGAATCCAAAAGAGTTGTAACTGGAGCATTTTTTTTTTGAAATCCACTTTCAAGGTAGGAGAGCATTTTAGAAAATCAAAGCTTGGTCAATAGGGGAGGACAAGCCAACATCGCACTTCTCATTCCTGGGACAGCTTCTAGTGCTTGTTGTGAATTGATTTTAGGATTGCGACAATCATCCCAGCGTTCTTGGAAGATGGGAGCATCTTGATAAAACCCTTAAAGAAGCAGATTCACGTGTGAAGTATTTCAGGCCCAAATTCCCTCAGGCCGCCAGTTTTTGGTTTGTCTTCTGTTCCGGCTCACCGAGTAGTTGTTACAGCCGTACATGTGGGTGAGTGGTAAAGTGGCCACAATGACAAGTGCTTTCGGACTCTGTGTTCAGGTGTATAATTCTGTTGCTTCTTTCTTCCCACCCTCCACTCCCACTCCATCTCCCCCAATCCTGGCAAACACTGTACTTAAAACGCCATTTTGCCTTTTCACTGTGGTTCCTTTCCAAAATCAGAGTGACCACATAAATGCTGCCTGGAGACATCTGTCATCTTCTGGCTCGCACAGAAAAACCACAGCTACATGATTGTTGAGCATTGGTCCATGTTTACCCAACTTCCCAGACACCTGAGAGCTCATGTAACTCAACATTTATAAAATTGCCATGTGTTCAGGCAAGTTTGTTTCTCCCCTGCCTGTTTAAAGCTCTGCTTCCTGAAAAATATTACTGAGAAGGATGTCTGGAAATAATAGCTTTGGGGGCTGAGCTGTAAGTTTGCCTCCTCAGGCCACAAAGCGAGTGTATGTTTTCTCTTTTCCTGGGAAATTGAGAGATGCTAGACAAAAAGTAGCTCAAGTTTTCATTATTATAGTCTTAAAATAGGCTGGCTCAGGGTCTTTCAGAAAATGCTAGTTCTTGGACTGAAACCAACATGTAAATTTCAATTTAAATAAGTGCTTAATAGGGGCTGGCCGAGTGGCTCAGTTGGTTAAGAGCTCACTTGAGAGTGTGAGCTCTGAGCTACAGTGGTTTGATTCCCAGCCTGAGCTGAGCTGCCAACATGTAGCAGGATAGCTAGGCTTAAAAAAGAAAAAAAGAAAATAAATAAATAAATAAATAAGTGCTTAATAGGAAAAGCAAAGGGGTAAGTAAGCCCTCCCTGGTTTACCACTTCCGTCTTTACTTTAGCTGTCCTGTTTTCCTAGAGAACTATCTTGGTAAGCAAGGCTCAAGCACAAGGCAATGAGTTTCTTGCTGTGGGAAGGGGAAAGGAAACTGCCCAGCCATCCATGGAAATGCTAATGAGCTGAGATAGCCCTGGGCTTTTAATTCAGACATCCTGTAATGTTTGCTGATGCTGTTGGAACATATTTTACATTACTTGATAATAGGGAGATGGTAAAATGCAAATCCCACCAGGCTGAATTGCTTCCATTGCTTCTCTAGCAGCTCATCAGGGACAGCGAAGCTTTACATCAAGGGTGAGGGAAACAGTTTGACTCTGCTCTGGGGATTGGCCTCAGGCTAAAGTAGAAGTTACTTCTTGTCATTTCTCTGTGCAAACAGGCCTGTGATGTGGCCGGTGGCAGCCCTGCTAGGACACCAAGAATCTTACTCTGGATTTGTACTTGGGCAAGTTGTTCTGCTTGCACATGGATTAGCCGGGAAACTGAGGGCAGAGCGGGAGAGCGTGGTGATACTGTTGTCATCCAGACTGTTTCCACACTCTTGTGTTTCCTGGTATCTGAGGAAACATAACTTATTTCAGGAATTTAATGCCTGCCAGGGACTCCAGGCAAGGGCTTATTTAGAGTGAAGAGAAGCTATTATTCATGGTCATTAACTCTCCTGAGAAAAAATACTCTTCTGGAAAATACTATTGGATTATTGGTCCAATTTTTAAGATCCACGATCTCTACAGTTTAAATGAGAATTTAAGAAAATGGGTGTTTTATAAACAAAGTGACTTAATATAGAAGAAGAAAACGTCCTGAAGGAATGGGGTTGGAAAAAAAAGCAAGGTATTAGTAGAATGATGACCTGGGCATGTGTCTCTTGCAAATGGAACTGACAGGCCCCACTGAACAGGAGTTTTCAGTCTCTTGGACCTTAGGTCTGGCTGGTCATTCTAATTGTGTGAAGTTGTTCAAAATCAGATTTTACCTCATTATTAAACCAGCCAAAGATGTAGGGAAAGGACTCCTGGGCTGAGGAAAAGGGCCTAGCCCATTGGGTCTTCTTGCTCTGGACCTCCCAACATGCCCTCTGTGTAGTCATCAGGGATGAGCTCCGTGGTCTCCTGCTAGCTCAGGTCGACTTCCACATTTAGCTTGGGACAAGGTGAATGGAAAGGACAGGAGCACAAAGAATCGTTTTTGACAGGCAGGTTGTATTCTTGCTGGTAGAGAGCGAGAATGAAGAATCAGGGGATAGGGAAAATACCCATTGGGTAATCATGTAGGACCTGCTAATGCTTGTAGGTACATGTGGGAGTTGAGGAAGAAAAGATCTCAGGCACTTTTATGAAAGCCCTGTGTCTCTCCTACACAAAGGTGGTAAACACTAATAGAAAATGCCGGCTGGGAAAAAAGTTTCTAGAAAGTGACCTCATTCATGTCTTCTGTATTTCAGCAGAAATATACTGGGTGTTATTATGAACAAGGTTCTGTAGGTAAACAAGACATACACCACCAATTTCTTGGTTCTCAAAGAGCATCTGGTCATTGTAGGGACATAATCTTTTATTTTACTTAATTTCACCCCCCTCATATGTGTTCTCTCTTGAGAAATTACTTTTTAGTTTAGTCCCAAGAAAACCTTGTCTCCTGTGAGGAAATAGTCTATATTCTTTATGTAGATATGAGAATTTTGTAACTTAACTACGTTTCTATTTCTACACTGTGAAAAAGCTAGCAGTCTAGGTTGCAAACCACAGAAATCAATTCTAGCTGTCTTAGGCAAAAAAGAGAAATTTGTTGAAAGGATATTTAAATCAAAAGATATACATTCAGGACCTGGCTGTACCCACCGACTTGTTCAGGGGCATTGGGCAAGTCATTTATTCTTCTCAGACTTTATTTTACCTGCCATTCAAGGAACGCTGTACAATCAGAAGGGAGCTCCCAAAATAGACAGAATGCTTAAAGACCAAGTTTGGAAAATAGATAGGAACCAAAGGTTCTCTGGAAGCGAGGCCACAGAAGCTGGCTCTTCATGCTGCTTGGTCAAGGTGAGTAAGAAGTCCAACTGCCTCCATGATGGTGGGTCACTCACTCAAGATTCAAGTCCCAGAGAACTTTCCATTTGGCCAAGTTTCAGTTTGGGAAGCTAGTCCCTTTGATGTCCCTTAAGAGGAACAGCCACTCTTAAGATTAATGAGGCAGTCTCCAAAAGGAAGATTAGCAGGCTAATGGAAAGGGTGGTTGGCTGCTGGATAGCAACAAAAACAAATGGCAGGAAATACAGAGTCAGACTGATGTTCAAACACAGAAGCAGTATCAACACTTATAAGGACTTTATTTGTTCTTCCTGCCTTTGTTGATTGATTTCTCTCTCTCTCTCTCTCTCTCTCTCTCTCTCTCTCTCTCTCTCTCCTTTCTTTCTCTCTCTCTCCCTCTCCTCTCTCTCTCTGTCTCTGTCTCTCTGTCTCTCTCTGTCTTCCTCTCTCTCTCTGTCTCTCTCTCTCTTGCTCTCTCTCTCTTTGTGTCTCTCTTTCTTATTGTACAACATTCCTTGAGAGGCAAATAACATGAGATTTGAAAAGGATAAATGACTTGCTCAATGTCCCTGAGCTAGCAAGTGGGATAACCAGGTCCTGAATTTATATCTTTTGATTTTAATTTTAGTCCTCTTGTCTTTCCTATGAGTTGATGCAATGCAAAGTGGGCAGTGATAAATGTCAAGAAAGGTACCCCCCAGAATGCTATGGTTGTTCTGAAGAATATCTCCTCAGGTTTGGAGATGGCTATAGGTCTAGTGATTAACAACAAATATGTTTTCTTAACTGAAGGAAGAATGTACCTGTTCTCTCTTGTAAACCAACTTCCCCACCAGCACAGACTGTTCTGTCATTGCCAGGAAGATTGCCACAGTGAATATGGGGAGTGGTTTCTTCAACTTTTTCTCCCTGGCTGAGACCTTCTCAGGGTCTCAGGTCTATGATTAGATTATTCCTCTCTCCTGAAAAGACCTATCTTATCATCTGAATGAATCAGACCTTAATTATCTTTTAAAAAGTGTTTTCTTGGGGGCAACTACATGTTTATTACAGAAAATTTGGATAATACATAGATTTTTAAAAAGCAACCACTCAGAACTCCACTATTAATATTTTGGTTATTTCATTTTTTATATGTATGTATGTATGAGTCTATACATATTTTCCTTTTTGAAAATTGAGATT
The DNA here is from genome assembly GCF_001890085.2 of Hipposideros armiger. NCBI lineage: Eukaryota > Metazoa > Chordata > Mammalia > Chiroptera > Hipposideridae > Hipposideros > Hipposideros armiger. The sequence goes on along the minus strand of NW_017732497.1, from coordinate 161,448 downwards.
ATATGATATAAATAGTTTGATATTCTTTTATCACATGACATAATCTTGTGAGCATTCTCATGATATGGAATTTTTGGCACTTGAATTCTTAATTGAATAAACATTAATTGTACATCTATTTTGGGCTCACCACTGTGGATCAGAAACCTTCCCTGTCCTCCAGGAGCCACATTCTCCTCCACTTTTAATCTATGTGGGGAGGAGGAAAGGGAAGAAGCCAGAAATCAAAGACTCCAGAGAGCAACCCTGGGCACCATGACTTCAAACTGGTAATTATTTTTCTATATTATGATACTAAGGAGTTGAAAACACTTCCTTCCATATTTTTTGAAAGTAGAGGCATGCGATTTGGTTTTTGCATGGAACAACATCTAAAGCAGCACACAGTTCTGCAAAAATGGCATACACACACACACACACACACACACGTTGTGACAATTAAGTCCGCGAACTCACCCTAGAAAAAGTGCTACATACCTCATTGCTGAATAATCACTACGGTTACCTTTGAAGTACTCCCCTTGGGAAGCTATGCACTAATGCCAGTGCCTAGTCCACCCTTCAAAGCAATTTTGGAAATCTTTTTCTGGAATGCGCATCAGAGCTGTCATCATATTACCCTTGATGTCCTGAATGTCATAAAAATGTCTTCCTTTCAGTATTTCCTTTATCTTTGGATAAAGAAAGATGTCATTGGGGACTAGATCAGGTGAGTAGGGTGGGTGTTCCAACACAGTTATTTGTTTACTGACTAAAAACTCCCTCACAGACAGTGCTGTGTGAGCTGGTGCATCATCATGATGCAAGAGCCATAAATTGTTGTCAAAAAGTTCAGATCGTTTTTGTCTAACTTTTGCATGCAGGCTTTTCAGCACTTCCAAATAGTAAACTTGGTTAACTGTTTTGTCCTGTTTGTACAAATTCATAATGAATAATTCCTCTGATATAAAAAAAAAGTTAGCAGCATCGTTGCAACAAGTTCGCGAGCATAATTGTCAGACTTTGTATGTGTACATATACCAGGGGTGCCAAAAAAATGTATACAAGTGGACACTTTGGTCAACGTTGCTCACGCAGTAGTTCGCCATTAACAAAAGTGTGTGAATGCTGATGGTAACCACTTTGAGCACCTCTTTTCTTTTTTTAAGATTTTTATTGGGGTACTGGGGGGATGGGAACAGTGCTGGAGAATTGGGGAAAGGGGAACAGACAAGTTGCTGTCATTTTTTGTTCTTCAGTCTAGTTGTGGAGGACGTTGCTTCACTGGCCCAAGTTGGCAACATCATTGCACTCTTCCTGGGTGAGGCACGTCAGTTGCTGGCTTCTGGATGGCCGCTCACGGCAGCTGCTGGCCGCTCACGCTGGCTGCTGGCTACACACGGTAGCCCATGGCAACCCACTGCAGCAGGGGCTGCAGCCTACGCCTTAGCCGGCACTCACGGCAGCCCAGCTCCAGGTTGAGCTGTTGTTCAGCATCTTAGCTGTAGAGGGCAGTGTCACTGGCCCTCATATGGGGGATCCGAACTGGGGCCCTCTGGCGTCCCAAGCCAGCTCTTAACCAACACGCCACTCAGCCGGCCTGAGCACCTCTTGTAATTGCAGAAGTCAAACATGACTTGTATTCATCTTTTGTTATTCGTATATTTTATTATAATTTTAATACAGTTTTTTCCTTTCTTAAAATGTGTATCCATTTTTTTGGCCATATATATAGATAATTAATTATTTACCAGGGTCTATCTAAGAGTACTAAATAGGATGCAGTTCATAAGCCACATGATATAACTTACTTGCCTCCTCCTCTCTCCAGTCCCCTAGCCTCTGGAAGGCGCTCTGGACCATCTCACACACCAAACCCAGAGCTCTCTCCTGTTTTTTCTCTTCCCTCTCCTTCCTTTTAGTATATGAATCACTTAGCCTGTTTTCTAAAAAGTAAGAATCCTTCCTTTAGAAGAGGAGGGAAGAAGGGAAAAAATTTAAGATTCTCTTTAAATAGCAGGGGAGGGAGACGCTGTGAGCACTGACTTCTTAATCTTTACGTCTTTTTCAGTATCTTCCCTCTCTGTCCTCTGAAGTGACCAGCACTGGCATGGGCACCTGGGAAGAGCTGGGGATACTCTTCCTGAATAGGACTGACCCTGAGGAACCAATTGCAGGGCAGAGTCAGGGTCAAGAAGCCACATTTCACACACAAGCCGTGGCTTGGTCTGGGGTGGGGGCAGAAGGACAATAATAGTGGTTGTCCCTGAGATGTCCTTGATGCCTTATCAGTGTCATCCTCCAGGCTACGCTAGTGGTGACCTCCAAAGAAGGACTGGGATGGCCTTCCCATGTCAAAGCATGAAAACTCTGTCATTTTGAGTAACAGGACTATGGGATGACAGGAAATGGGTGTAGGGTTAAGATTAGGATTTAAGCTCCTGTCTGCTCAGGCCGGTGGCTTGACCATAAGAAGCTGCTTGCTTTGGGCTCTTTTAGCTCATAGAAGTCATATTTATGGAAGGATTTCAGAGAAACTTTGATTTCTGCAGTCACTTTGCTGAAAAATAGGCTCATTATTTTGTAAACGGGGGGAGCACTGACGCTGTCAGGACCTTGTTTGTTTCTCTCTTTGGTGGTTTCCTTGGCCTCCCTTCTGGTTTTCTGGGGAAAATCATGGTGTTGCCTCAGTTTATCCAGTTTCAGCTGTGGTTGTGCATAGTCTACTGGGCATGGACACTGGCTGGCCTGGCAGTGTGCCCAGCTGGTGAGTGAGTCAGCAAAGGCTATAGCCCTCTTGCTGCCAGGCTGTGTAAGAAAAGTTGTGTTAAGTCCCAGCGGCTGTTGGAAAAATGGGGGTTGGTTTCTTAGTTTTGATTGTAGAGTTCTCTTCAGGGTTCTACTTTCCTTGAAAGTCAGAAGGAACCAGGATGAGAAAATATGAGAAACAAATGACCAGAAAGCTGGGAATCTTGAATACTCATTTGTTCATCCCTAAATTCTTTCAAGAATCTTTAAGCATTCAGGCTCCAGAATCAAGCAGACTTAAATTTGAAGACTGTTTCTGCTTTAGTCAGCTGCACGTGCTTGGATGAGTAAATTTACCTTTCTTTTTTTTTCTTTTTTTCCCCCAAATCCCAAAGTTTTTATTTTTATATGCAAAAACGGTGACAGATATTTAACCTTTTGGGGTGGCTGGTTAGCTCAGTTGGTTAGAGCGCAGTGCTAACACCAAGTTTGCTGGTGCGATCCCCACATGGGCCACCGAGATGTGCCCTCCACAACTAGATTGAAACAACTGCTTGACTTGGAGCTGATGGGTCCTGGAAAAACACACTTCCCCAATAAAAACTTAAAAAAAATACTATTAATAGTATCATTAAGAGTCATGAAAGGAAACTCGCCTATTGAAATAAAACAATGAGCTCAATCCAGTGGAGGTTATGTGAACATCGGTGCCCAGCCCACTACAGAAGCACAGCGGGCATAAGCCCAGTGTCGGTGAGCCTTGGCAGAAGCAGCGACACTCAACTCCAGCTCTCTGCCATAATTGCAACTCTCCTTAGAGATTGCAGCTTGCTTGATCCTTGATATAATGCAGAGTGCATGCATGGCTTAGCCAGTTCTGTGCTGAATCTATCTCTCAGCATACATTTTGAACTTAATTTGTTCTTTTTTTAAAAAATATTTTTATTAAAAATATAGCTGACATACAAATTATATTAGTTTCAGGGGTACACCATAGTTATTCAACATTTATATGCCTATAGTAGTGATCCATGATAAATCCAGCAACCACGCTATCACAATATTATTAACTGTATCTTACATACCATGACTTATTTGTTTTATACCTGGAAATTTGGGCCTCTTATTCCCTTCACCTTCCCCCCCCCTTTTTTTTTTTCTGAGCCATCCTGATCCTCTCTTTTAATTTTTCAATTACAGTTAATAGTCAATATTATTTTATATTAACTTCAGGTGTACAACATAGCAGTTAGACATTTATATAATTTACGAAGTTATCCCACTGACTAGTCTAGTACCTACCTGGCACTATATGTAGTTATTACCATATCATCGACTATATTCCCTATGCTTTACTTTACATCCCCATAACCATTTTGTAACTACCAATTTGTACTTCTTAATCCCTTCACCTTTTCCCCTGCTCCCTAATCCCCTACCCTCTATCACCCCAACAAACTTAGAACCCATCTGGCACCATACATAGTTATTACAATATTATTGACTATATTCCTTATGCTATACCCTACATCCCCATAACTACTGTGTAACAACAAATCTGTACTTCTTAATCCTTTCCCCTTTTTTCACCCACATGCCCACTCCCTCCCATCTGGCAACCATCAAAATGTTCTCTGTATATATGAGTTTGTTTTTGTTCTCTTTGTTTATTTTGTTCTTTAGATTCCACATAGAAGTGAAATCACATTACATCTGTCTTTCTCTGTCTGACCTACTGCACTCAGCACAATACCCTCCCGGCCCACCCATGCTGCCACGGATGGCAGAACCCATTCCCTTTCATGGCCGAGCAATATTCCATTGTATGTATGTACCACCTCCTTTTTATCCATTCTTCCATCAGCAGACACCTAGGCTGCCTCCACATCTTGGCCATTGTAAACAATGCTGTAATAAACATATGGATGCATACATCTCCTTGAAGTAGTGTTTTGGGGACTTTACCTTTCAAAGCCCCAGGTTCTTTCCATGTAAAGTTAGGAAAATAACAGCAATCTCCTCAGAGGATGTTATGAGGATTAAGTGAGAATTTTTAAAAAATGCATGTAGAGCATTAGTCCAGTGCCTGCTACCTGGTGTCAACTGTTGGCTGGTATTATTTTTCTTAAAAACACCATCCCAGAAGGCTGTGATGTTGGTGATAAGAAGTTGACACAGATCATGCCACGATGCAGCTTATGATAGGCAATCATGACACAGAACATGATAGGAGCCAGAGGAGAAGAACAGGGTGAAAAGGACACGTAACAATTGGAATCAAGGTTCAGGAGGAACCTTGTTCAAAAGAGCCAGTTGTTCAAACATGGTGGGGCTTCAAGCTTTCTGACAGAGCACAGTGGGTGAAGGCAGAAAAGAGGAGCCAAGGGACAAATTAAAAATGAAATAGGTGAGCAGGCTTGTCACCAAGGTGACAGGACTGAGAAGGTACGCAAAGGGGAAGAAAGCGGACTGGGATAAATAAATTAGCAACCAATGCAGCGATGAAGATGGCCCTCCCAGCCATCACAGAGGCTAGAATTGGGCTTGGGGTTGAAGATTATAAGGAGAAAAATGTACCCTGATTTTCACAGAGTTTTCTGATACTTTGATTGTTTTTCTCCCGCAACACTCCCAAATCCACCGTGGATTTACTCTCAGATAGGATGCCAGGGAGCTCTTCTTGCCCCTTGCCACTGCCTTGGGGTTTCATAGTGAAGTTTTTGGGGTGGGATGGATGGTTCAGAGAATGACAGCACAAGTTGCTAAATTCCAGGGACCCTGATTGAAGCAGATGCTGGCTGTGCGAAGTATGTCTAGACATGGAAATTGTGCTCCTAATCTCTCAATCTTGCTTTCTCTACATTCTCTAACAAGGCGCCATCTCTGTTAAACATTCTTACCACAGGAACGGAGCTGGAAACACATGTGCAATCAGCATCCACAGCAGCTACAAAGGGGGTTATGAAATCTGCTCAAAAATAGCCTGCTTGCCCCATAGGCATGCAAAGCAGCCAAACAGCCAGGGCGAACGTGTCAGGTGGCAGATCTTGCTCTGCATTTCAAGAGGCTTCCAGTGACCTGCCACACTTAAACGCAAAGGAGTTCACTGCTGTCAGAAATGTCCGGAGGTGATCTGGACCTGTGCACAGAGTCCCCTGCATAGCTGTGAGCCACGTGTTCCTGGTGTCAGTTCCTGCTCCAGTGAAGGCAGTGCCCAGCCTCCCAGGAGATGCCAGGGCTAAGCCTTCCTATCCTACCTACCCTGAAATGCCTTAGCCCTGGCAAGGATTATTTGGGTTAAAACTTTGAGGTTATATAATGTCATATGAGGCAAGAAGATAAAAAGTCTGGCTCCCACCCTTAGAATCTACTAAGTGCCTCAGCGGATGGTCCCCCTGCAGGGCTGGGGTGGTACATTATTACACAGTGGGTGAGTGGGAGAGAAAAGTGATTTGGCGAGAGGGGCTCAGAGGGTCAAGGAAGATGGGCTTGCCAGTACAGGTCCATTATCTGCAGAGCACTGGGTGAGAGGTGAGGCTTGCTCTGATCTGGGTGGCACAGTAGCTGTCTGTCCCCTTTCATCTCCGGCTGTAAATGTTAGTGTGCCCTTTGGCCCAGTCCCTTGAGACATCTCGCTTCTGCCTTCTCTGCCAAGTGGGAAGGCGTTCTTTCCTCTATATTTCACTCATAAAGGGGAAAGCAGTCAGATGGCTGCCCCTCCCCAGGTGTCCTTGGAGTTGGATCTCAGTCAACTGAAAGAATGATTACATTCCTGAAGGTGACTGCAGAGGTCCTGGAGGTATTTTTGTCATCCCTGCTCTTTATGTCTGAAGAGACAGGGTGTCATCTATATTCTGGTGGGAAAGACCCCTGGGCTAGAAGGCAGGAGACCTGGGCCCTGGGCCAGCTCTGCCAGGTTACTCAACCTCTTGTGACTTCCCTTGTTGAATTCGACCGAGACTTGTGCAGCCCAAGGAAGGACCCTTGGCACTTGCAGGGGCTGGGCTGGGGCAACAGAGTGTGATGAGGGCAGCGTGGAGGGCACAGCCAAGGGAAAAAGAGGTCAGCTTTTTCTTTCATGGGAGCTCAAAATGAGCTTTCTTCCCCTCGCCTGCCTCCCATCCACACTGACTGCTCGCCTTCCCTTTTACAGGTAACCAGGTTGGCTGTGGCCCAGGGTGGTTTTTGTTTTGTCAAACTAACTCCCAGGTTTCTGCTGGGAGGAGAACACCATTGGGAGTAGCATGAACTCACTTTTGGTTTTCGCGTGGAACTTGAGTTGCGTCTCCAGGTGCATCATGGCTTCCAACACCCCCTCACTAAAGTGCTGCACTTTACACCCTTTTATGGGAAGCACACAACCTTCCATCACACCCCAGGTGTGGATTGGGTCAGCATGACCCAGGTACAGTATTTGAGACAGCTGACCCTATTCCTAGGGTCAGCCAGGGGACCCCATTGTCCTGTGCCTTATAGGTGAGTCCACACTCATTCTTGAGGAGTCTCTTTAAACTCAATGACCTTCACTCTTTCCTTTGTGTCCACTTTAGGGCCACAGGAAAATAAAACCTGGTCCTTCAATGACTTGAGCCATATCTCTTTTTTGTTTATTTACTTATTCATTTAATTTTTTAATTACAGTCGATGGTCAATATTATTTTATGTTAGTTTCAGGTGTACAGCATAGTGGTTAGACATTTATATAATTTATGAAGTGATTTCCCCCAATTAGTCTGGCACCCACCTGACACTATACATAGTTATTACAATATTATTGACTATATTCCCAATGCTGTACTTTCCATCCCCATGACTGTTTTGTACAATAACTGCCTATTTGTACTTAATCCCTTCACCTTTTTCACTCAGCTCCACAACTCCACTCTCATCTGTGAGCCATATCTTAAAATCAGAGTTGTCCCTCATCCTGAGTCCTGCTCTGAGAGTCCACGCTGTTGCCCAAGCTGGGATCCGGAGCTGGTGCTCCCCATACACTGCATGCTGACTTCTCCCCTTAGCATCCTGTATGTTACTGGAGTGGGGACACCCTAACCTCTGCCCCTCCATCACACTGGTGCTTCAGGAAACCTGTATAAGATGCAAGCTGCCATTGTGGCTCCTTCCAATGGGCTTTGACAACAAGGAGAGGTGTTCATTTGTGTAGGATATCGCTGAAATGGAGTATCTGAAATGCACAATACCACAAAGCTTGAAGGCTTTGACCTCCTCAGACGTGTTCTTCATGTTTCACACCAGGCAGCTTGGGTGAGAAGAGCTGCCTCCACCAACCTGGCTGTGAAGATCTGGCAGCTGCTCAGGCTAAAAATAGTAGTTGCTTTGAGTTTTAATCGGAGCACGAGAAGGGACTCACGTACACACACCCTGACATGAAAATCTGGACTCAGAGGCAGTTCCGGGCATCAGGGCTGAGTTCAAAAGTGGCTGTGAGGTGAAGCTGGAAATGTGCTCTGGTAGCCAAGAAGGCAGATGAGCTGAGGGCTTCTGTCATGTGGGGCTGTCACTTCCTTCCTGTAAACAGCAGGTGAAAGGAGCCACCTGAGCCTCAGTGGCCAAGGGTCTCTGCACTTGCAGCCTGGGACAAGCTTTAGGAGGACGAGGAAAAAACAAGTTTATTGGTTTTGTTTTAGGCAAAACCTTTAGCATCCTCCCTTCAGCTCCAAATGCTAATCTTTAAAGTGTTTAAATCAGTTTTTATATGTGTATATGTAAACCTGAAAGCAATCTGTTCAATAGGCTGGTGATGTTGGCATGGAAAGGCACAGGATCTCCTCTCTGCCCATGGTGCTGTGTCACCTCTCTCCCAGTTTTCCTCTCACTTCTCGGCGCCCTGTCCTATGCTCAGTCTGGGAACTGATCAGTAGCTCTTAAAACACACGACAACATGTCTTCAGATATTTAAACCATTTATAGAGCATTCCAGTCAATATCTACAGTGTCTGTCTGTCTCTGTCTCTGTCTCTGTCCTTCCTTCCATTCCTATCTTCTTTCCTTGAGGAAATAGACTCTATTAGAAAAGTCATCTGTGCAATGCTTTAAGAAGCTTATTATTGATCTATATCCATTTCCCTATCACAGCCCTCATCTCAGAGCCTTAGTGGACCAGCAGAAGGTGCTCAGGCCTTGGAGAGATGGGTTTGGCTCTGAAGCCCAGCAATGTTATTTGCAGCTGTAGAACCTTGGATACTTTGCCTAAATTCTTGGGCTGTCCATAAACTGAGAACAAGCCCTGCTTTGCAGGGCTTCTGTAAGGTTTCCATGGGACAGTGTAAATAAAACACCAGGAACATATTAGCCCCTAGTGAATGATGATTGCATTCACTGAGACTCCTAATGAAAAAGGACTGATGCGGGCATGGCACACACCAGCAGCTTATCATGCCCAACTAGTCTGACCTTGGGTCCCCAGCAAATGTCTCCTCAGCAGGCTGTGTGTGGGGGAACTGGGTTGCGGCACCATTCATTTCTTATGTTAACTTGGATCTTCTCCCGACAGAATTGGGACTGAAAGTGTAAACTTTGCTAGAGTCCAAAGTTGGAGTGGAAGTTGTTGAAACAGTTTCTTTAATGTTTATACAAAGTGTTATAAGTAAAATAAATTTAATAAACTATTCAAAAGACATGGCAAGCTCACTGCTTACTCTGTCTGCAGAGAGGATCAGCCATTGTAAATCTTCCCTCAAAGGTACAGAAAGAAGCAGATGGCATCTTGTGGCACAGAAGAGAGAGCCTGACTAGGAGGAGCCTGGAGACCCAAACTCAAGCCTCAGCAGATGACCTCGGGTATGTCATTTGCTTTCTCGACACCTTGGTTTCCTCATCTGTGAAGTAAGGGTGATGATGGTAATAATAGTTCTAGATGACACATCTATTTCACAATATTATAATAAAATCAACTGCTATCATACACTTTAAAGTCTTTTGCAAAATGCAAATGCAAAGCATAGTTGTCTCACTTTGTAGGGAGGTCTTGAATCTTCTCCAGCAGCCTTTTTCTAGTAGCAGGTTTCTGGATTTACCTGTTTGCAGAGGTATAGAATCTATCTGTAGGCAACTCTTGTACCAAAGGCTTGGAGGTAGTCATAGGAAAGTGGCTTTTTAAAGGGCAGGTGATGTAAGGCTGAGGGCCAGCTGTTATATCAGGGATAGACCCAGGTTCCTTTGGGCCTCGATAACTGGAAACCATCAGCTTTGCATTCCCGTTAGCACAAAGAGACAAATTAGAACAGAATAAGCAACTTCTAGTTTTACTGAGGTATAGTTAGTTACCTCGTAAAATTTTGATCTGTTTTCAGTGTTTCTAATTTAATTCTAATACAATATTTTTTGTTGTCTTACAAATGAACAATCCAAACAAAACACATCTTCGGTCAGTGACTTGCTGTCCTCAGCTGTAGGACAATCTCATTTCTCACCTGTTCTTGTCACCACATCTAACATGTGTTTTGCAATCTATGGGTGTTCCCTAGCCCCTCACCCCTTTGGTTTTGCAATCTTTTATGCACGGAGTGGTAGACATCCTGCTCTCGCTTTCACCCTTGCTCCATTCCCTCCTAGACGCACACGATTGCATCATGAGGCTGATTTGATTTTATCTGTGCTGTCTCTCTTTTTCAAAGCATTTTACGAAGCATGAGCAGGAAGTCTTTCAAAGTCAGGTTTTCAAAAGTGATGCACTGCCTAAAACATTCTCTACACGTCTTACACTCTTTCTCTGCCAGGGCAAGATTCAAGGAGATCTACAGGCACTCAGCAATCAGTGGACAAATATTTACTGAGCATCTAGGAGGATTAGGGCTATGCTGGGTGATTGGAGGGCTACAAAAGGCAGAAGACAGTAGCTCCTACTGTCTACTTAGGAGACAGCCTGTCTTAGGGAGTGACTGCCTGACCTAATACTTCTTGAGGAGTTGAAATACAATGTGACTCTCCATGCCAGCAAGATATTTGCTCAGATAGCTGAGCAAATCTGGTATTTACATCCCTTCTGCATCTTTCTGGTTTGTGTTTTCCCTACAGGACTGGAAAACACTGTGTGTAGGACTCTGGAGCAAACTCCAGTTGTGGCAAAATCACCACCTGCATCTGTGCTCTGGCACCAAATCCACAGGTGAGCTCAATCTTTCTGTGGTTACAGGAAGTGACCAGGTGAACACATGCTTTTCTGGTGCCTTAGCTCCCCAGCAACAGTGACAGGACACCAGGCTGGTAAAACTGTGCTGAGTAGTACAGCACTGGACAGTGTCTATATTTGAGTTCCAATTTGTTCTGCCCAATTCCCATGGTGCCTGGATCTGTGCTACACACATAGTGGACATGGAAGTTTTTAGATGAATATAGTAGCTGTTATTATAGTGAAAATGTACTGAGTGCTTACGTGGCGCTATGCCAAGGTCTGTGTATTGATTATCTCATTTTATCCTCACAACTACGTATGAAAGTTATTATTATTATCCACCACTTTACAAACAAGAAAAATGAGGCTCCAGGTCATGCTTCTTACTGGCCGAGTGAAAATTTGAACCCAGGAATCCATCCATCTTGTACATGCTATCTGGGTGAAAACTATTCACGAAAGCCGATAACTTAGATTAGATTTCAAGGCATCCTAATATGGCTTTAGAAAACACATGTGCCTTAGTTTGTTCAGTTGATATGTTCCTGAAAAATTGAATAAAACATGAATATAAACATCCTAAGGGCAAGTGACATGTCTTTGTAACATCTACAGTATTTAGTGCTATGCCCGGCACATAGAAGACCTGAACAAACATTTGTTAAGTGAATGGGTGAATGAATGAAACAATTACAGAAGTTTATTTGAACTTTAAATGTCCTCAGTAAGACCAGTGTTTGAAGGGACCTGCAGAGCTACCGGACCGAGGATCTAGGTTGATCTGGTTTATTTAAAAAATAATGTGTAGAAATATGACTGGAGGGATGTTTCAGAATTGGATGTTTACTTTCTTTGTAGACTTTTCTGTATTGTTGAGGTTTTAAAAATTGAGGATGCCTCTGTCTTAGTGTGGGTCCTGCTTGGTGTAGAACCCCATGGAGAAGGAGTTGCTGTAGTGAATTTGAAACATGACCCCAGGAAGAGGAGTGAGGGAGCAAGGGGAGGGAGACAGAGAGGGGGCAAAACCCACATCTGGGTGTGTAAAGGCCGTGTGCTGTGTGCTAGGAGCTCTTTATCACACATAAGGACTTGTCTGAAGGCCAGGAGGCTGGAGCAGTAATTCACTGGCTCCCAGCCCTCATTGGCACCAATACCCCCAACCTTTCCAGGCTCTACTTTCAAGGGCCCAGTGGGCCCTGGCAACATCAGAAAAGGCTCCGAGTCTGATGGCAGAGAGAGGCATGGCTCACACTGGTGGGAGGGTGGGCTGGGGTGGGGGATGGGGCACTGTCAGCTCCATGTGAGTCTGAGCTTCTGAAACTGCCTGCCACACCGCAGCTGGGTCTAAAATCCGAGGTGGGGACATGAAATAGGAGGCATCTAGTATGGCATGATTTCCCAAAAACCAATAAAACAATTTAAAAAATAAACAACTGAAGACATTGTCGTGGAGTAAAGACTGGTTGTCTGATTTGACTTAGATATGTACTTTCGCAGCTGAGGCTCTTTTCAGTGAGATCCTCAAGTGCAGTGGTGCAGGTCTGCTTCCCGGAAGACAGAGAATCTGTACAGGAAGTGCGCTGGGGAGCACTCTGGGACCCACACCTGTAGGGGAAGCAGGATTGGGCATGGGGAGAAGCTGAGCTGGGGTGGGCTGCAGCCACAACAAGGCTTTATGCCACGGGGAGCCCTGCAGCCGGATGGCCCTGCAGAGTTGGGGTGAGAGGGCTGGGCTTATACACGCATAAGCATCCTTCAGTCATGATGCTAAATGTCCAGGGGAGGGGACGCACCCTTGAGTGAGGTAGCTGAAGGCGACTCCAAGAGAGGGCTGAGAGCTGACGCCTGCCCACTGGGATAATGGGGTTCTGGGCAGCACAGCCTAATGCCTACTGCATGTGGCTTTTAGCAAACGTGCCTTTGAATATTCAAACCAATCAATACAGTTGAAAAATTCAAACCCAGGGGAAAAAGCAAAACTTAATTCAGCAGCAACATGCCTTCCTCACTGTGGCAGGCCACACTGAAACGATGCAAGGACTAGGATGAGGTGATTTTCTCAGATATCAAATGAAGATTTTGAACCAGATCAGGAATTACAAACCGGGGGCCCATAGGTTCAAACGGTCTTTTTATTTGCATGAATAGTATTCCAAATCCAGATTTCTGGCTTCTCTTGAAAATGTGGAAAATCTGGCACATGGGCCTCACATTCTTTCATGGCAAGTACCAGCTAGAGTGGAATAGCAGGTGACCTCTTTAGTTCCTGTCCCATCCAGCCCACTTCAGTCATTTATGTTACTGCCTGAGCCCTGAGCCATTTAAGTTTGTGAACTCTGATCTATAAGGTTCCACCTAGCTCTGAAGAGCTGTGATTCCGTGGGAATAGTCTCGTATACAGCTGATAGGTACTTGACTTCCTAACAACACAGTGACACCTAGAAACCTTTGACTTCTTACTCAAAGATGCATCTCTTTCTGGATATTCTCTTTGGGCAAGTCAGACAATTTCATTGTAGGCTAGCTTTATGGCTTTGCAAATGAGGATCTCAGTGACCCTGATCTTGATGGTGAGCAAGAAGCAAAATGCTTTTGGTGGTTGTGGTAGGGGCTGTGTGGGATTTTTCTAGCCACTAGAATATTATTTAAGCCTTATATCTTGTATTTATAAAAAATACAAGGGCCGGCCGAGTGGCTCAGTTGGTTAAGAGCTCGCTCAAGAGTTTGAGCTCTGAGCAACAGCGGTTCGAATCCCGGCCCGAGCTGAGCAGCCACTGAGCTGCCAACAGGTAGCAGGATGGCTCAGCTAAAAAAAAAACAAAAAACAAAAAAAACAAGTTCTCAGGTTATTCTAGGCCCCTCTGATTCAGAAGATCTCATCCCAGTGAGTAGGGCCCAAGAATCTTTATTTTTAATTGGTTTCTCAGGCATCAGATTTACGAACCATACTGACTCCTCCTAGTTACTTGTATTTAGTGCTTAGTTCATGTAGTACAAGCTTCTGAGCTCCCAGTGCTCAGGGGTCCTTTCTTATTCATCTTTTTATCCATCCCCATCCCTTAGTGCTACCACAAGTGCAGGGCTCTGCAAGTCTTATACACTCAATGAATGTCTAGTAAATCAATGATTAAATGAATGAATAAACATTTCCAAATAGCTTTCTTCTTTAGGAGGTGAAGAGCACAAACCTCCAAAATCATATATTAAAGATCATTTGATTTAGAGAATTTATTTTATAAATATGGTGTCAAATAAGCCAGAAAGGGAAAGAGTCCTAGCTTTATCTTGGGAGGTTTTTGCCTTGGGGATGTTAAGAAATAAATGATTCCTTCTAAAAAGAACTTATGCTTTTCATCAAAAGATAGATTAGTTGCCCACCCAATACAGTGTATGTGTTATTTGTACAATATTTCAAAAACAGTAAATTGACTCAATAGAAAAGGAACTTTCTAAATTATGCTGAAATTTTGCCTTGAAATATAAACCTTGGAAGAATGAGACCAGAAGCTTCTTTCATACTAGGAGATAGATGCAGTGATACAAATTTAATTTATTGTGTTATGGTTTATTTATCAGGTGCTCTGCTTCCAAAGAGTTCAAAAAGCTTGTGTCGGCAGAAGGAAGGCGTGGAAATTCCCCCAGTTAATTTGGATTTTAAAGGGGGAAAATCCAAAAAGTTTTAGCTCAAAAGAAAATTTTGGAGCTTGATTTTTTAAAAAAATATTTTTATTGGGAAATTGGGGGATGGGAACAGTGCTGGGGAATTGGGGGAAGGGGAACAGACAAGTTGCTGTCCTTTTGTTCTTCAGTCTAGTTGTGGAGGACGTTGCTTCACTGGCCCAAGTTGGCACCATCATTGCCCTCTTCCGGGGCGAGGCAGATCAGTCGCCAGCTTCTGGACGGCTGCTCACGGTGGCTTGAGGGCCGCTCACGCTGGCTGCTGGCTACACACGGTAGCCCATGGCAACCCACCTGCCATCGCCGGTGACTCACGGCAGCCCAGCTCCAGGTCGAGCTGTTGTTCAGCATCCTAGCTGTAGAGGGCAGTGTCACTGGCCCTCATATGTGGGATCCAAACCAGGGCCCTCTGGTATCCGAAGCCAACTCTTAACCACCACGCCACTCGGCCAGCCCCCTGGAGCTTGTTTTATTGTTTTACCACCTGCCCTTCCTAGAGGCCCTTTGCCTCCTCTCAAATTTCTGGGGTTGGGGTCCTTCCAGAGGAGATCTCAGGATTCAGAAAGGCTGTGGATGGGTGAGAGGGAGAATGTGATTGGCCTGAGATTGATTGGCTGTGGCCCCCCAAGGCCCGAACCAGCAGCCTTGAACAAGTTTGGTAGTTTGTTCAGAATGCTGAGGATGAAGAACAGTTTTGTTTTGTTTTTTCCTCAAGTGCTCAGGAGTAGAGATTCCTGTTAGGTAAATGTTAAATGAGTTCTTTGGCACCACTAATGATTTCTGTCTTGAACTCAATTAGAATGAGTTCATAAAATCTGTGTAGTTTGCATCACTGGCACCTACCCTTTGTTTTTCATTTTCTTCTTAAAAAAACAAATTATAATGTTATACTGCAATAAACTACTCAAATTAGTGCTGTACCAACAAAGAGGGTAATGGTGCTGAAAGCAAACCATTGGCAGTTATCGCTGTAGCCTTATGCAATAACTTGAAATGCTCACTGTCAGCTGAAGTTGAGAGGCGTGGTGTGAAAGATGAGTGGGAATGTCAGTGTTCAAAAATACACACTTCACAAAGGATACAGTCACTGAAGTAGACTATGGACTGGTTGGAGTATAAATCTCAGCATTGGCCCAGTTGTTGTCTGTGAAGTTTGGAAGTAAGGCTACTCATGATATAGCTATTTTGTGCCCTGGTTTCTATATTTGTTAATAGCTATTCTGACTACTGCTGCTACTGCTATTCCTCCCATTACTATCATCACACTCCATGTGGTTGTATTGGCTGGCCAAGGCAGTCCCATCATGGGGACCTTGAGAAAGCCTGAGATTTGCCATGGGCATACTCTCCATAACTATGACTAGATTTGGACAAAGCCATGAAAGATTTGATCAGATATAAATTAAATACCTGTGAGGTGTGTGGCCTTACCCGGGGAGGATATTCAAAGAAGGCAGGATTCCATCGAGTTTAAAGGTCTGTAGAAACAGGGAAGACTTTTAAAAATCTTAAGAACCAAAGAAAAATGTGAAGGGGTAATACTAGAGTGGTGGTTGCAGACTTCCTGAGAAATTGAGCCATGTGTTACTTCAATCTTAGGCTTTCAGTGGTGAGACCATTTTGAGGGCAGTGATATAGTAACTCTTAACAGGGCGCGGCATATCCTATTAGGGTTATGGACACAAATCCAGTTGGTGTCCCTGGTCAGAGAGCTCTCTGGTTATTAAGAAACCTTCCCTTGCTTTAGAGGGGGATCTCCAAACTTGTAAGAGAAGAGGCCCCCAAATAGTTTTGGATGAGTTCTCTAGTGGGTATGCATCTTTTAACATTGAAAAGATTCAGAATTAATTCTAGAACTGTTTGAGAGAATCAAATTCATACTAATACAATATTTTCACTGTTAATAATCAGGGCCATTTTATATTTTAATCATTATCAAGGTGATCAAGGAGTGATTTTCAGCCTGAAAGTAGCAGTAGAGGAAATCCGACACCATGATGCTCAAGGTTTTCAGCTCCCACCAAAAGCTTATCTTTCTCATTGCCGTCTTGGTTATCACTGAGAGATATTTATTAAGGACTCAGTTGTAAATAAGCTAATCAGCTCTGATCATTTTTCTCTAATTCTAGCAGTTCTTTTAGTTGGTGGAAACCAAATTTTATAGGAAGGATGAAATAATTTATATTAGAAGCTCATTTTAAATGAGGTAACTGCCCAGGTAACACTTCAGAGAAATTAGGTAGAGATACACTGCAGCACACTTAAAAATGGCTCCAATTTGTCTTTATCCAGCAGAGACATTCTCTGACCATTGAATTCAGCCTAGAATTCATATCTTCCTCTATGCAAATTAACAAATCATATAAAACAGAATAATGGTGTTTTGATGTGTGTCAAACAGAAGAACAGCAAAGGAATTCCAAAAAGTGAAATATGGGTTGAGATAATCTCTTTGGCTTCAGGAGATGTCTGTAAGACTCTATCATTCTACTCTGTATCCTAGAAAGTTGCTAAGTAGAATAAAATTGAGATATGATAACAAAATGAGTTAAGACACTTTTCATTTTGACCTTTGGACATTTTATAATTCAGAGCAAGAGTTACCAATCTTTCTATTTCCATTTTTGAAGGACCAAATATTGTACATATGTTAGCCAAAGATAAGACCCTAATCAAGCTGACTGTTTAGTTCATCTTTCATTTAGTTAGTCAACCACATTTATTGGACATAAAAATGTACTAAGCACCTTGGGAAATTAGAAAAGGAAGATAGAGGTCTTATCCTGGAATGTAAATGAATGGACTTGTCTCTGGGCTTTTGTAACAGACTTTAGCCCATCTTGGGTTCTTGGATTGTAAGTTACTTGGGAAGGAGGACCTTTTTGTCCATCTCCACCAGCAGTTATCCTGTGCTTTGTAGAATGCTACTTTCCTCAGGGGTGCCAAGCTATCTGTTCTTTTGTCATTGTGGGGTACGAGCAGATACGTTTCTCTTCATTTTGCTCATAGCAAAAGTGAAGCTAAGTAAATTGTAAAGGTCACCTCAGATAAATTCATCTGACTCAGAAATCTTAAGATTTTGCTGCAAGTAACGAAGGAAAAGGGTTATAAACAGCAAGTACGAGGTTTATTTAATATTAAGTTCTCTATTGTCATAAGCTGTGCTTCCTAGAAGTGTGTTGAGAATGTGCAGCGTGGTGTTTCTGTGTATTTATGAAAAAGAGTAATGTTAAAGAAATTGATGAGCCTACACATCTCCCCTGTGACAAAAAAGTCCCCTGACTTTTCAAAGTTAGTTTTTAAAAAGCCATGCATGTACTATCTTGAAAGCTGTAGTAAAAGAAAAAAAAATCCCTTCCAACAATAGATATATTTAGTGGAATTCTTGAGAGGGATGTGGTAATTTTATAACAGAAAACAAACATAAATATTTAAGGAATGATAAGCTCTCCCAGGGGAAATCTCTTTCCCTTTTTAACATGGCATGCGACTGCCTGCAGGCTTTTCTAGTCAAAGAAGCCACCTGCATCTCTTACCTGGTGAATATTCAGGAAGACTCTCAGTGCTTCTGCTAACTTATGTCTGTGCGATTAAGATCTTTATTGGAAAAATGCAAGAACAGGACCGATAACAGGGACTTTGGAATGGTAGCATACATTCAGAAGCCCCTCTGGTGGGACGATGTGCAACTCAAATAGAACACACATCCCTCTCCCAATTAGGTTTTTAGGTACATGGTCTGAGAAAACAATGAAATCAGCTATTTAGCAAGGAGGAATATGACACAATAAAATCTTTCATAATAAATTTAGCTCGATTCACTTGGAAAGCAAAGGGCAGAAGCTGAGAGAATGGTTGCATAGTTCTACTTGCCCCAAGAAATTATAAATGGACTTATTGACTATATCTCAGAACAACTACATACAATGTTCCCTTCTAATTGTACCATAACCAAGGTCTTAAAAAAATAATTGGGGACAGGATTTTGGATGAAAAAGAAAAAAAACCCACATATATAGTCACATTAATTCTTCAGGACACATTTTGGCCCTTCACTTCTTGTTTCTAGCTTATTTTGTTCTCTGAGAAAACCTGCATATTATCTCCAACTGGAAGAAGGTGAGGGAGGACTTGGAAAATGTTTACTTCCGGTCCTTTACATTTGAACCTGCTCTGCCTCTAAGAGGCTTATGGGATGGAAGAAAAGTCCTCCATATAGGACACAAAGACTACACACTGACTTACTTCTCTCCCCACAGGTTCCCTTTTACCCCCACCCAATCACCTCCCACCATCCTACCTGCCCTGGCAGTAGGTCTGAAGTGTTACTATGGCCTGACCCATGTAGTAACGTCCTTTTGGTAGAGTGACTATAAAAGGGAAGTGGGATAATGCTGGACCAGCCCCCAGGGAAATCCAAGCTTCCTATAGGATATCTGACCCCAAACCCTTAACTGTTGTTTCTGATTTCTGACGTTTCCCATTTCTCTGTGCAGCACAAAAGAAGCTTTGAGTTCAGAGAGACCTGAGGTATTTTTACTTCTAGGAGTTTATATTAGTACAGGTTACTGGGTCAGAGGCTCAGATAACCATTTTAACACTCACTATGAATGGATACAGTCAGAATGTGACTATCTGTGATTCCAACAAGATCCAGAGAAGTTGAGGAGGTGCCATCAGGGGGATAAGCAATGTGATAACAATGTAGATTGGGCTGGTGCACATTCTTTTTAGCCCAAGAGGCTGAACAGAGGCTGGTAAGATGCCCTTCCTTTACAGAAGGGAATACTAAGACTAGAGGTGGGCCTGAGATTGCAAACAGTATTCAGGGAATTGCAACGCTAAAAATAAGCCACGTTCCCTATTTTCTGTATGAAGGCAGTATGTCAGGTATTGATGTAGTTGATTTGCTCTCTGTGTCAGCCCACCTCCATCTTAAAAAGTGCTGTTTGGGGGCTAATGAAACTTGGCTAGCTTTAAGCAATAGGTAACAGAGGTCTTGCCCAGTGGTGTACTTGAGCCAACTTGCACCTGCTTGGGGAGATTTGTGTGTTTCTTTCCCAACTCTGTGTTTGGTGATACCATATTGATAGCTTGAAATGGGCCATGGAGGGAGTATTTACACCACAGAAATTAGCCAAGTCTACAAATCAGAGTGAGTTATGAAACATTTTCCCGCTGTCTTGAGCCCTTCCATACTGAATGAATGAACTATTGGGTTGTTGGAAAAGTCATGATGTATTTTTTATATGTTTTTCGTTGCAAAAATGTGTCATGACTTTTCTGACGACCCAATAGCTTGGACTAAGGAATTCACTTTTCCCCGAGTAGATCTGCCTTTTGCCTCACAATCCTTGCCACTCACGTCTACTTTTAATGCTACTCCTATTCTGCTTGCCTCTGGTTAAAGCTCTCTCTCCCCTCTTGATTCTTCCAGCACTTTCTATATGCAACACTCTTTGGACAATCACACCCTTTACCTTGTTTGGGTTTGTTGTTGTTGCTGCTGTTCTACTGGATTCCTGGCACTTCCAACTATCAACAGGATGTGAGAGTGGGAAGAACAGGTACTGTTTAGGGGAACCAGCAATGGTGGTAACAATGACAGATGGGGTGCTTCAGTAAGGGGCAGAAAAGTGACTTGAAAGGCATATTAACATAATTTAAAGTCCGGGGGCAACACCCATTCAATATAAATGACATGAAGGAGGGGGCATTCTGAAGATTCTCAAATGTTCTCATGATGTGCTTTCCTTATGAGGCTTGGTGAGTGATAGGTTTAATCCTTAATGTTGGCTCCCAATCAAAACTGCATAAGGAGTAGCCTTCTCTATGGATAGCAGAGGACAAGGAGTAAACTGGAGCACGAAACTCACTACTCACTTGCAGCACATCCCAGGAGGTTCTTCAGGAGAGTTCTGGAATGGAAAGGAGGAGGGAGCAGTAGCAAGCTCTAACAGTTTCTGCTGCTTACCTGCCATGCGTCTGTTATCAGGAGGTTTTCCTCCTATCTTATTCTGCATCACTCTCCTCTCTACCCCCACTTCTACAGCCAGTTGGGGGGAATTTCTCCCGAGTCCCAAAAGATCCCCGGCTGGTTTTTAGCTTTCAACTTCTTGTTTTTGGATTTAAGGTCTTCCCTCCAAGGGAGCCTTCTACTAAAGAGATCCCAGATAAAGGTGACTTATCAGAGAGGGTCATCCATCTAGTTTACAGGAGCGATTTCAAAATGGGCACGCCCTAAGGACTTGAGCCCCCAACGGAGGAGGTCTGGACAACTACAAGATGGGCAACATCCCCTGTGAGTTACACTAAGACACTGTGTCAGAGTCTGGCTTTTCTGGTGTATGTGGGCCTTTGGGGAGGTGGGTTGTCTCGTTGACTGTGTCAGCATGTCTGTGAGGGTGGGGGGAGGTGGAGGAGAAGTGAAGGAAAGGAGAGACAAGCACAGGTTCTGCAGGCACCCTGGGACTGCCAGGCTTTGCTCACAAAGGCACTGGAAGGGTTTGCTGCTTTTGTTCTGCCTCTCAGTCATACAGCCTAGGTTAACCAAGGATCTACTGATATGTAGAAGATTCTTTAAAGACAAGAAGATGAATGAGGGGAATAGTAATAATAAAAAAGGTGAGGACAAAGGAACAGGTTTATTTTAAACACATACTCCTTTCCCCAGAGGGACCTTTTTGTCTACCTGGAACATATATCGGTGTCCTACACTTACGGTTTTGAGATTTTTGTTGAGCAAAATAATGTCTGCTGTGCAATGTCCGTACCTTTCTGCATCACCATTTCAAATGGGTCAGTAAATTACATCGCTCACCAATGTGCTTCTGTAAGTGGAGTTTTGCTTTGAAAATAGAGAAGAGGATAAGAGGATAGGTGACATCTGAGTTATAAACAAAAACATTTTCATTTTAAAATTAATATCAAATCAGCTTTCCCACCTCACTAAATAGATGCTAAACAAATAGTAAAATAATATTGATGGAAGGGATGCTAAATTATTCGCTTATTTAGGGTACTCACATGTTTTGACCTGGCCTTATGAATGAATGATTGAATGAATGAATGACTGAATGATGCTTTGGTATAAACCTCACTGGTTTCAGCTATTTTAGCACTAAACCTAGAGGGGAAAAAAATCTTTAGTCTTTGAATTAAGGAGGTAGAATTGTATGTGAGTGTGGGGAGGGGGTAATAGGTTAATATGTCAAAATAGTTGCTCCTCGCTTTAAAAAACAAAAACAAACAAACAAGAAAACCTTGTTTAATTTTGATTTGGCTTAGTCCTTTACATCTACTTGGGCTCATATGCCTATATCAAAATTTGGAGAAGCGTAATTCTCCACAGACACAGATTCTCTCCTAGTATTTTCCTTTTTGTCTTTGGGTGAAAGCAAATGTAATTTCAGGTGATCACAGTTCTAGGAAAACAATTTAGGCTGGTGTCTCTTTATTCAGGTATTCGCTCCTTAACACATAAATGAAAACATGCCCTGAAGCACAGGGCATGATAAACACAAGGGATTTTGACACCAGGACACACAATCCTGTTTCTACACGCTCCACGTAATTGGACAGCAAACAATGCTCCTTCCCTTCCTTCTGATCCTCTGAATTGCTGTGGAAATCTGAGTAAAATTGTGATAATTGCTATGATTGTGCACTTGAAATTCCTGAGCTCAGCAATGATGAGGAAAGGGTGGCAAAGCCCTTGGTGGTTTTTATGAAATCGAGTAAAACCTGGGATTGATAGCAGTCATTTTTACAGTTGGTACTAGGCACTACACAGTTAAACTTTTGAAAACTCACATTGACCAGTGAAATTCTTCTATATTGACAAGTTTTAAGTACTGTTTCATTTGCATTTGTTGGAAGGTGCTTATCAGTGCTCTTTGGGTTCCATCAAGTGCAGCCTGCTAACCAGGAGGCCCACTGTGGAGAAGAAGAGGCTACAAGGCAAAAGGTACTGACTGGAGTTGACTGGCTGCCTCTCTCTGCCCTGGCCCTAAAGGTCTGTTCAGGACCAGCTACGTAATCTGTGGGGCTCATTCAAAAAGTAAAGGCAAGCTCCCTTGTTAAAATTTTTATTAAGAATTTCAGGGCAGCAACAACAGAACAGTAAACAGAGCATGGGACCCTTCTATGCAAGGGGCCCATGGGTGACTCACAGGTCACAGTGCTGTGAAGCCAGCGCTGGCTCTGACCTTCCTAAATAAGAATATCTTCAGGCCGGCTGACTGGCGCATTGGTTAGGAGTTGGCTTGGGACGCCAGCTCTGAGCAATAGGGCCCTGGTTTGGATCCCACATATGGGCCAGTGACGCTGTGCCCTCTACAGCTAAGATGGTGAACAACAGCTCAACCTGGAGCTGGGCTGCCGTTAGTCGCCGGCGACGGTGTAGGCTGCAGTGGGGCTGCAGTGGGCTGCCATGAGCTACTGTGAGTGGCTGGTAGCTGGCATGAACAGTTGTCCAATGGCCAGCAAGTGACTGCCTCGCCCGGGAAGAATGCAATGATAATACCAACATGGGCCAGTGAAGAGACGTCCTCCACAACTAGACTGAAGAACAAAAGGACAGCAACTTGTCTATTCCCCTTCCCTGATTCCCCAGCGCTGTTCCCCTCCCCCAATTCCCCAATTTAAAAAAAAATCTAAAAAAAAGAATATCTTCATGGGTTAAAAAGGGAAGGGCTCCAGCCCTCCTCGGCATGATTTACAGCATGCGCCAAATGCTCACTGGCAAGAGCTGATGTTTCATTGACGGCTCAGGGACCCATTCCTCCCACCCTTGGTGAACAGGAGACAGAGAAGCCTGGAGTGAATGACTGGGTCACCTCCAAGATCCCTTATAATCCTGAGTCTACTTCTTCAAAGCCCTTATCCTGAAGGGACTCTAAGTCTAACATGCCACACTTTTCTTTGTTGTTCTTTACAAATTGAGAGTTGCAGCTTTACTGCTTATGAACAATCTTGACCCGCGGCTAGTGATTTGTCATCTCTGAGCCTCAGTTTCCTTGCTTATAAAACAGACATAATACTTAACTCATAAAGTGGTTGTGACGATTAAATTAAACGACGTAAAATTAAAAGATGTAAAGTGCTCAGTAGAGTTCTGGGTACATGGTCAACTCGCAATAAATGGGATTATTATCATTATTATTATGGTAACCCCTTGCTTTTGGAAAAGTGTGTGTATGAGAGAAGAGCTTCTTTGTGGACTACGCACTCAGGCCCCAGGTGACAGCTCGATTGAAGGCTTATGCTACCCCAGTAGGCCTTCTCTGACTCCTTTTTTCCCCAACTTCCTTCAGCTTAACTCTTTTCAAATGGAGGATCTTTTGAATATGATGAAAGTCCACACATTAACAAAGCCACTGCTGCCAGCAAGGTCACCCAAGGAGAGACAGTGTCGTCCTCTGGGCATGTAGAACAACGTGCACTTATTGAAACACTCTGGAGGCTGACAGGGCTGCACTGAGCCCCAGTGAATGTTCCCTCTCACAGCCTCTTTCTAAGCCGGGCAGAGGGAGTCTGTTAAGTTCTTGACTTAGCTTGGAGGAGTCATCAAAATTCATTTGTTGGCATTGGTGATGACATCAGACCCTTTCGCAGACCCCGTTCTGACTGGAGCCGTTGGGAGGCACTAGCTTGCTCTAAGAGAGATGGAGTCCCTTTCAATCATCACTCCCTCTCTTGCCTCACAGAATGGAGTCGCTGGTCTGGTTCAGGTCAGTGCAGCATTTTAGGGCAGTGGGTCGGCTCTACTTGAAACCTTTCTGATATCCACACTTGCTCCCTCAGGATCGAGGAGATCTCTTAAACCCAGTAGATCTCCCCACCTCCATCTGTGGAAATCCCACTTTCTGTGAAAGCCCAGCCTGGCCCCAACCATCCAGGTCTTCGTGGGATCTGACTTCTCCTCCAGGATGTGGCCCTTCTCTCGAGGAAAGAGTGCTTTATTTCAGCAACTTCGCTTATTTTGCAACAAATATTCTGCAACTTTGCTTTAGTGTTGGAGCAGATGGCTGAGTATAGACTTAGCTGGAAGATCTTTGGTCCTAGCAGATTTGTCAGAGCAGAAAGGAAACCACTGTGTGTCGAGCACCTCTGGGTTCCTGGCACTGGACTAGGGTTGCTGTTATTTATTCCGGGAAGGTGAAAATTAGTGACTAACTTATTTATTTATTTTGT
Organism: Hipposideros armiger; assembly: GCF_001890085.2. Taxonomy (NCBI): domain Eukaryota; kingdom Metazoa; phylum Chordata; class Mammalia; order Chiroptera; family Hipposideridae; genus Hipposideros; species Hipposideros armiger. The sequence continues at coordinate 136,715 of NW_017732497.1, read as the reverse complement.
CAATGAAGAAACTGAGGTTGTTTCAATATGTTGCCCAAATACACATAGCTGGTAAGTGGCAGAACCGGTACTTAAATCCAATTCTGACTCACCTGTCTCTCAGCTCTTGTTTGTTGCCTGACCAGACTAGCATTCATCCTAGTGCGTGGAGCCTCAGATGAGAGGCAGGCACACGTTCTGTACACACAGACAGGGAGGAGCAGGGAAGGGCGACCTGGAAAGGTATCTGCTCTAGTAACATGGATTTCTGGAAGGCACAGAAGTCCCCAGGACACTGTTCACTGGCACTTGGCTTTCATTAGAAGACAGGGTGAACAAGGGGCCCAGAGAACCTCGGGTACTGCCTAAACGTGTAGTTTCCCCATGAATAGCTATGAGAAGAGAAGCAACTAAAAGTAAGTATCAGGATAATAATACCCAAAGACATGGTAGAAAGCGTTCCATAGAATACTGTAGCATATGACTTGAAGTTGGTGTCATGATAAAACTCAACTGTCCCACACAGCAGAATAAAAAATGCTTGAACAACAGAGGCCAGCGTCAGTTTTGAAAGATAACCTGGTATGATCAATAAATCAGAAAGGAGAAAAATTTGCCTAAGGTATCTCTTAATAACGCAGGTAGGCTGTAAAAGGCAGTAATAGCCTATGAATGCTAGCCCCTCATGAGCAATGCTGTAGCTAAGCTAACCACTCCCTAATTTCCTGAGTGGCTGGCTGAGGGGAGCCCTGGGGAGCCTGATACCCAAAGGAGGAATTGGTTCTGCCTTTACATCCCATAAAATAATTGTGCTTCCAGGAAAATTGGGGTAATCTGGCTAAAGGAGAGGGGGCTCCCTCCAGAGGCTGGAAGCCCCAGATAGACACACCCTGGGTGACCTGGGCAGAATCAAGACTGATATTACCTTGCTAGTCAGAGGCGGGCGGCAATACACCCACCAACATCTGGAAGAGATCACTGGTACAGCGTGCGGAGAGGGAGGGGCCCCTTCAGACATGCTTCTTGGAGGGCAGGAGGGCCTCTCCCTGGGCTTTGGGACCAGCTGCAAAGCCAGAGTGGTGCTCACCAATTTCCAGCAGGAATTTTTCAAAACCTAGTGAGTGGAAGCTTTGGAAACTGCCCTGGCTTAAAGGGAGGTGGGAGAACATGATGATTAGAGCTGGGGTTCAGGCAGGATTTTAGCTACTTGGATTCAAATTCTGGCTCTGCCTCTCGATAGCTGTATAACCTTATTTAACTCCTCTATGACTTGGTTTTCTCATCAGTGAAATGGGGATGCGAGTGCATACGCTGTGCAGGGTTTTTTTGTTTGTTTGTTTGTTTGTTTTTTGTAGAGGGCAGTGTCACTGGCCCTCACATGTGGGATCCGAACCGGGGCCCTCCGGCGTCCCAAGCCAGTTCTCAACCATCGCGCCACCTGGCCAGCCCTATGTGCAGGTTTTGTGAAGGATAATTGAGCTCATACCACATACTGAGGGAAACAACAGGATGAAGTGGTTTAAGAGCATAGGCTCTGGAGCCAGACAGCCAGGACTGAATCCAAATTCTACCACTGACGACATGCATGATGTGGGGCAAGTTATTTAATCTCTCTGTCTTGGTGTGCTTAGGGGGGGGAATGGCAGCACCTCCTTTATTTGGTTGTCACGAAGACTAATGAGTTAATCTATGTAAAGGGTTTAGAGTGGGTGGTGGCTGCATTTAACAAGCACTTCCTTAGCTGTGATGAGCCTGATGCAGGCTACATCCCAGCATGGGTGTTCAGCTTACAGCAGCCTTGCAATAGTATTTGCATTCTGCTGGGAGTGCAGACTAGAGGGAGAAGCCTACATGCTCAGGGTCAGATTCAACAGGAGATCCCTGGATGGCCCTGCCTCCAGGTTGGTGGCTCTGTGGGTTGATGAGTTGTCTGTTCCCACAGGTGTGGTCACACTGGCCTTTTTTTTTTTTCCTGCTTTGCTCCAGTCGTATCTTAGCTTCTGGGCTACCCACCAAAGACATTGTTCACCCCAGTGGCTCTCTCAGACCCCACTGGGCTGAATGGGGCTGCCACTGAGAGTGTGGGGTGACTGATGGCTCACTGGGAGCTGGGCTTCCCTTCTGCCCTGGGGCCTGGTTATGAAATAAAGCAAATGAAAAATGGTAGCAATAAAAGAAGACTGCTCCTAGTTAGACAATGCCTCTTTGTTTCCAGGTAAATGAGAAGGCTCAGGCCTGAGACCGTGGCGTCTGGAATCTGAGCAACCTGATTCTCTTTCCATCTTCTAGAACCTACTTGTGCTATTGCTAACTTCCCTGTGCCTTACAAAGGCCTCCTCATGATTTGTCTGTTCGAGCCTGGCTTGCTCCTATAGACAGCTGTAGGGGAGGGAAGTGGCTGAGACCCTCAGCAGCTACGGGTAAATATCCCAGAGCACCACCTGGCAGGAGAGAAAACCCCAGTCTTGGCTTGTGCTGACAGGCTGAGTGAAGTCCCATTAGTACTTAACCTCCTTGGGCCTCTTTTTGCAAAATGAAGGCAACATTAACTGGTTTGGGGAGCATCCTGAGACTAATGAAATCCTTGGAGAAAGAGCTAAGGAAAATCAGGGGGTGGTATTTATTGTGTTGATAGAGCAATTATGCTTATCAGACCCCCTGATTTTAGGGTCTGCAGGCCATCTGCAGGTGGGTAGTTCTCCATCCTGCCTCTACTCCTTCCTCACTCTCCTCTTTCCTGGCTCCACCCTTCTTCAGAGACCAGGAAGGTTCTCAGGAATGTCTGCCCCTTGGGCTGGTGGTGGAGCAGAAATTCTGGGAAGAAAGCCATACAGGGAGCTTGGCCTGCTCTGGGAGTGCGGTGGGGTTTTCCTTTCTGGGTGAGTCTGCTGAGAGCCTAGGGAAGGGCTGCCCTCATCCTCCTCACCCAGGCTGACCTGGAAAAACTGCAGCCCACAAATCATGGCCTGTTTCTTAGCACTGCCCTTTCTAGAAGGTACCATTCCTCTTGAGAGGACGGAGCTACTCTTCCAGTCTCAATATCATGCATCGTGTGATGAAAGAGGTGGTACTGAGTACAGCAAATAAACTTACGATTTTTAACATCCAACAAAAGAACCTGACTGCAAAATATAGCCATTTCTGTTCAATTGCAATTTTTTTGCAGGTAAAATTTTCAGTTAGCCACCAGAGGGTGCCCACGGCGCTCTCTGAAAATGACCAAAACCTGAAGAATTAGAGGAGAACAAAAATTTCCAGTGCATGTAAGATGACTAAGACAAAATATAGCTCACCCACCCCTGACTCGAACAAATACACAGGCCGGCTAAGGAGCTGCAAATTTGCAGGGGACGAAGAGCCAGGGTGGGAGGGATAGAAATTGCCTGAATTTTAGCTAAACAAGTTGCTTCTTGATTTTAAATTGGCAATTGCAATAGCACTTTGAGGATTGGCCCAGGGCACATTTTCATTCCTTGGCAAAACTCCCTTCCCCACCCTTTCCCAATTCTTGGGTACAAAGAAAATGCAAATACATGTAAATATTAGCCTAAGCCACAGGCTTCTTGGAAGGTAAGGGCTGCTGCCACTCCTGCTGCTGCTTTAAAAATAAAATCCTATAATGCGAGTGAAAGGACAGAGATTTTCTGAGCCACTGCTCCTGCATGGGGCGGGCTGAGTCCTCAGAAAGAAGAAATGGAGAAGCCATGGTTCTCTGAAGAGATGGCCTTGCCTGGAATGTGCCCGGAATGAGAGGAACCAAACGACACCACTGTCCTCTCTCCAGCAGGGCTGGTGTCTGGCATCCCTGTATCTCCAGGGCCTGGCACAGTGACTGACACATAATAGGTGCCTGTAAATGTTGAATGAGTGAACAAATGAATGGGAAGTGAGGAGTGGGTGGGACACTGCTTGGGCTGGCTGGGAGCTTTCACCAGGCAGCTTTCTGCCGCCCTTTCATTGGGAAAGGGCTGGATGAGGGTGGAAGGGTACTTTTCCAGGGAGGAGAAGTCCATGTTCCATCTGGGTTGCCTCTGCCTCAGGCCAAAACTCCAGAACAAAATGTTCTGACTTAGTTCTAATGCTGGTCAAACTGCTCAGTGGCCCCATTCATTCATGTGGTCCACTTATTCATGGTTATTGATTACCTGATGGGGACCCTGGCAGTTATCCCTTGTCCACATGCAGGGAACCCCAGTCTTCCTTAGCCATTCCTTGGTACACTGGGGATATAAATGCTGGAAGAAGTGAGAACACAGCTAATCTGGCAGGGGCTTTGGCTTTCTGGAAATCCAGGTAGCATGGGACTGGGCTTAGGCATTGGTTGCTGGGCAATTGGGCCATTCAGCTCTCTGGGCAAGTGCAGGCAATATGTGAGTATATGCCGTGTGTGTGTGTGTGTGTGTGTGTGTGTGTGTGTGTGTGTGTGTATGCATGCAAGCAAGTATGAGTTGCAATAGTGCCTTGCCCTTGCATTATTGCCCTTGCTTGGAGGTCTACCATTTGCACAGTCCTTTGACAGCACCCAGGGCCTCTCATACAAGGAAGGGAAGAGGTGATTAACATTTAAATTTAGAAACAGCTGCAGGTTGGGGACAGAAATTATTTGACTTAGGTTTCTGTACTGCCAACTCTTCACTGAAGGAATTATGATGTCCATGCCTTGCAGGGTATAAAGTGGTCTCTACATGCTCCCTTTCCAATATTTTTCTCCTGGGGTGGCTTTAATGTAATATGGGGGCATCTTCAGATGAGCCAGTAGGGCTGGCTGACTTGGAAGAAAGAGAATGGTTTTAGGAAGTAGCTTGTTCCTCTCCTCTCCTACCCATAGCTAAGTCTGCCCATCTGATTAGCACTGTAATGATCATCTTTTCCCCACCAAACTGAGTCGTATGATTTCTGGGGCTATGACCTTTTTGGTTTGTGAATCTAATACTGATAAGGCTCTGATGATTCCTGGGCCCTCTCTGAGCTGTGGCCCAGCAGGGTTCCCACACTTTGTGAGCTCTGTGATGACAGAGGTTATATATCTCCTTTTAGCCCTTTTAAATTTCTGATCTGCAATAGGCCTTGGCACAGTTTTGTATACTCAGGGAAGGTTAAACCCTAGTGAGTCTATTAGGAAAGGGCCTCAACAAGCCAGCTGTAGCTAAAGCAAAGGAAGGTTCTAGAAAGCTAAGCAGGCTCCTAAAAGGAACTTCTAACAGAGTGTTTTTGTCAAAATAATATCTTCTCCAGGGGAAAAAAGAATCCTTTTTTTTTTTTTAAAGGAAACTAGTAGAGAGAGGCAAAATATGACCCAAACAACCTCTTTCTTTGCTGGAGCTCTCTGTCAAGGAGGATCTTGGTGTAGGCCAAAAGATTATGGGGTTTGGATGCCAATGGAGAGTATAGATCAGGGAACTGTTTACCTTAGAGACACTGATCCTGGAGCGTGGCGAGGTTGTGTGGATTTGAGTGCCATTTTTATCAAATATAGAGAGATAGTCTCTTTGCTATTTCTAAGAATGAGTTAAGGGAAGGAAGTCAGCTTTAAAATGACCACTTTGTCAAGTAAGAATAGTGCAAGCAGTATAAACATTTACCCTTTTCTTGGTCTAATGAATAGATACAATTCTATAAAGTCCAACTAATTACCTTTTATTAAACAAACATCTTGAAATATCTGTATTGTCTCAGGCATTGAGACCTATATTCAATGGAGGAGACTGATGAACAAAACAACAGAATCTGAATTTCTTGCCCTCGAGGGGTTCGCAGCCTGGTGAGAGAGGCAGAAAAATGACCAGATTACATCAGAGATGCCAAGCTTTGCCCGCACGCCTGCAGCCTCTGCAGGGGAAGTCTGCCCTGTAGCCTGTGGAAGGGTATGGGACTCCACCCACACCATGGGACTCTACCTCTCATGTGCTATAATGGGGCCAGAGGTGGGTCTCCAATGGCTGGCCAAGGGTCCAGTCCTTGGGTGACTCTAAGCTCAGCCAACTGAGTTTCTCACCTGAAAATCTGTAATTGGGATGCTGAAAGACAACGTCAGTTAGATGTGGGGCGTGAGCTGAAGGTTTATGGAGACCTGGAGCTGAAGCCACCTTGATGAGCCATGCATACCCAGAGAGTATCTGAAAAAGAAGCAGTCAGCTGGGAGAGAGGATGGGGGGGGGGGCGGATGAGCCACTCACAGAGAGAATTTAGGTGACTCTTAGAGATAGAGGGTCACTTCCCTTCCCAGACCTGGTTTCCAGCTCCAAAAGCTGGAGGCTTAATTCCTTACCTTTGTGTTCTGTAAGAGTGCATTTCTTTAAAATAAACCTCTCTCTTCCTGAACTAACCAGAGTGAGTTTCTTTTTCTTACAATCAGAAGTTTCCTGATTTTGATTCAAAATGTTATAGAACAAGGTATTAGTTTCCTAGGGCTGCCGTAACACCTCACCACAAACTGTGTGGCTTAAAATAACAGAAATGTATTCTCTCACAGCTCTGGAGGCCAGAATTCTAAAATCAAGGTGTCAGCATTGTTCGTTCCTTCTGAAGGCTCTGAGAAAGAACCTGTTCCGTGTTTTTTTCCTACCTTCTCGTGGCTGTCAAAAATTCTTGGTGTTCCTTGACTTGCAGATGTGTTGCTTTGATCTCTGCCTTCATTGTCACGTGGTGTTCTCCCCATCTGTCTAAGTCTCTGCATCTGTCTCTCGTAAGGATACTCATCATTGGACTTAGGGCCTACCCTAATTCAGGGTGATCTCATCTAGAGATATTTACCTTAATTATATCTCCAAAGGCCTATATTCTAAATAAGATCACATCCTGAGGTTCTGGGTGGATATTTATTTTGGGGGGACATCATTCAATCCATTACAATCAAGGTATGAATGTGTTTATTGCTGGATTACTCAACTGGAGGACCATGCATGTGCTTAAACAAGCAACAAAGCTGGGGGCAGAGAAGGGGGAGAGATAGAGGAAGAGAGAGAGAGAGAGAGAGAGAGAGAGAGAGAGAGAGAGAGAGAGAGAGAGAGAGAGACTTTTTTGGGAAAGAATTTGATATTTTACAAAAATGAAGTCCTTGTAGAAAAAAATTATAATTTATGATTGTTTTTAATTTAAATTTCATATTGAAATAGAAATAAATCACACTTTTAGTGCCTGGGGTCCTTAAATGTATTATCAGTATAATTAATGAATTATAAATAGTTCAGTATAGTTGGAAGGTAGAATATGGGACAGTCTTTGTTGCTGTTGCTGGTTTTATGCTATTTTGTGTCTTGCAGTTATAAAGGCTAGTGGTGACCTTAGCAGGAGCAACCACCGCATTGTTAATATCAGTGGGTTGGGGATGAAGGTTGAATGGAAGTTCAAAGATGGGATATCTTTTCAAAGATTGATTGGGAAGAGAAAGAAAGATTTTGGGACCTCTGAGATGAGGTGTGTGGCCTCAAAATGTTAATTGTAATCTGTTGTTTGTGTTTCAATGCTACAATTAGCTTTAACCCATTTCAGAACTTCTTAGGGACGCTGATGATGTCTCTTAAGTTGTGCAAACTGAAGTTACTAAAGGCCCAAGACTACACACCGGTGCCTTCATTCTCTGGGTAAAACAGCATGCTTCCACCATATTTACCCAATAGGTGACATACAGAACACTGAGCGCGCCGTGCCAACGCCCTCTCCATTCTCTGTATAAGCTATTTCCCCTGCCTGGAAGTCCTTCTTTCTTGATTACCTCCTTATCTTTCAAAGCTCAGTGGGAATGAATATTCCCTGTTTATTCCCCCATGAAGTTGCTCATTCTTTAGAACTTCCATAGCATCAGTAAATTATATACATAGCACTTATCACTGTAACATGGAATTACTTAATTTTCTGCATCTCCCATTAAGTCATTGAAATCAGGATCCCTGTCTTTCCTTCTTCCAGTCCTCAGCTCTTCACTTAGTATTGGGCATATAATATAAGCTCGATAAGTGTTTATTGAATAAATGAGTTTGTAGTTAACTCATCGCCAAACACTAAGTGTGTGTGAAGGGGGACACTGTTGGATGTCTAGCAAAGGAATCTAGCAGAGACAGAAAGAGAGAGGGAAATGGGCAGATTCATTATGAGCATCCATTACCCACTTTTATTACTACCAGAACCCAGGTTTTGTACAGGTATCCACCCTCTTCCAAGCAGCCATGGGCCTTAGAGGAAACTTACCCTTCCCCAGCACAGGAGTGAGTCTAATTGGTCTAAAGGCAATTACATTCTTGTTGTCAGTGATTGATTCAGGAATGGTCATGTCACCCAACTCTGGCCAATGAGACATGGGAGACTTTTTAAAAAAAATTAATTACAGTTGACATTCAATATTAGTTTCAAATGTTCAGAATAGTGATTAGACATTTATATAACTTATGAAGCGATCCCCCCTGATAAGTCTAGTACACATCTGATACCACACATAGTTATTACAATCTTACTGACCATATTTCCTAAGCTGTACTTTACATCTCCATGACTATTTTGTAACTGCCAATTTGTATTTCTTAATCCCTCACCTTTTTCACCCAGACCTCCAAACCCTCTCCCATCTGTCAACCATCATTTTTTTTTCTCTATATCTATGAGTTTCTGTTTGGTTTGTTCATTTATTTTGTTTTTTAGATTCCACATATAAATGAAATCATATGGTATTTGTTTCTCTCTCTCTGACTTATTTCACTTAGCGTAGTATTCTTTAGGTCCATCCATTTTGTTACAAATGGTAAGATTCCATTCTCTTTTGGGCCAATTAATATTCCATTGTATATATGGGCCACCTCTTCTATAGCATTTTGTTTTTTGATTGGAGCATTTAATCCATTTACATTTAAAGTAATTATTGATAGGTATGTAGTTATTGCCATTTTATTGTTGTCTGATTGTTTTTGTAGTCTTTTTCTGTTTCTTTCTTGCTCTCTTCTCTTGTATGTTGATGGCATTCTGTGGTGTTGTGTTTGGATTCTTTTCTCTTTAGTCTTGTATCTCTCTTGTAGATTTTTAGTTTGTGGTTATAATGTACTTCATATATACCAAGCTATATTTTTAGCAATCTATTTTCAGCTGATGGTTGCTTAAGTTTGAGCACACTCTGCAATCACTACCATTTTTACTTACCTCCCTCCATGTTTATGTTTTTGTCATTATTTGTTACTCGTGTGTGTGTGTGTGTGTGTGTGTGTGTGTGTGTGTGTCCGTGTCCGTGTCCCTAATTTACTGTTGTAATATACATGATCTTCCTACTTTTGCCTTTTAACCTTTTTGCTAGCTTTAGTGTTGGTCGATACACTGCTTTTATTTTGTTTGTCTTTGTCAGTGAGGATATTTTTTCTTGCAATATTTTATTATTCATATTTTTATTTTTTCTTCTTCCTCTTAAAGAAGTCTCTTTAACATTTCTTGTAATACTGGTTTGGTGGTGATGAATTCCTTCAGTTGGGAAGCTCTTTATCTGTCCTTTGATTCTAAATGATAGCCTGACTGGGTAGAGTAATCTTGGTTGTAGGTCTTTACTTTTCATCACTTTGAATATTTTGTGCCAATCCCTTCTGGCCTGCAAAGTTTCTGTTGAGAAATCAGCAGACAAACTCATAGGAGCTCCCTTCTATGTAACTAAGTGCTTTTCTCTTGCTTCTTTTAAGATTCTTCCTTTGTCTTTAACCTTTGGCAGTTTCATTATATGTGCGTAGGCAGGCCTCTTTGGGTACATCTTATTTGAGCCTCTCTGTACTTCTTGGGTTTGTATGTCTATTTCCTTCACCATGTTAGGGAATTTTCCAGTCATTAAATTTTAAAATAGATTTTCAATCCCTTGCTGTCTATCTTCTCCTTATGGTACCCCTATGATGTGAATGTTGTTATGTTTGATGTTGTCCCAGAGGTCCCTTAAACTTTCCTCATTTTTTGGATTCTTTTTTCATTTTGTATTCTGATTGGGTGTGTTCCACTACTTTGTCTTCTGAATTGCTGATTTGATTCTCTGCTTCATCTAATCTGCTGTTGATTCCCTATAATGTAGTCTTCATTTCAATTATTGTATTTTTCATTTCTGACTTTTTTTATGATTTCTATCTCCTTTTTTTTATGTTTCTTATCTTTCTGTTTTGTTCCCAATGAGGTCATCTATTCTTCCCATACGTTCTTTGAGCATCCTTATAACCAGTATTTAGAACTCTGTATATTGTAGATTGTTTGCCTCCATTTTATTTGTTCTTTTTCTGGAGTTTTGTGCTATTCTTTCATTTAGGACATGTTTTTTTGTCTCCTCATTTTGGCTGCCTCCCTGTGTTTGTTTCTATGTATTAGGTAGATCTGCTACATCTCCCACCTTGGGCAGAGTGCCTTTTGTAGTAAGTGTCCTGTGGGATCCAGTGGCACAGTCTTTCTGTTCACCTGAGCTGAATACTCCAGGTGTGTCCTTTGTATAGATTGTGTGTGCTCTCCTCTTGTAGTTGAATCTTCATTACTGTTGACATGGCAGTGGGTGGGATTGACTCTCAGGCTGACTGGTTGTAAGGACTGAGTGTAACTTCAACAGATAAGCTGTAGTGAGGGGGCTGACCTCATGGAGAGAGATTCACTTTAGTGGGGTTCTGATGCCTGCCAAGTCCACCCGTTGTGTGTGTTATTTGTGGTACTAATTGGGTGGTGTTCTGGTGTCATCTAAAGCCCACCACCAGGTGTATTGGTTCTGGGGCCTTTTGGGAGGGGCTCAGGTCAAGGTCAGCTGCTGCCTCTGTCTACCCTGGGGCCACCTGGTAGGTGCAGTCTTGATGTGGTTTCTTCTTTACATCCTTATTTATAGGAGTTCTGGTCAGCTAGTCTTCAGATGGTTCTCAAGGATGATTGGTCTAGTTGTAATTTTGATGTGATCATGGGAGAAGGCAAGCACAGTGTTTACCTACTCCATCATCTTGATTGAAAGTTCCAGGAGACTTCTCAGTAATGTTTTTTTGCTCCTAATAAAGAGAACAAACAGAGATGCTGTTTCTCCTTTCTCAAGGTGTTGTCATGTCTGGAGAGGATACCTGGAAGTACCAAAGCCATCTTGCCATCAGCCTGAGAATGGAGCCAATGCCTGAGGATGGCATAACAGAAAAATGGTGGAGCCTAGATGTGTAATGACATGGCTGGGCTATTGGAACTGCCTTACCTGACCCCCCCCCAACCCCCTGCCCCTTGAGAATTTCAGTTATTGCAATTAATGCATTTGTTTATTGTGAAAGGCTGTTTGAATCTGTGTCTCTGACTTGAGCCCAAAGAATTCTAATTGAAGCAGCTTTTCATATAGTAAATATTTATTGAATATAAGTTGATTTTAAAGTTATGGCTTTTGAAAAAAGGAGCATGTTCCCTGTGACGCTGTTATACACCAGGATTTGGAAAACTGAGACGTAGTATTTCTATGGTCATCTCCTAATAAGCCCAAGGTTATTTCATTTATTTGACTGTGGTAGAGGCTGAATTTCTTTTCCTGGAAGACTAAGAAAAATCTGGTCACGAGCTATCTGAGAGAAAGTAAACAAAGTTGTAAAAACACTCAGGAAGCCTTGTTTCTATTGGATTATTGACCCAAAGGAAAAGTTGCTTTGGGGAGATGCATAAATCAAGTTTTAAAAATTGAAGTACAATTAATTTTAGTTAAATTAAAAAATTTTAAAACAGGGTGCCACTGGCACATGAATAGAAAAATAAAACAGAACAGAAAACAAAGAAGTAGAGCCAAATGGACATAGGGATGTGGCATATGATAAAAGTCTCATTTCAAATCAGTGGGGAAAAATAGAAATTTTATCAATAGTGTTTGCACAACAGGGTATCCAGTTATAACAATAAATAAATAAAGTTAGATCCAGACCTCACACCTTACCGAAGTAGTTCCAAATGGGTCACAGATTTTAAATATAAATATGTAAAGCCATAGAAATATGAAAAGAAATATGAAAGATTTTCTTGTTGTAATTTGTGACTGAAGAAAACCATTAAAAATATGACAGCAATAACAGCACTCATAAAATAAAAGATTGAAAAATTCAACTGTGTTTTTAAAAATGTCTGCATTCAGAAACAACCATAAGCAGCGTCAAAAGTCAATGGATAAATTGGGAAACATATTTGCAACTCATTGCTACACAATCAACAAGAAAATAACAGAAGTACCATATGATCCAGATATCCCACTTCTGGGTATTTATCTGAAGAATATGAAAACCCTAATTCAAAAAGATGTATGTACCCTTATGTTCATTGTAACATTATTTACAATAACCAAGATATGGAAGCAACCTAAGTGTTCACTTACCTGGAATACTAGTTGGCTGTAAAAAGGGATGGAATTTTGCCATTTGCAACAGCATGGATGGCCTTGAGAGTATTATGTATGTTAAGTGAAATAAGTCAGGTGGAAAAGGACAAAAATCATATGATTTCACTCATATGTGGAATGTAAAAAAAAAAAAAAAGGAAAAAAGCAAACAAGCAAGCAAGAAGCAAATGAACAAGCTAACAGGAAAACAAATTCATAGATACAGACAAGACTGGTGGTGACCAGAGGGGAAGGGGGGTTGGAGGAGAGTGAAATGGATAAAGGGGGTCAAATATATGGTGACGGATGGAAAGTAGGCTTTTGATGATGAGCACACTACAGTGTATACAGATATCGAATTATAAAGTTGTATATTTGAAACATATGTTATAAACCAGAGTTATCTCAATTAAATACAAATAAATAAATAAAAAGATCAACAATGCAATAGAAAAATGGGTAAACAATATTCTGTCAGGTGATATAGATTGGCAATTTGGCAGTACAGTATCTAGCAAAGTTAAAAATATACAGAATCTTTGATTCATCAATTCTATTTATAGGAATTATTTCTAATAATTCTATTAGTAGCAATTCTATTAAATTATAGACATACTCCTATATGTGGAATTCGCTTATTGAACAAGATTAATCATTGAAGCACTTTTTGCAGTATCAAAAAATTGGAAATAATGGAAATGACCATCAATGGGAGAGTGGTTAGAAAAATAACGCTACATTAATATAATGCCTTACTAGACATTATAAAAAAAGATGGAGCTCTTTGTGTACTTGTGTGGAATAATTTCTAATATATATTAAGTCAAAAAAAGCAAGGTACAGAACAGAATAGTGAGTTACCATTTGTGTAAATAAAAGATGGTGGGGAGTACCTTATTCACAAATTCACTCATATATTTCTGCAAGGAAACATAGAAAGTCAATTACACTGATGCCTATGGAACAGGAACTGGGTGTCTGGACCATGTGGATAGGAGGGAGACCTCCTCACTGTATATAATTGTATGCCTTTAACTTATGACTTATGAATGTATTACCTATTCCAATTCCAAAATAAATAAATTATACTTTAAACAATATTTTGAAAGAAAGAGAAATGGAAAACCCTCAATGCTTTAAAAATAAAAACTGAAGATAAGGAACTGCAAATCTGATTCAATAAATGCAACACAACCATATCCAGCACATGTAGGCCTAGCATCTCCACCACCTTCAGCTCTCTACCAACCTCAGGAAAGCTGGGGCTTGATTTGCCAGCCCTTAGCCTCCTACCCACCACTTCCCATCCCCCTGCCCCAAGGTCAATCTGTCTGCCAGGATTCACCTCTATGCTTCTGTCTTCTTCACACCCAGGGCAGAGCACTAAGCTGAGGGAATTCTGCATTTCTCTGGTAGGCACAACTGATGGGTGAAATTGTCTGTTTAAAGGGTGGAGGAGTGGTTGAGACACTTAATTTTGGAAAATTAGACTAAGGCAGAAGAAGACAGAGCAGGTCAAGGTAGGAGATAGTCACCTGTAGAGTGTTGTAATAGGGCAGGAGAGAAGAAATATTAATAAATCGTAGAAAAGAAGAGAACCACCTACTTGCCACACTTCGGCTGAATTTTTCTCTCCCCAGAGCTCTATAGTTGATGCTTTATTAACATCAGAGGGGATTTGATGACTTGTCATATTCAGTCCTGACTATTGAAATGAAAAGGATAAAAAATGAAAAGTATGGAAAATGAAAATCAATTGCATTCTTTAATTTTAGTCTTCCCATTCCTGGAGCACATTGAATACTACTCTGGGTTCTTTCATTGTTCAGGTTATTAATAACAAAGAGCCAAAGTATTTCACATTCCTAAAGAGTCTTTCATCTCAAAGGAGCCAGTGTAATTCACTAATTCAGTTACCTGAACTACATTTGGTAATTATTTGAGGATCACTTCACCCAGGGGTGAATTTCAACGAGTTGTGTGACACAGCCAACAGTCACTTCATTCTCAAGTCAGTGCGAAAGAAAAATGAATAGCTAATGGGGATGTCCTCCTAAAGGATTTGCCCAGTGAAAACTTCAGGGACATGGATGCTGAAAGAATGTAATTAACTGCCCAAAATTAATACTTCCAACCTTACTCAAGGTTTGCTGACCTCTTTACTAGAATCAGAGTGGAGAGGTGTCTTATCTCAGAATGGGGCTCTCTGGCAGCTAAGAGACCTGTGAACAACAGTCACTACATTGCTGTATTTTTGACTGACTATAAATACTATTCTGTTTTTAATTTGTTTCACTGTTAGAATATAGAAGAACAATTAATTTTTCTATTGTTACAATTGATTTTTGTATGTTGATCTTATATCTGCAACCTTGCTGAACTTATTAGTTCAAGAAATGGTTTTTTTGTTTTTGTTTTTAAGATTCCTTGGGATTTATTTCTATGTAAGCCATAATGGGATCTGCAAATTAGGAGCAGTTTTAATTTTTACTTTTTTACCTGTATGCCTTTATTTCCTTTTCTTGGCTTACTGAGCTGGCTAGATCACAGTTTAATGACATTAGTGAGAGCAGACATTCTTGCAGATAGATGTCTTTACCTTGTACCTGATCTTAAGATAAAAGTATTCAGTCTTTTACAATTAAATATAATGTTAACTGTAGGCTTTTGTAGATGTTCTTTATCAAATTGAGGAAGTTTCCTGCTATTCATAGTTTCTGAGAGGTTGTTTTTTTCTTAAATCATGAATTTGTTGACTTTTATCAAATGTTTTTTCTGCATCAATTGATACAACCATTTCAGTTTTTCTCTTTGGTTTATTAATTTGGTGGGTTACATTGATTGATTTGTAAACATTGAATGAGGCTTGCATCTTGTGAATAGCAGTCTTTACAATACTATCACGTTTTAAAGTTCATTTATAAGGAATAATGTCTCAAATATTTGACCCTATTTTGGAGGGGAGGGGATGAGGGAGTAAGCCAAGGGTATGTGGCTTGATCCACCTTACTGAATCCAATAGGACTTCTTTCTCTCTTCCATCTACTCTCTATTATCCAAAGTCGGGAAACTGCTGCCAGCATGACAGCAGCCCAATACGCATGAGACTAGTCATCAGACAGTGTGACATGGAACCTTGGCCACTGCAAAAGGTAGTGTTTATGGGAGCATGCTCACCAGTCACCACTGTCCCAGAAAAAATGACCTCCACTTCCCTCTGCCTGCCAGATAGCACATGAGTACACTTTAATGGCAGACAATAAATTACATTTAAAAACTCTAGCAGAAAAGGTGACAGGAAAACATGGTCTTAAGTCTTCAAGCTCCTGTGATCCATAGAAAGAGGTGGAAATAGATGCTGAGGGCCAAGAGACAATGTTGAGCACTCCCATCTGCCTCACGGAACTAATATGAATCAGGACCTTCCATCTACTCTACATAATTACCCTCTAAATTCTTTCTCTTAATTTTTAATATCGTCTTTCCTTTTTTATTTCTCCCATCATTATTCAAAAACCTATTCAGACTGATGTATTTGCAGAGGTCCAGTTAGGGTGAGAGAGAAGAGTGGAAAAAGAAAGAAGTAATTGCAATGCAAATAGAATGTATTGTATTTTAATAATCTATTTGAATGAGTTGTGTTTGTGTTGAGATGTTTGAGAACAGTGAGAAAGAAAGACAGACAGAGCCTGACTATCCCCACGATAGTCTAGATTTTGGCAGCTGGAAATGGTCAGAATGGGCACATATATAGGTTGGAGTTGGGGTGCAGAGTGAGCAAGGGTTAAAGACAAGGGCTCATGAGGGGTCTGGAGCTCTGCAAAGGCACATAACCCTGACAAAGTTGAGAGGAGCAGACAGGCAGCGATCATGTTCAGAGCCAAGGGGTTGAGCAGAACAAGTTGAGCTTGATTGGCAAGTCAAAGTTGAAATCCAAGTTGGTAGGGAAAGAGAATTTGGAGTCAGGGTCTGGGATTGTTCCAGGGGCTCTGATTGTTTGGGCACCAGTCCTCGCCCCTCAGCTGTTTCTTATTTGAGGTGGCAGAGTGCACAGGGGAACCTTCTATAATCAAAGGGCCCTGGGGTGTATCATTTTCTGGGAGTCTGAAGCTATTTCTGTAGATGGGTGAAGTGTTCAGCTAGACAAAGGCTGATTTCCAAGGTCCCGAGATCTTTGTGGTTTAGCTCTTTCCCTAGGGCCCAGATGAGATGTTCCGCTAAGAGATACCTTGATTAGAAATCAAACTTGTGTGAGAGGCCCAGGGCTTGCTTGCTTTCTTTCAATTTCAGATCGGAACTTTTTCTAATGTGGAAGGCTACTGAACCTTTGGGTAAGCAAGTACACTGAGTCTGATGGGTCAGAAAGTTTAGGTCTGTGGGAGGTGACGAGAGCCATGGGAAGTGAATGAAGATAGCTTCCTAATGGATATGGCTCCCCAGATTCCTCCTCTCTATTTAACATCTCAGAGAGCAGCTGCACACAGCTCTCGGGCTCATTAGTTATTCTTCAGGGGGTTAGAACACAGCACGATGGCAGCGGAGGGACTCATTTTATTCCTGAATGGATCAGGACGTTTTGCACTGTTCGGTGGCCCCAGACTAGTTCTTTAGGCTAGTCCACTAGTGTGGGATATTGTTCTCAAGAAGGCTCCAACTGGCATCACTAGATCCATTGGCGATGTTGGAAAAAATTAATCTCAGGAGCAGTGGTATGCCACAAGTGTCCTTCTCACATATGGGCTAAACTTTTTCTATGCCAGTGATTTTCAAATTATTTTAGCCTTAAGTTGTTTTTTCCCTTCAAATGAAATCTTACTTGGAAACTCAATATAAAAATCAAATACAAGAGGAACCGTTCTGATTGAATATTGGTAGACTTCCGATAGCCCATGTATTCACTCCTTCACTTCTTTGAACTACCTCCAAAAAATTTCTAGGGCTTCAATAAACAGAATTTAAAAACTGCTGTATTATTGGGTTGTCAGAAAAGTCATGATGCATGTTTGCGACAGATGGCACTAGTTCATTTTTGGAAGTACTAGAGTCATTTGCATCTATGTTATTGCTATGTCATTTGACAGCTGACAGTTCTAGCTTCATTCTAAAAAGAAATTGAGTGATTTGGTTGAGTTTTGAAGATTTTACAACAAGTTGAAGATGGAAGACCAAACTGTGAATTTTTTATATATTTTACTGTTGTATTTCCATAAAGGGAAGAATGTGCGTCAAGCTTGTGAAAAGTTGCATAAAGTTTATGGTGACAATGCTCTACAAGAACGTCAGTGCCAATGATAGTTCACAAAATTCCGTGCTGGTCATTTTGATCTCAACGATGCTCCTTGGTCAGGGAGGTTGATGATGGCAAAATAAAGGCATTGATCGAGTCAAACCCATGTTACACAACATGAGAGATTGCAGAAACATTGAACATCCATCATTCAAGCATTCACAACCACCTAAAGAAACTAGGATAGTTAAGCAAGCTCGATATTTGGGTTCCACATGAACTCAAAGAAGTTCATTTGACGGCGCGTGTAAACATTTGCAATATGCTCACTAAACATGAGGAAAACGATCCTTTTTTGAAGTGACTGATAACGGGTGATGAGAAGAGAATTGTTTACAACAATGTGGTGTGCAAATGGTCTTGGTCCCGACTTGATGATTCACCTCAAAGGACATCAAAAGCACATATTCGTCAGAGGAAGGTTATGCTCTCAGTGTGGTGTGATTTTAAAGGTGTCGTGTTTTTTTACCCCTACCAAGGAACCAAACAATCATTTCGAATGTGTACTGTCGGCAATTGGACAGTTTGAATGAATCCATCATCCAGAAATGTCCAGAGCTTGTTAATTGTAAAGGAGTTGTGTTCCATCGTGATGATGCGAGACCACACACAAGTTTGATCACCCATCAAAAATTATTGGAGCTTGGATGGGATGTGTTGCCACACCCACCATACTCGCCTGAACCTGCGCCATCAGACTTCCATTTGTTTCACTCTCTTCAAAACTCCTTGCATGGTATAACGTTCAATTCAGATGAGGCTATAAATCAGCACCTTGTTCAGTTTTTTGCAAATAAAGACAGGTTCTTCTATGAACGAGGGATTATGAAGCTCACTGAAAGATGGCAAAAGGTTATCAAACAAAATGGGCAATATGTCATTGGTTAATCTTTGTTCTTTTTTTTTTTAAAGATTTTTATTGGGGAATTGGGGGGATGGGAACAGTGCTGGGGAATTGGGGAAAGGGGAACAGACAAGTTGCTGTCGTTTTGTTCTTCAGTCTAGTTGTGGAGGACGTTGCTTCACTGGCCCAAGTTGGCACCATCATTGAGTTCCTCTCTGGCGAGGCAGATCAGTCGCCGACTTCTGGACGGCCGCTCACTGCGGCTGCTGGCCGCTCACGCTGGCTGCTGGCTACATACGGTAGCCCATGGCAACCCACTGCCACAGGGGCTGCAGCCTACGCCGTCGCCAGCGTCTCATGGCAACCCAGCTCCAGGTTGAGCTGTTGTTCAGCATCTTAGCTGTGGAGGGCAGTGTCACTGGCCCTCATATGTGGGATCCGAACCGGGGCCCTCTGGCATCCCAAGCGAGCTCTTAACCATCGCGCCACTCGGCCGGCCCTAATCTTTGTTCTTTATATAAATAAATGACCTTTGAAAAACATAGACAAAATACATCATGACTCTTTCAATAACCCAATACATGTTTTTTAAAGCTGGTTAGTACTCTTAATCTTAAAGAGGAAGAAACTGAGGCACAAGGGGGCTAAAAAACTTACTTTGCCAAGACCATG
This sequence comes from Hipposideros armiger, assembly GCF_001890085.2. Taxonomy (NCBI): domain Eukaryota; kingdom Metazoa; phylum Chordata; class Mammalia; order Chiroptera; family Hipposideridae; genus Hipposideros; species Hipposideros armiger. Next base: position 117,620 of record NW_017732497.1, on the reverse strand, counting down.
CCATGAGTTTGTATCAGTCAGGAACTGTACTTGGCGGATTGAAAACTGGTGTAAGTAAGACAGGGCTTTGTTTTCCTCTCATCTTATAAGCCGTCCAGAGGTGGGCACTGTAGAGCTGGTGTGGTGGTGCCCTGAGGTTTTGGGGACCCAAGCTCTTTGCAGTTCTCTGTTCCACAGTCCCTAGGATGGATCCTCATCCCATGTTTGTAGTCTGGTTTCTGGAGCTCTAGCCATTTGATCAGCTTCTGGAAGATATAGAAGAGGGACAGAAGAGGCCCACCAGCTGACCCAGTTCCTTTAAATGGGGCTTTGTGGAAAGACTCAATGTCCTTTACTTACATCTCACATAAGTCATAAAAACAAACAAAACAAAACAAAACAAAAACAAAAAAACCAAGGTTGGGAACCCTGTCACTGCCGGCAATACAGAAGCTCTGCCAGTGAGGAAGGAGAGAATCGATACTGGGTGGGTAACTACTGGTCTGCCACAAATAGAATGCCCATATCCGCTTAGTGAGCACCTGTCCTGGATTTGTCCCGTTGCAAATAATCTGCCTGTTCTCATTAACCCACAAAGTCAATATTTCAGCACCTAAATGTATGTTTTTTCTATTCAGAAGAGGCTCAGATATCCTTTATCAGATTAATGTGTCCTGAATTTCACTTTAGAAAATGAACTGCTCATGTAATAACCTAATGTGCTCAACTTGCTTGATACACATAATTATAAAAACACTGTACGTGTTTTGGATTCTCTTCAGGTGGCAGGTGGGAAGGTATAGGTTAATGACACATGGGATTTGTGACCGATAATGGGACTCATATTATCCTTCAGTGCACACTAATCCCCTCCCTTTGACCCTTTACCACACGAGGGTCTTTCCTAGTGTCTCACTGAGGCATTACCATTCCCCACGTGCTTTCCTGACCGCCTGACATGGGTGACGGGAGCACTATTGGTGCACAGTGAGTCACCAATGCCTGTGGAGGATGAATACTGAATATGGACAGAAAAGATCTGGACTCTGCTTTGCCTTTTACCAGGGACATAGCTACGAGATCTGACACTTAAGTTCACAAACTTGTTGCAATGATGTTGCTAACCTTTTTTGATATCAGAGGGATTATTCCTTGTGAATTTGTACCAACAGGACAAACAGTTAACCAAGTTTACTATTTGGAAGTGCTGAAAAGGCTGTGTGAAAAAGTTAGGTGACCAGAGCTTTTCACTAACAATTCATGGCTCTTGCATCATGACAATGTACCAGCTCACACAGTGCTGTCTGTGAGGGAGTTTTTAGCCAGTAAACAAATAACTGTATTGGAACACCCTCCCTACTCACCTGATCGGCCCCCAGTGACTTCTTTCATGACCCAGAGATAAAGGAAACATTGAAAGGAAGACATTTTGATGACATTCAGGACATCGAAGGTAATATGATGACAGCTCTGATGGCCATTCCAGAAAAAGAGCACCAAAATTGCTTTGAAGGGTGGACTAGGTGCTTGCATTGATGCATAACTTCCCAAGGGGAGTACTTTGAAGGTGACCATAATGATATTCAGCAATGAGGTATGTAGCACTTTTTCTAGGGTGAGTTCACGAACTTAATTGTCAAAACTTGCATGACCCTTAGACAAGCCATTTCATTTCTCCCAGCCTCAGTACTCTCCTCAGTGAAAAGAGGGGGTTAGACTACATGAGCTCTGGGGACAAGTCAAACATTTTGATATTGTGTCTCCTGCTCCTGTCATCTTCCCTTTGACCTCGCTTGGATTGGAATATGATGTACATATGGTGCCAGTCACTCGGCAAAGACTCTTAGAAGTCATCTGTCCCTTTTCTTCCACCAGGAAAAATTATAGTAAAAACTGTCCTCTTTTGTTTAAGTTTCACTGAAGAAGGTGTGTTTTTCAGATCTAGAAAGTCTTCCTAATGTAGGTCGTTAACTAGAATGCCTCTAGTTACAATTTAATGCCCATTTGCCATTACCCTGTTGATTGTATGATTCTTGTCTGGTTGTTCATACAAAACTTCAGACAAAAATAAAAATTGCAATAGGATGAAGAACATTTTCCAAAAGAAGATACGGAATCCAGGTTGTTTATTGTTTCTTCATGAGTTCACTTATTAGCTCATTCAGTCAATCAAAAAACTTGGGTGACTGCTCTGCATAAGTCACTGCATAGAAAATATGGGCTCCTACACTGACCTGGTCTATATTGCAGATAAAAGTGCCTCTATGTGCCAAGCCCTGTCCCATGTGCATCACATTTTTATTTAATCTTCACAACAACCATAGATGTAGGCATTTGCCATGGAATTCTGTTGCTTTTGTCAGCCCCCTATTTTGTCTGGAGAGGCTGCACAATATCTCTTTGCCCAGTTATTTATTTACCTAATTTTGAAGGGCACCTATTATGGGCCAGGCACTAGGGATGTAACTGAACAATACAGACAGGGCTTATCTGACAGGCCTGTCAATCTGTTAATAGTGGTGTCCGACATATTCCCAAGGACATGCCCAAGCCTGTCGTGTCATGAATCTTCATGTCTTTTTTGACAGTGATTGGGCCAGGGATTGGGAGCATGACCCAAGTTGGGCCAGTGAGAGTTCTTATAAGCTACATGATCCAATTTTGGTTGCTGGAAGAGACAAGTCTTCTCTTTATTCGTTAGCAATTGAAATTCAGATATGTGTGTTACCTACCCCACTATGATATTTTCCGGCTTCATAAACCACTAAAATCTCTTTTTGCTTAAGCATTGGTTGTACCAAATTAAATTGCCGTTTTTGCAGATTGGATGTCAACACTTTCGTCTGGTTTAACCAAATGGTTTGAATTTCTGTTGCCTGCAATTGAGAGTCCTGAGTAATAGGGCAGTATTGTTATCTCCAACTTAGATGGGGATAAGGAGGCTAGGAATATTTATTTGCCCAAGGTCATTCAGCTACTAAGCATACCAAGAACTAAAACCCAAGTGACTTCAAAGTCCATGATCTTGACTACTCTGATACAGAGTCCCATACAGTCAGACTAGGACTGAAGAGAAGAGACTGCTCTTTGAGGGGTGGTCCAAAGCAGTTAAGCTCTTTGCCTATGTCCTTAAACTGCTTATCTCTTTATGTCCATGAGAAGATAAGAAGTACTGAACCAGGATGCAAACCTACGATGTCACTAAGAACACTCTTTAGTTCAGCTGACATTTTTTAAAATAACAAGACTTCCTCAATGAAGTAATTCAGAGATTGATTTAGATTCTGGTGCATATCTCCTCCCAGACTGGTATCAAACTGTTTTGGGGACTGGAGCTTGGAGGAGCACTGGTATAGAGCACTAGCAAACCCCTTGGGGTTTGCTGCTCAGCTGACAACCATCCTCCACTCTCTGGAGACATCCACAGAAGCCGTGTCTATACCTTGTGACCCGGGCCCCCTCTTCTGTTAGTCTCAACTGATTTGTTCAGATCATTTGTTTGAGCCAAGCTGGACTAACTAGATTTTTTTTTTTTTTTACCTAAGAATATGGAATCTTAAAACAAAACAAAGGAACCAGGAGATGTTAGTTGCTGAGATACAAAAATAGCAGAATAAGCCCAGAAACTCTTGTTTTCATGTCTCTGGCATTGCTGTGGTTCCTGTACTTCTAATGTGTAGCTGTTCAGGTCTTTTTTATATTTTTTAAAAGATTACTAATATCCTTTTAAGTAAACTCGTTTTGTCTTAAGCTAGCCAGAGTTGGTTTCAAGTGAACCTTAAATCATTCTGTTGAGAAATACAGAGAAGATCACATGTTCATGACTCAGGATTCTGCTTTTAATTTCATTATTTGCTAGCCTATGTGTGTCCCCCACAGTTCTTGGTGTCAGTGATAGCTGGCAAAGTTGCTACCTGAGCCGGACTCCCCACTGTGAAATGGAAATGAAGATGTATGTAATCAATTGCCCCTGGTGACTAAAGACTCTGATAAAAACTAAACATGCTTTAGCAAATAAATAATGCACCCTTTGTCTGTTTAACTATAGCTAGAACCCACATAAATGAATGAACCCATTGCTAACATTAGGAGCCTTAGTACTTTGGGGCTTCAGTGCTGGTAACTGCCCATCTGGCTTTAAAAGAAGAATGACCATTTGCTCTGGGAAAACAGACATCATCTCCATCAGCTAAATTCAAACAACAGGTTCTTGAATTCAAACTTATTTTTGAAAAAAAAAATAGGGAAGCACAACCTAAATCTTCTTATGACTTGGCCATATCTTTTTAGAAGAAATATTTGGCTTAAAAACATATTTGGATGTCTCCTGAGATCATTTCACTAGCTGAAGTTGCAAGTCCTGATAGAGGCAGTACCTTCTAATCTGGTGAAGGGAGCCGTGAAAATGGAGGTGTGAAGATGCATCCTTAGCAAGTGAAAGGGGCTGCATGGAGGGAGAGCAGAAGGAGAAAGGAAGCAAGCACCGAGCCCCCGCTGCTCTTACTTCAGGGGAGAATGAACAGGGCTTGAAGCTGCTGGGGGAGGATTCACAAACTTGACCCTTTCTTTCATCATCTATTTCTGAATCCAGAGCAACTGTCTCCTACATGCTTACCTAGAACCTCTGTGATCTTGGTTCTGAATGGGTTAATCTATTTAAAGGGCATCCAAATGCTATTAAGATAATTCCTGCATTCCTTTGCTCTTCCTATTTAAAAATTAAAGTGTTTAGAGTAATAGATATTTCTGCCCGTATAGCCAAGAGGATCACCTACAAATGCTCTCCGAATAGGAAATAATTTGAACCTGATAGTCAAATATCGATGCTTATAATTCTCCACATTTAAAACCTCTTGTTTGTCTCTGTTTAACATCTAATGATTTAGGTGCAAAGTTCTTTTTTCTTAATTGTATTGCTGGACATATATTAAGCATAATCTATAAAACTCTCAACATGCTATCATACATCTGGTATTCTTTGTTTTACTAAATTTCAGGGCGAATTTAAGTTTAAACTCTTTATTTTAGAAAATCAGTAACAGCAACTAATTAGTACATCTCATTCTGGGAGTATTTGCCAACCAATTTCAGAGACTCATTTGCCTGTTAAGAGATTTTATTGAACACCAGCACCACAGACTCCCCTTTTTTTCTAGTAAACAGCTCATGCTTATTATCTTATTACAGGAATGCCACTGGTTAAATCAGGCTCTGAATATAAATAGCCATATTACTGCCATCAGGCATCAATGTTTATTTAGTGGCTGTGAGTCATGCATACCTCTTTGATCGGGTTTGGAATGCGCCATTGCAGTTTTTGTTCAAAAGGGTTATTTGCAAAGACTCCAGAAATATCAGTTAGATTAAACATGAAATTAATCAGTGTGGAATTTTATCAGCCATTTCTGCCACCAAACACCAGGTGTCAAGAGCATGTGCAAATGAGGGCTGAACATAATGAAGCTGAGGGACAGCTTAGTAGGGAGGTCAGCGGAGATTCCAAGAGGTCTACCAGACTCAGGGAGAAAAGATGGAGGGAGTGAGGGAGAAGGGAAGGAAAGAAGGAGGGAAGGAAGGAAGGAGAAAGGGAGGGAGAGTGAGAGGGAGGAAGGAAAGAAGGAAGGAAGGAAGGAAGGAAGGAAGGAAAGGAAGGAAGGAAGGAAGGAAGGAAAGAAGAAGGAAGGGAGAGAGGGAGGGAAGGAAATATTGAAGGCATATTGAGCTATTTGGAACTTTTTGTCAGTTTCACAAAGCATATCTCATAGCACGCTATGTGGGACAGGCGTCAGATGACCCGAGTTAGGCTGAGCTCTGCCCTGCCCTGCCCAGTGATCTTTGGAAAACTACTTAATGTATACACACATTACAAAGCATACACACATAACATATGATAAACTTGTACAAAGTACAAAGCAGAAGAAAGCCCATTTCCCACCTCAACATTTCTTTAGACTAAAAATATCAGAGAGAGATAAGACCCAAGATAACTGTCATATGGTTTTTGTTGATGAAACTCTGTCGGTGGAGGAGATGTGGCCCTTTCATTGGAGGGCTCCCTTAAGCTGAGCCTGTTCATTCATTTAGTGGCTACTCCAGCTTGCCAGGCTTGTGTGCTGAGAGAGGCCTGTGAACAATTATAACGTACCATGTTTAGTACTATGATGATTGTCACTATAAATTTCTGGTGACCTCATTCTCAACTCAGCCCTCATCAATGCTCAGCATTTCTGTTACATTCCATGGGGACATTCTCCATGCCATTGTCTCCAGTGCTTATTTCTAACATTCCCCATTGTCTTCAGCTTCTGATGCTCCAGCCTCCAGGCCCTCTTCCTCTCAGTGGATGATCTAACCTTCCCTCCAGTGAAAACAAATTTACCTACATTCACCCTCACCTTCTCCCTCTACCTCATTCTCATCACAGGGAATGTCTTTCCTCTTATGGCAGGCAATTCTTCTACTTGTGATTTGGATACCGTTTCTTGCCAGGTTTCTTTTTCCATCCACAATCTTCCATTCTTTCTCCTCAACTAGCTCCTTCCCATCAGCAGATAAAAATGCTCTGTCTTTCCAAATAAAAAAAAAAAACCCTCCTTTAACAGTACCTCTCTTTAGGAATCTGCCTTCCTTGTCACAGACCAGCTTCTTGAGAGAATTGTCTCCGTAGAATTTGCACTTTCCCAGGTTCTACTCTCCCTTAGATCAGGTTCTCTGGGAGATTCGGACACAGATTTACCTGCAGGTGGTATATTCGGGGTGCTCTCAGAAACAGCCCTGGGAGTGGGATTAAGGAAGCAGGATTGGCAGAGGGGAGAGTAGCAATGTAGAGGCAACAGTGGTATCATCCGATTCTAGGGAACTCTAGAGCTGGCATGACCTTTCAGAGATGACCTGAATTGAGGCAGAGACAGGCCTTTGTAACCCCACACCTATCACTCATCGTGCACAGGGCAGGTGCATAAACTTGGATGAGGCAGTTCCCTTTGATAAAGGGTAATTCTAGAGAGGGATTCAGCCCTGAGCCACTAGCAGGCAACAGTCCTGGCAGCGGGGGGTCTGAGTCTTAAAGCAGAGTTCTGGGCTGCACAGCCTAGCACACACTGTGTGCTCACTACTCAGCTTTCTATAACCAGGTCTGCTCTGTCCTGAGCTCCAGGCGCCATCTATATTGAACTGCCTATTGGAGATCTCCATCTGGACATCTTACAAGAGCCAATTAAAGATATTCAAATTTAACTTACCACATTCTACCACTTCACTCACTCCTTCCTTAGGGTTCTTTGTCTTGGTAAATGGAAGGTAGGAGGTAACTTGTGAGATAAAGTCCCTCTCCTTTCTCTCTGTTGTGGATTACTTCAGGGTATGTTTGTTCTTTGCAGCCCGTCTAAGGAGTCTTGTGTGCTGAATAAATATACCTACTGGGCAACTCACTGTCTCTGTTTGTATCCTGTCATGAAACAGGAGCCGGAGTGGCAAATGCAGCACTCTGTGTTACTGCACAGCTGTTCTTGCTTGCTCTGTGTTTTCCTCATTTGCACTTCCTGGGGCTTGCATCTATCAAATAAGTTGTTATGACCTTACCTCTGGCCTCAGGGTTTGCTTTTTGAGGACCTGGGAGGAAATACCACCTTTTCCCTAATGCCCTGTTTCCAGTAAGTCATATCAATTCGATCTTCTAAGCAACTCTTCGATCTATCCTTTCCTCAGCATCTTCACTGCCACCCCAAACTGGGCACCATCAGTTCCACTTGGATCAGCCTAACCAGTCTCTATGTATGCTTCCCAACAAAGCTATTCACCACATGGTAGCCCAACACACAGCAAGAACTTAATAAATATTAGTTGCAAGAGTGAATGAATAGATGAATAGCTGTGTCACAGGGTGCTGCATATTGTAATTGGGCTACTTTAGAAAAAAGCACTGAAATGTTAAGATAAGAATTTTTCCTAGATTGTGGATATCACGCAACACTTGCTTTTTTCTTTTTTCCAAAAAAAATCACTTTATTTATTTTCTAAGACTTTTATTAAAATATAGCTAACATACAATATTATATTAGTTTCAGGGGTACACCATAGTTAGCCAACATTTATGTACCTAAAGAAGTGATCACCATGATAAATCCAGCAACCATCTTACACCGTACTGCACTATCACAATATTATTGACTATATTCCCCATGCTGTACATTACATCCCCATGACTTATTTGTTTTATACCTGGAGATTTGAGCCTCTTATTTCCCTTCACCTTCCCCTCCTTTTTATTTTTTCAATTACAGTCAACATTCAATATTATTTTGTATTAATTTCAAGTGTATAGCATAATACTTAGACATTTATATAATTTAAGAAGCGATTCCCCTGACTAGTCTAGTACCCACCTGGCACTAAACATAGTTATTGCCATATCATTGACTATATTCCCTATGCTTTACTTTATATCCCCTTGGCTATTTTGTAACTAAGAATTTGTACTTCATCCCTTCACCTTTTTCACCCTGCCCCCAAGCCCTCTATTACCTCTATAACTCTAGGACCCACCTGACACCATACATAGTTATTACAATATTATTGACTAAATTCCTTATGCTATACCCTATATCCCCATAACTACTTGGTCACTAAGACTTTGTACTTCTTAATCCCTTCTCCTTTTTCACCCACCTCTCCAGCCCCCCTCCCATCTGGCAACCATCAAATTTTTTTTCTGTATTTGTGAGTTTGTTTCTGTTTTGTTTGTTTGTGTATTTTGTTCTTTAGCTTCCACATATAAACAAAATCACATTACAGCTGTCTTTTTTTGTCTGACATACTCCACTCAGCACAACACCCTTCACGTCCATCCATGCTGCTGCAGATGGCAAGAACCCATTCCTTTTCCTGGCTGAGCAATATTCCATTATATATATATAAATAATGCCCTGGTTCCCTGGGCAATATATATATTTAAATATATAAATTTACATATATTTACATATATATATAAAACCTCCTCTTGATCCATCCATCCGTTGATGAACACCCAGGCTCCCTCCACATCCTGGCCATTGTAAACGATGCTGCAATGAACAGATAGTGTTAAGGGAGGTTACTGGGTCCTTCTTTGTCTCTTGTTATAGCCTTTGTTTGAAAATCTATTTTGTCTGGTATAAGTTTTGCTACCTCAGCTTTATATTTTTGTTTCCATTTTCATGAAATATCTTTTTCCCCATCCCTTTCCTTTCAGCCTGTGTGTGTCTGTTGATCTGAAGTGAGTCTCTCGTAGGCAGTATATGTAAGGGTCTTCTTTTCTTATCCATTCAGCCACCCTGTTTTTTCATTGGAACATTTAATCCATTTACATTTAAAGTAATTGTTGATAGATATGTAATTATGCCATTTTATTATTCATATTTTGGAATTTTTTTTTTATCTTAAAGAAGTCTCCCTAAGACTCCTTATAATTCTGGCTTGGTGTTGGTTAACTCCTTTAGCTTTCTCTTGTGTGGGAAGCTCTTTGTCTGTCCTTTGATTCAAAATGATAGGGTAGGGTAATCTTGGTTGTAGTTTCTTGCTTTTCATCACTTTAAATGTTTCTTGCCAATCCTTTCTGACCTGCAAAGTTTTGTTGAGAAATCAGCAGACAGTCTTAGGGGAGCTTGCTTGTAGGTAATTAACTGCTTGTTTTTTTTGCTGCTTTTAAGATTCTTTCTTTGTCTTTAATCTTTGGCATTTTAATTATGGTGTGTCTTGGTGTGGGCCTCTTTGGATTCATCTTGTTTGGGACTCTGTGTGCTTCCTGGGCTTGAATATCTATTTCCTTTGCCAGGTGAGGAAATTTTTCCATCATAATTTCTTCAAATAGGTTTTCAGTTCTTTGCGCTCTCTCTTGTGCTTCTGGTACACTGTGATGTGAATGTTGTTATGCTTGATGTTGTTCCAGAGGCCCCTTAAGCTATCCTCATTTTTTAAAAATTATGTTTTATTTTTGATGTTCTGTTTGGGTGCTACCTTATCTTCTAAATCGCTGATTGTTCCTCTGCTTCATTTAATCTACTGTTGATTCCTTCTAATGTAGTCTTCATTTCAGTTATTGTGTTCTTTATTTCTGACTGGTTCTTTCTTATGTTCTCTACCTCCATGTTTATGTTTCCTATCTCTGTGTTGAAGTTCTTAATCCCTGAGATCATCGAGCTTCATTATAATCAGTGTTTTGAACTTTGTGTGTGATAGATTGCTTGTCTCCATTTTGATTAGTTTTCTCTCTGGAGCTTTATTCTGTTTTTTTAATTTGGGACATGTTTCTCTGTCTCCCCATTTTGGCTACCTCCCTGTATGTACTAGGTAGGGCTACTATGCTTTCCGGGCTTAGGAGAGTGGCCTAATGTAATAGGTGTGCTGTGGAGCCCAGTGGCACAGTCTTCCTGGTCACCTGAGCCAGGTGCTTCAGATGTGTCCCTGGTGTGGGTTCTGTGTGCTTTCATGTTATAGTCAAGCCTGGGTTGCTGTTTGCTCATCAGTGTGAGGGACTGACCCTCAGGCTGATTGGTTGTGAGGACTGGCTGTGACTATAGTGGAGGAGCCAGCCGTGGTGCAGGGGTTAACCCTGCAGAACAAAATTCACTTTAGCAGGGCTCTGACGCCTCCAGTGTGCCCTTTGGGTGTGTCATTCCCAGAGGCAGCCAGGTGATGCTCTGGCTGGGTGTGAAGCTGGCCACCAGGTGTGCCAGCCTTGGGGGCTCCTGCAGTGGTCCTCACTGCAAGCCTAGTTCAGCCCCAGCCTGTGCCCTGCCCAGGGCTACCTGGCATGAGCCACAAAGCATTCCTTGAATGTCTATTGTCCACATAGGGCTTGGAGCTGCCTTGAGAGTCCAAGCCATGAATTGAGGCCAGCTGTCGCTAGTGACAGGCCTAAGGCTGCTCAGCCGAAGGTATGGGACACAACAAAGCCAGATGCTGCTTTTTTGGGTTTTGCGAGCCTTTGAGAGATTTTAGGAAAAAGCATGAGCCAAGACAGCCTGTTTATATGGAAAAGCCACTAGAAGCGGCTTGGGTGGGCCTGAAATTTGAGGGGGGTGGGGTCTCAGGGAACCAGGGCAAATGAGCAGTGTTAGCCAGGTTGATGGAGATTCAGATATAGTGGCCACATGTGTGTGCACGCTGGGAGAGGGGAGTGCTCAACAAAGAAGCAATGGCTTCTGCCAGCTCCTTTGTTCAGGAGAAAGTTGCATCTCCAGCCCTTGCCCTGAGCCAGACAATTCAGTTTCTCCCCATATGTCCCTGGTGCCTTTTGAGCTGCTGCCCCAGCACTGGAGCTCAGAGCAAGTGAGTCTGTCAGAGAGTAAACCTGTGCATGGGCTGTTTAATAGGAGCATCTGGAATTGCAGCCACTGTTGTCTCACTCGACCACAATCTCTGCTTTGTTTTCATTGCCAGAAGCTATAGGGACTTCTCTCCCTGGTACTGAAACCCTGGCCTGGGGAGCCAGGGTGGGGCTGGGACCCCTCATTTCTCTGGGGGCAGGAACCCCTGCAGCTGAGATAGCCCTCCTGATTTTTAATGGTCTCACACCAGTGTGGGACCAGTCCATTCCACATCTCTGCCCCTCCCACCAGTCCTGAGGTGGCTTCCTCTGTATGTCCTGAGGCATAAGGCTTCAGTTCAGCTAGACCTCAAGCATCCTCAATGATGGTTTTTTTAGCTGTAATTTTGATGTGGTTCTGAGAGGATGCAAGCACAGCATTTACCTACTCTCCATCTTGGCCAAATCTTCCACACTTGCTTTTTTCTTGTATGATGTTCTTCTACTTGTAAAATTTCATGAATTTTTAGGAGGTTTAAATGAGTAATATATAAAATGCACCTAGAGCTGTAATGGGTACACATTAACCACAAAGTTAGTTTAAGCTATTATCATCATCATTATTACCCTTTCATGAATTTTTTTTTAACTTGTATTTCCTTTCCTCCATCTCCTGAGGGTTAAAACAGTTTAAAAATATTTAATTCAAAATTGAGTATATTTCATTTTTGATATCTAGTACTCCTATGAAACAAAATACAATAGAAATCTAAGTGGTCATCAACCTAAAAATTGGTACTGTCAAGGTGAATTATTTAGTGTCTATGCAATATGTTTTTGTGGATACAAAATACAATTTTAAAATTAATATTTCATTTAGAAAAGTTAAAATGTAAAAATAAATCTAGTTTTCCTTAAGCTTTCAAGTTCAAATTATAATTGTTATTTTATAAATAAATATAATAATTCCAGGGAGCTATTTGATTATAGTTTGATTGATTAGTCAAAACAGAACAAATTCCCTGAAACAATCTGTTTTGTTTACATCTCAATTTGTAAGATTCCCTTGAACATTTTAGACTGCATTTATAAATTGAATATATCTGACTTTTTAAGGCAATCTTACTGCCTAACCTACCTATCAAAGCCTTCCCGGGCTGGCCAAGTGGCGCGTTGGTTAAGAGCTGGCTTGGGATGCCAGAGGGCCCCGGTTCGGATCCCACATATGAGGGCCAGTGACACTGCCCTCCACAGCTAAGATGCTGAACAACAGTTCAACCTGGAGCTGGGCTGCCTGAGTCACCGGCGATGGCAGGTGGGTTGCCATGGGCTACCGTGTGTAGCCAGCAGTGGCTGTGAGCGGCCGTCCAGAAGCCGGGGACTGATCTGCCTCGCCCAGGAAGAGCGCAATGATGGTGCCAACTTGGGCCAGTGAAGCAACGTCCTCCACAACTAGACTGAAGAACAAAAGGATAGCAACTTGTCTGTTCCCCTTCCCCCAATTCCCCAATAAAAATCTTTAAATAAAAAAAAAAAAGCCTTCCCAATATAATAAATCTAATTCAATTAATGAGTGTGGTCCAACTCAAGTTAATCATATGCATTCCAATTTTGTTTACAAACTGCATAATTATCTTTCAACTAAAAATCTAAGTCTAAAATGAATTACTCAGCTATACATTTTAAATTAGAATCAAAGACCAAATCTGTCAAAATCCCTAAAATCTCTTAAAGAAACCAAATATGTACTTAAAATGTAAAATATATACAGATCATTACTAAACATATGAACAAACTATTAGTAGCACGGTTTTGTTTATTTCTTCATCTTTGTTTTTAATCTAAACACCCAGAGTTAACAGATAGTTCCTGCCATTTCAAAAGTTGGGGTGGCTTTCAGCCAAGAGTTCGGCTGGGATACACTTGTAAGGTCTGATGCCAGGGTGTCCCGCATGACGGAGATGCTGAGCATCTTTTTAATAGTCACAGTAATAACAAGGGACTCCTTGTTCATACGCTATAAATGGGGCTATTTTCACAACTGACTTTCTGGTCTCCAATTCGACCATTATCCAATTGTTCTGAGTTGAGCCAGTAGCTCTGGTTAGTTTACCTCTTGATTGGAGTTAATTAATCTATCACTGATTAATCTGGAATTTTTCTCATTTACTTTCCATGTTTAAATATTGGCCACAATATCCTAAATATATTTATGCTATTAGGTACATTCTTGTCATTTGTGGGAAAGGAAAAGGGGGAAAAAAACCCACATTGAACATAATTTAGCATAATTTAGGTGCTATACATGTCATTATATGTACATATGTGATCTTATTTAATTGTTTTTAGAGTTGTATAATGTACGCATAATTATGTCCATTTGACAGATGAGGAAACTAAGGCTCAGAAAATTAAGTTTATAGCTGTTAAGTTGCAGAGCAGAGCTATGAGTCTAGTTCTGAGTCTATAACTCACAGTCTCTACTCTAAGAGGTATTTCATGTAAGCACCCTGAGACTTCTAGCTAGACCACAAGATTAGCCACATGTGCAGAAGACTCTTGGGATTT
>NW_017732497.1:86432-103349 GCF_001890085.2 Hipposideros armiger | reverse complement strand
CCCAAGCCAGTTCTTAACCATCGCCACTCGGCCGGCCCCCCTGCTATCTTTCTTAACAAAGCAAAGTCATGAATCATTCAGGGTTATGGCTATGAGTTGAACATATGAAACTCTTCCCTTCTGTGATGGATCTCACATTCATGGGCCAACTGGTGACCTCATAGACAGAAACCTAAGGGCTTCAAGGTAGGAGATTAGACTCCTTTATGACAGGCTCTTGCCTGAGGTTGCCTTTGGGTCTCAGGGCTTTCCCATGACCCAACTGGTAATTTTCAAGCTCCACACAAAAGTCAAGAACATTATCTGGCAGTTTTGACTGTTAGCTAGGAGGATGCCTTGGTGATTCCTTCCTTCCTTCCTTCCTTCCTTCCTTCCTTCCTTCCTTCCTTCCTTCCCTCCCTCTTTTTTGAAATAACTTTTAATTTATAGAATAGTTGTAAGAATAGTGCAAAAATTCCCTCCATATACCCTTCACCAAGATTCACCAGTTGTTAATTTTTATCCTATTTTCTTTAACATTCTCTAGAACTACTTGAGAATATGTTGCACACATTATATCTCTTTACTCCAAATTCTTCAGTGTATATTTCCTTAGGACAAGGATATTTAATTACAGAGCCACAGTTCATATATCAAATTCCAAAATTTGAAATCAACAGAATGCTCTTATCTAATCTACAGAATCTACTCAAATTTCGCCAATCATGTCCTCTTTAGCAATTTTGCTTTATTGGTCCAAAATCCAATACAGGATTAAGTATTAGATTTACTGATATGGCCTTTTAGTTTGCATAATCTGGAATGATTCCTCAGTTTACTCTGCCTTTCATTGATTTTTTTTTTTTTTTGCAGAGTTCAGGCCATGTATTTTCCAGAATAGCTCTCAATTTGGATTTGTCTGATGCTCCTTGATGATTAGATTCAGGTTATGTCTTTTTCACAATGGTGCTACATAAGTGATATCATGTGCTTCTCAGTTCATTGTATAAGGAGACATTTGAAGTCAGTTTGACCCATTATTGATGATATTAACTATTTGATCATTTTGTTAAAGTGATGTCTGCCAGATTTCTTCATTGCAAAGTTACTACTTTTCCCTTTGTAATTGAATAATTTGTGGTGAGTTGTTTTGAAATTATGTAAATAAACTGTTTCTCATAACTTTACTGGTTTTATCATTCATTAATGATTCTTACTTGAATCATTAATTATTATGACAGTCACAAAGTGTTGATTTGCTAACTCCATTTTTTTCTACATTTATTAGTTGATATTCTGTTGTAAGGGAGACCTTAACTGGTGTCATAAATTATTAGTATGAACTAATGACTTCTTATTTTTATTCAATGGGTTATTATTCACTACTACAATTATTAATTTTGATGCCCAAATTGTCTCGAATTTGACCAGTAGAAGCACCTATAAGTTGGCATTTGAATTGTTTTGACAGGTCCTCCTTGTTTTTGAGCACTTGTTTACTTTCTGACATAAGATGGTCCAGACTTATTTTGTTCTTCTCTGCCTGGGCCCTGGATTCAGTTGCTTCTGCTCCTGGAACTCTGGTTCCTCTTAGTGGGGAATGGCATTTAGAGATCAAAATTTGGATGCCCCTGGAGTGTCAAAGCTTTTAGGCTCTTTCAGCAGAGAGCTAAGACACACACACACACACACACACACACACACACACATCTATTTTTATATCTAATATACATTAAAAACTATAAATTTATATTATATGCACATTCATACAGGCAAATATACGTATCTATTTCTACCTCTCTCTATATATCGTAAAAACATTCATACTATCTCCAATTTTAATCCAACCACACAGAATTCTTTCCAGCCTACGCCCTCCATATTTGTATCTCTTCTCCAAAAGCGAGAAACCTGGTTCCCAACATCCTCAAAATATTTAGTTTGCTCAATCCTTTAACACAGAAAACAATTTCAGAATTATTCATCCATACTACCGAGAAAAATGAATGTATTGGAGGTCAATATTTGTTTGTTGTTCTTTTTTGTCTTTAGATCAAGGTTATATAGCCAAAGTATTATGTTCAAAAATTATTTGGGTTAATTTATTTTTTTATGTATACTTATATTGTTTATTTGGAATATATTAAGACTCTTGTTTCTGTTCGTATTCCTTTTTTGATTTTTCATCCACCTCCATTCTTGTTGGTTTAAATTTTATGTTTTTGAGTAAATAAAATAGGATCATACTTCCAAAAGCCAAAATGACACCTAACAAGTACATTTTAAGAACTTGCACTCTTTTCTTTTTACCTTATACCCTGTGGATAACCAAATTCATTAGGTTTTTGTTTATTCTTGCCATGTTTTTTTTTCAAAAATCAGTAGATACATGCATATATTCTTATTTCACCTTTATTTTCTTACACAAAAGGTAGTATACCACCTATACTCTTTGTACTTCACTTTTTAACCTAACTCTATATTCTGTAAATCACTCCATATCATTTATAGAGATCTTCCTTGTGCTTTTTTATAGCTCTTCAGCACTCCAGTGAATCAATATACCACACTTTATTTGGCTACTCTCCTATATATGAGAATTTAGTTTGCTGCCAAAATAATAAATATTGCTATTATGAATAACTGCTGATAAGTCTTTTCCAATGGTAGAAGTATAACTTCAGGGAAAAGTCATAAAAGTGAGATTGCTGGGTCGAAAGTTAAACATATACGTAGTTTAGTTAGATATTGCTAAATTTCCCTGTATAAGAATTGTACCATTTTGCATTCGTACCAGGAATATATGAGAGCTACTGTTTCTCCACAGTCTTGCCAGCAGAACATTTTGTCAAGGTTTTTACCTTTTGACAACTTGAAAAAAAAAAAGAAGATATTTCAGTATTGTTTAATTTGTATTTCTCTTATTATTTTGAAGTTGAACCTATTTCTTAATGTTTATGAATTGTTTTATATCTTTTTTATAAATTATGTTTATATCTTTTGCTATCAAATTTTTAGTCATTTATTCCTCAGTTTTTCAGAGTTCTACGTAAATTAGGCAAATATATACAAAGTTGTAATATCCCTAATACATAAATATTTCTATCTCTCTTCATCCCTATTGCTATCTTTATCTCTACCTCCACCTACTTTTTTAAAGGACCCAATTCTCTCTTTCTCTCTTACTTTTTAGACACATTTCTACAGGAACATTTTTATTTTTAAAGCTTTATTGAAATGTAATGCACATATTCTATAATCCACTCATTTTAAGTGTACAAATAAATGACTTTTGGTTTATTTACAGAGTTAAACATCTACCACCATGATCAATTTTGTAATATTCCTATTACCCCAAAAAGAAACCTCATACCCCTTAGCGTTCATTCCCAAACCCTCCTAAAATATAAGTCTAACTCCACAAACTTGTAAACATTGGCAAAGCCCAATAAAAAATCAAAAAAGAGTGCACTAATGTGATGGCCATATCATTTCTTCGTATTTTTAAAAATATTTTTATTAAAATATAGTTAACATACAATATTATACTAGTTTCAAGAGTACACCATGGTTATTCAACATTTATATACCTAAAGAAGTGATCACCATAAGTCCAGCAACCATCTGACATTGTACCACACTATCACAATATTATTGACTATATTCCCTATGTTGTACGTTACATCCCCATGACTGATTTGTTTTATAACTGGAAATTTGAACCTCTTATTCCCCTTTACATTTTTTCTCCCTTTTTAAATATTTCAATTACAGTTGAACTCAATATTATTTTATATTAAATTAGGTATACAGCATAGTGGTTACACATTTATATAATTTAAGATGTAATCCCACTGACTAGTCTAGTACCCACCTGACAGTATACAATTATTACCATATTATTGACTATATTCCCTATACTTTACTTTACATCTTAACTACCAATTCATACTTCTTAATGCCTTCACCTTTTTCACCCTGCCCCCAAACCCCCTCCCATCTATGACTCCCATAAATCTAGTGCTCATATGACACCATAGATAATTATTACAATATTATTGACTAAATTACTTATGCTATACCCTACATCTCCATGATGACTACTGTGTAACAACCAATTTGTACTTCTTAATCCCTTCCCCTTATTCACACACCTCCCAGCCCCCCTCCCATCTGGCAACCATCAAAATGTTCCCTGTATCTGAGTTTGTTTCAATTTGTTTGTTTATTTTGTTCCTCAGATTCCACATTTAAGCAAAATCACATTGCATCTGTCTCTCTCTGTCTGACATACTGTACTCAGCACAATGCGTCCAAGTCTTGCCCCTGCAGATGGCAAGAACCCATTCCCTTCCATGGACAAGCAATATTCCATTGTGTAACATATATGTACCACCTCCTCTTTATCCATTCATCCACTGACACACACCCAGGCTGCCTTCACATCTTGGCCATTGTAAACAATGCTGCAATGAACATATGGATGTACATGACCGCTCAAAGTAGTGTTTTTGTTTTCTTCAGATAAATATCCAGAAGTGAGGTTACTGGGTCCTTCTTTGTCTCTTCCTATACCATTTGTTTTAAAGTCTATTTTGCCTGGTATAAGTATTACTACCCCAGCTTTTTTTTTGGTTTCCATTTTAATGAATATCTTTTCCTATCCCTTTATTTTCACTCTGTGTGTGTCTTTCGAGCTAAAGTGAGTCTCTTGTAGTCAGCATATGTAAGGGTCTATTTTATTCTCCATTCAGCCATTCTATGTCTTTTGATTGGAGCATTTAATCTATTTACACTTAAAATAATTGTTGGGCCCGCCGAGTGGCGCGATGGTTGAGGGCTGGCTTGGGACGCCGGAGGGCCCCGGTTTGGATCCCACATATGGGGGCCAGTGACACTGCCCTCCATGGCTAGGATGCTGGACGGCGGCTCAACCTGGAGCTGGGCTGCGTGGGTTGCCGGTGACGGCGTGGGCTGCGGCCCCATGTTGTGGTGGGTTGCCGTGGGCTGCCGTGTGTGGCCAGCAGCCAGCGTGAGTGGCCAGCAGCCACAGTGAGCGGCCATCCATAAGCTGGTGACTGATTGATATGCCTCGCCCGGGAAGAGCGCAATGATGGTGCCAACTTGGGCCAGTGGGGCAGCGTCCTCCACAGCTAGACTGAGGAACAAAAGGACAGCAATTTGTCTGTTCCCCTTCTCCCAATTCCCTGGTGCTGTTCCCATCCCCCCAATTCCCCAATAAAAATCTTAAAAAAAAAAGAAAAAGCTTTTAAAAAATAATAAAATAAAATAAAATAATTGTTGATAGATATGTAGTTATTGCCATTTTATTATTCATATTTTTATCTCTCTTTTTTTTCTTTTTCTTCTTAAAAAAGTCCCTGTAGCATTCCTTGTGATACTGGTTTGGTGGTGATGGACTCCTTTAGCTTTTCTTGTCTGAGAAGCTTTTAATCTGTACTTCCATTTGAAATGTTAGCTTTGCTGGGTAGAGTAATCTTGGTTACAGGTCCTGCTTTTTATCACTTTGAATATTTTATGCCAATCCCCTCTGCCTGCAAAGTTTCTGGTGAGAAATCCAGCTGACAGTTTTATGGGAGCTCCCTTGTAGGTAATTATCTGGTTTTCTCTTGCTGCTTTTAAGATTGCTTCTTTAACTTTTGGCATTTTAATTATAATGTGTCTTGGTGTGGGACTGTTTGGGTTCATCTTTTTTGGAACCCTCTATGCTTCCTGGGCTTTTATGTCTATTTTTTTCACCAGATTAGGAAAGTTCCAGTCATTACATTTTAAAATTTAAAATAAATTTTCACCCCCTTGCTTTCTCTCTTCTCCTTCTGGTACCCCTATGTGAATGTCATTACACTTGATGTTGTCCCAGAGACCTCTTAAACTATCCTCATTCTTTTCTCTTTCTGCAGTTCTGATTGGGTGTTTTTTGCCACCTTATCTCCTAAATCAGATTTTATCCTCTGCTTCACCTAATCTACTATTGATTCCTTCTAATGTATTTCTCATTTCAGCTATTATAGTAGTTATTTTTGACTAGTTATTTTTATGTTTAATGTCTCCATTTTTATGTTTTCTATCTCTTTGTTGAAGGTCTCACTGAAATCATTGAGCATCCTAATAACCAGTGATTTGAAGTATGCATTTGATAACTTGCTCGTCTCCATTTCATTTAGTTCTTTTTCTGGAGCTTTGTTCTATTTTTCATCTGGGACATGTGTTTTTTGTCTCCCTGGCCTGGCTGCCTCCCTGTGTCTGTCTTTATGTATTAGGTAGGGCTACTATGTCTGCCAGTCTTAGTAGAGTGGCCTTATGTAGTAGGTGTCCTGTGTGGCCCAGTGGCACAGTCTCCCTTGTCTCCTGAGCCATTCATTGTTCCAGGTGTTCTCCTTGTGTAAGTTGTAGTTGAACCTTGGTTGTAGTTGAGCCTTGGTTGCTGTTTTCACTTCAGTGGACAGGATTGACCCTAAGGCTGATTGGCTGTGATGATTGGCCGTGACTACAGTGGAGGAGCTGTGGTGTAGGGGCTGACCTTATGCAGCAGGATTTGCTTTAGCAGGGCTCTGGTGCCTGCCCAGTCTGCCCTTTGTTGTGTTGTTTTTGGAGGTAGCTATGTAATGCTCTGGCTCAGTCCAAAGCTGGCCCCTGTGCATGCCAGCCCTAGGGCCTCCTGGGAGGGGCCCCACAGAAGGCCAGTTGAGCCTCATCCTGGGCTCACTTGGGCCACCTGGCATGAACCACAAAGCAATGTGCCGATGGCCACCTTCTACTCTGGGCTTGGAGGTACCTCAAGAGGCCAAGCCGTGAACCAAAGATGGCTGTCACTAGTGCTGGACTTGGGGTTGCTCAGCCAGAGGTAAGGGACATGCTGAAGCCAGATGCTGCTTATTTGGGTTTTGTGAACCTTTGAGAGATTTTAAGCAAGTCTACAGCATGAGCTGAGACAGGCCATTTGTATGGCAAAGCCACTGGAAACAACTTTGTTTGTGCCTGAAAGTTGGGTGGGGCATGGGGAGGTGTCAGGGAATCACCAAGGCTGGGCAAACAGTATTAGCCAGATTGATGGAGACTTAGATATGGCTGCCACCTGGGTCTGCATACTGGGAGGGGGGAGAGGCCAACAACAACAAAAAAACCCAATGACTTCTGCCAGCTTGTCTGTTTGGGAGAAAGCTATCTCTCCAGCCTTGCCCTGAAGTCAGATAATTCAGTTCCTCCCCATGTTTGGTGCATTTTGAGCTGCTGCCTCAGTGCTGGAGCTCTGAGTGAGTGAGTCTGTCAGTGTCTGTGCGTGAGCCCTTTAGAAGGATTGCCTGAGACTCCAGCTTTCCTCCGTCTCACTCTGCCACAATTTCCACTGGTTTTCACAGACAGAAGATATGAAAATTTCTCTCCCTGACACTGGGGCCCTAGACTGGAGAGCCTGGTGTGGGGCTGGGACCCCTTGCTCCTCAGGGGGGCACCTCTGCAGCTGAGATATCCCTCCTAATTTTTAATGGTCACATGTGTGTATGGGACCAACCCGTTCTACTTCCTTGCCCCTCTTACCAGTTTTGAGATGGCTTCTTTCGTATATCCTTAGTTGTAGGGCTTTGATTTAGCTAGACTTCAGGCAATTCTTAATGGTGGTTTTTCTGTAGTTTAGTTGTAATTTTGATGTAGTCGTAAGAAGAGGCAAGCACAGCATTTACCTTTTCTGCCATCTTGATTGGTAATCCCTTAGAGACTCCTAATTATAAGCATCTTAGCCTGGATAACTGTTGGTGGACAGAAGTCATTGAAGGATGATAGAAAATCACATTCACCTTTGACCTTGGGGGTCTTTGCTAAGTGACACATTGCTCATCTAGCAGTTAAAGGAATCTACCCACTGGAAAAGAAGAATAACTTGAAGCCAAGGCATATCACTGGAACACAAAGCAGGTAATAAGCTAGCTGTAGAGGAGCCTGCGTGTTCTGTAGCAGTTTGCTTCCTCTGCCTAAATCCTCAGGTTGAATCACAGAGTTCATCTTAGGAAAGGACTAGAAGGAGTGTGGCCGTGAAATTCCAGACCAATGTGAGCAGCAGGGATCCCCATGTGTGCAGCAGGTGAGAGATACTTATGTCATAGAACCAAAGAATTGGAGGCCTTAGAGGAGCCTATAGATTACCAGGTCTCAGAAACAATTTAACCTCATTTTATTAGGGAGGGAGTAAAGGCCCTCAGAGGTAAGCAGCTTGCCCAAAGTCAGAAACTTAGTTATAATCAGTGTCACATAATGTGACTTAAAACTAATAAGACTTTTCAAAAGTAATTCGTGTTGAAACATCTGCATTCAGATGAGTTTTTTATTTTAAAGGTGTCATCCTGGTGAGCTGTGTACCTAATTCTAGCAACTGTTGTTGCCAGAACTTTTCTGACATTCTCTTATCAAATGAGACCTGAAGATTTGCCTTGGCTGGTCTATATATTCACTTTTTTTTTTCATTTTAGTAACACTGACACATTTTTCTCATTTTCTTTTTTCAGACTCCAGTTTGACACGTTCTTTTATCAGCACAGGTTTTTTAAATTTATTTTTTAAACTAGATATCAGTATAAATAATTAGGTTTGGTTTTCTTTAGTTACATTCTAGTTTTAAGGATATACCCTAATTAACTTAATTGGACTTCTGTGTTTCCTAAGTCTCCTAGATAACACATTTCTACCTACATGAATCCAATCTATGTTAGTGTTTCTCAAACCGATAATTACCTAGGGTGCTTATTAGACATACATATTCAATCCTATCCCAACCTCCCCAACCAGAGTCTCCACATGACTGAAAATCTGAAATTTTAACAATTTAACACAGATGCAAATTTTGGAAAACGATGATTCTGTGTTAGTTATGGTAGTTTAACTCTCAGCTGGCAGCTTCACCCCAAATCCTCTTACATGTGGATTATTCATAGGCTGTCAGTGAAACTTTTTGGTCTATGGCAGAATCACTGGAATAAATATACAGCTTCCTAACACAGGCAGTTCATCAACATGCTGGTGGCTAGGAGGTTGAAAGGGAGAGAGCTAATCCTCAGGATGATTAGGTATGTGTATGCCAAGTCACAGTACTTTATAGTGACAGCCATTCTTTAGGAAATGCAGGAAGCAATGGGTAGTCATTTTGCCATTACAGAGTTGGATGACAAAGGCAGTCATTCCTTCAATCACCAAGATCTATTGACCACAGCACTTCATCAAGGACCAGGGCTGATTCAATGACACCAACAATGCTGGTGCTCTTGTGAGCAGACTGACATCCTGGTTAGGGCTGCTTATCCTCCCATTGTCTTCTGTTACTACCATTAGGGCTGTCTGTTTCAGCCTCTCATGAATTCATTCTTTGGATTTCCACCCCTGCATCTTGGAACATCTTGCTTTTCCTTCTTTAAGACTTAAAATTTAATAAATGTGTGTTGAGCGATTACTTTGTGCAAGGCACTGGGAGGTGGGGGGTGGTGGGGAGCAGGATGGAAAGCTACTAAGAAAAATAAACATTCAGCCAAGTTGTCAAGGCTATAAAAATTCTTAAGCAACAGTTCCTGCTCTAAACAAACTTAAGTTCACTAGGGCCATAAAACCAATAAATATTAAAATTTGGCGATGCGAATAACCAAGAAAAGGCAGGTATAAAGCAATCATTTTGTTGCAGTAATTAAAACAGTTTGGTATTGACATAGGAATAGATATGTAATTATGAACAATGAGCATAGAAATAGACCCAAACATATAAAAATAATTAATATTTGATAATAGCCTCATTTCAAATCGATAGGGAAAATACAGATTACTCAATAAATTATAGGGGCAACTGGCAAGTCTTCTGGAAAATAAGTTAAGCTGAATCCTTACCTCACACCAAAGTAATTCTAAATGGATTTATTTTAGTTTTAGTTTTTGGATTTAAATGTAAAGAATTAAACCATAAATATATTAAATAAACACAGGTAAGAGGCTTTCTGATTTTAAGTATACAGGCTTTTCCAAGCATGAATAAAACCTAGAGGTCTTTGAAAAGGTGATTTTCACTACATAAAAGTTTAAGACACACCCTAAGCAAAGTCTAAGACCAATGACAATGGAAAAAATAGTGGGAACATATGACAAAGAGCGGCTATACACAATATTCAAAAAACTCTTACAAGTCAATAGAAAGATAAAGAACTCAATAGAAAGGTAAAAAGAGACATGAATTCATAATAGAAGAATTACAAATGATGACCTTGAGAGTTTTGAGGGATATTGGTTGGGTATTTTGTAGAATATCTCTCAACTTGAATCTGTTTATGTTTTCCTCATAGTTAGACTGGGGTTATGGTTTTGGGGAGGAAGACCACAGAGGTAAACTGCCATTTTCATCACATCACATCAAGTGTACATACTATCAACGTGATTTGTCACTGTGGATGTTGACCTTGATCTGGAGCCTCAGCTAGGGTAGCTGTACAATGAAGACTGATTTATGAAATGTTACATAGGGAAGGTTTTCAGCAATTGATATTTACTTAGATTTTGGGAGGATGGTTGGAGTAAAAGGAAAAGAGAGGGAGGAGCCAAAACTTTGCCGAGGTTTCTAACATAGGTGATTGGGCACATGGCTAGTCTGTGACAAATACAGCCGAGGTGCTAGTGGTCTTTCCAGGTAAAACAATTTAGTCTGCAGCCAATTTTCTCCCTTTGGAACTGGGGAAAGGTTAGGGCAAAGAAGGTCTGATGCCTGAGGCTCTGGCTGCTCTGAAACACAGGGAAAGAGCATGATTGGCACAAAGGCCGGTCTGTCTGCATCTGCCACTCAGACCAAGTAGGACAGTCTTTCCCAGGATGACTAGTACAGTTACCTGGAGGTGACAGCAGGGTGTTTTTGGGCCCTGTGCTCTGAGTTTTGGGGTAGTGGGAGGCATCAGGGGTATTCCTCAGTACTCTTCCAGCTGCTTAGTCATTCTGAAAAGCAGTGGATGCCTGAGTTCAATTAGGAGAACTGTGGCTGAAATTTTCCCAGAGACAGGCTGGCCACCTATTCCATCAGATGTATTTGGCTCTAGAAAGATTCGAAGGTCATACATTAAAATCTTAACAGTGCTCTATTTCTGGGTGGTAGGTTTAGGGGTTGTATGTTTCCTAAGGCTGCCAGAGCAGAGTACCACAAACCGGGTGGCTTAGAACAGAAATTTACTGTCTCACAGTTCTGGAGGCTAAAAGTCGGAAATTGAGGTGTCATCAGGGCCACATTCCCCCTGAACGCTCTAGGGAAAGATATTTCCTTGTCTTCCTAGCTTCTGGTGGCTGCCAACAATCCTTGGTGTTCCTTGGCTGATAGCTGCAGCACTTCAGTGTCTGCCTTTTCCATCCTATGACATTCTCCCTGTGTGTCTGTGTCCAAATTTCCCAGTTTTTAGGATGCCAGTCATATTAGATTTAGGGCTCACCCTAGTCTGGTATAATTTCATCTTAACTTGACTAAATCTGCAATGATCCTATTTCCATTCACAGGTCACTTGTCCAGGTTCTAGGTGGAATGTGGGGGGACACTCGTCATCCCAGGACAGGGGTGGTTGATATTTTCTTCTTCATATATTTCTATTTTATCTAAGTTCCTTTTTGCAGCCTACATGTATTACTTTTATACCAGCAAAAATCATACAGAAAACAAAAAAGGGCAATCCCCACCACCAATACTTTGAAAAATAAAACCAATTGCATTTGGTGAAGGGGACCATGCTGTCCTGGAATGTAAAGGAAAGGTTATTCATGCCAACCAGCCTCCCTACACACCCAGCCAACCCCTGGTGCAAAGCCAGAGAGGAGGGTTGGGATGGGGTGTTTGAGAAAATGTCTGGGCCCCTCTGCTCGGGCCAGGGCTGAGGGCAGAGACTTGTCTGTCTTGCTGTGGGCTGGGCTGCTGGCTGCTTTTATACGGGGCTTACCCCAAAAGATCATTTAGACCCCTTGCGGCAGCACCCCCTTCCTGAACAAACACAGGAGGGCAGTTTGGAAAAGCACCAATGTGGTAACTGAAGCCACCTTCACCCTGGCTGAGTAAACTGCCTGCAAGTCAGACGTTGTTCTCCTGCGCTTTCTTAGGTACTGGGGCCCTGTGGGGAGGTGCTTTCCCTCATAGCAGCCACACCCCAGGTCCTCCTTTATTAGTCACAGCACATGCTTAACTCTGCCTGGGTATGTTCCCCTGATGTTCTGCACGTCCCACCATCTAGCAGTACGTGTTTACCCCTCCCCAGGGCTAGTTGGACTGAACAACACATCATGCAACCCGTTCTAAAGGAGCAGCTGGGAATCAAGTTTAAATCATGGATTTTATGCATGACTGAGTTAAAAATCCCTTAGACATTTTTGTTTATGGGTGCCAGGAAGGGAAAGCAACCAAGAGAGAAGGAATTTTAAGTGTGTTTCACTTAATCAAAAGTTCTGTCAGCTTCCTTCAGAAGGCACTACTGTCGGAGTCATTTGTTTTTCAATGTAAGAGCATCCTGTTTGGAGATGGGCTGTCAGTGAATAATTTGGCTATTATGAAACAAAAACACAACTGATTCTTTAAGGAGTTGGGGGGGGGAGGTGCTGGGTGTTCTTCAAACAACTGTTCTTGGGCTTAAAACTCTCTAGAATGTCAATATCGAATTCATTTCCATGTGACTGATGCAAGAACTTGCATTGTTTTTCTTCGCAACTATTTAATCCATCACTAGGGTAAAGGACAGCCATAGGATAAGAAATAAGCTCTTTAAAACAGGCTGTATCAAAAGACTTCTTTTTCTGATCCACACTTAGCCACCATTGACTGAGCACTCCCATTCTGTCCTGCGAGCACTATTCTTATCCCCATTTCACAGAGGAGGAAACAGAGGCTCAGAGAAGTTGACTAATTTGCCCCAAATCATAGTCATTGGCAACATAAGCCTAGGTCTGAGTGACCACGAAGCCTGGACTCTTGACCACTACGTTGAGCTGCTCCCAAAGAGGGCACCACACACAAGTGTCCTCAGCAGAGGCTGAGGAGTAGAGCAGGCATCTACATGTGGCAGCTGGACACGCTTTCCATTTCTGCCCTCACCATTCCCTTGATGTATGCTATTCAATAGCTTACTTAAGTTTTCAGTATTGTAGGTGACACACTTATAGAGCACGGTGCCTTTGCTCAGGCTTTCTAGCATCACCCAGTGTTTCCGCAGCAGGCACCGGAATACCATGTTTTATGGAAGCTAAAGGTTGAAAGAGGAAACTGCAAAGTATGAGCAGTAGCAGTACCATGCTCAGGGAAGTGTTGGCCCAGACCCCTGGCCAGCTCTGGTATGCCAGAGGCACCCACTCCCACCCAGGGTGCAGTCAGAACAGAGGGGTCTTGGGAAGCCAGCCCTGTCCTCTGTTGTGACCAGAGTCTGGGAGTGCAAGCCTAGCTTTACCCAAGACATGCCCTCCAGGCTCACCCCTTTCATAACTTTAGTAGCATTTTCACAGCAAAGTTGTAATTATTTTTAATTAGAATATGCAGAAAAGTACAAATAAAACAGTAATGATCACCCATATTCCTGCAACCCAGAATTAGCCAGTGTTGACATATTTGTCTCTGGTTTTATTTTATATATTTATACCTTAAAAAATACACAAAACTACATAATATATACATTGTTCTTTGAAATAATTAGCACAATATGGAATAAGCTAAATCTCTAATGACCACCATTTCATACCCCCAATCCTCCCTTCCATCCAGAAATACCTTTAAGTTTGGTATGTATTCTTCCAGCATTAAAAAAAAAACCAAAAACATATATAAAATATATGGAAATTTTGTGTTTGCTTTCTTTACATAAATAGCATCATGTTGCATGTATCATTTTGCAACTTACTGTTTTTCATTCACTATATTTTTGAGATTTACCCATTTTGATAGACATAGATGTAATTCCTTTTAACAGTATTCTGTCACATGCATGTACCATGTTTTATTTATAAATAAATGCATTAAATTTTTTTTTTGCTATTTTGAACAATATTAAAATAGACATACTTGTTGTACTCAGGACTACCATGCTGCACAGCTCCGGAAAGTTCCACTCACATGTATGTGAATGTGCCTTCTGCAGTTGTGCAGTACACAGCCTGTTTTACTGACCTTTGCCCTGCCTGTGTCTCCTTCACTTATTCTTTTAATATTTATTGAGTGCATAGTGAACGTAGGACATTGTTAAAGTGCTTTGCTTGTATTAATGTATTTAGTTCTGTGAAAAGTCCTAAAAAGTACTGTTTTCACCGTTCTCATTTTTCAAACAAGGAAAATGACGTGCGGTGGGGAAAATCAGTTGGCTAAAGTCACATGGTCTGTAAGCTGCAGAGTTGGCAAGGGAACTTGGACAGCCTGGCTCCTGAGTCTGGGAGCTGAACCCTGGCACCGTCTCCCTTATGTTTAACTCTCTGCTTAGTTGATGTCCCTCTCTCAACTATGAACCCCTGAGAGCCGGGACCATAAGAAGCCACTTATTTTGCATCACCAGTGTCCAGACGTGCCTGACCTCCAATTAGGGGATCAATAATGTTCTATTCATCACTTTCCTCATTGTGCAATGCTCCTTTTCTAGTTAGCTTTTCCTTTCCCCCTTCCCCGTGTATCTCTGCCTTCATAAGCATCATTCTCCTTTGTCCCTCCCCATAACGTGCCTGTCCCTCGCACGGGTTTTGAAAAAGTTACATAGGTACATCCAGATGCACGGAGAGGAAAGCTTTTTTTAAAGTGTCCTAATTTGGGAAAGAATATTTTACCAAAGGGCAAAAGAGGACTTGAAATTTCTTCTGCCCTCAGGAGGCCCAGTCTTGCAACCCTGTAGGTCTAGAGCTGAACAGGAGGTGCTGTTTTGTTCACACATTTAGTCGGGAGTACTTCCAATTCTGTCCTTCAGCCGTCAGGCACGTAGGCAACTTCCTCTTATACAGTTGGTGGTGGTAACTAAACAGGTGCAGACTCGAGGAAATGCAAGCTGCCTCGAATAAGTCCCCGCTGCATGTGCGATGAAATTGATAAGGGACTTCCCCCCTTAGTTTTCAGGTCTCAGCCTCTCCAGTCTGCCCTGGGCTCGACCCCCTACAGCCGGCCCCCCAGCTCCTTCTCCACCCGCCTCCTGACAGCTGGGGAGGGCGGGGGAACAACCCAGTCGGGCCCAAAGGGAGCACGCGAGTGTGCGGCTCACAGGGACTAGAAGGTCAAGTTCCCGCAGAGGAAGGACGGCGGGCCGGGCTCCATTCTGCCCTTCACCCGGCCTCCCCTCCCTCCTTCCGGGCCGGCAAACACCGATGGGGATGAGGTTTTCGAGGGGGTCACCTTGGGGCCAAGCGAACCGCGCAACCCAGGCGCCGCCACCCGCGGTCTGGGCCGCCCCCGCGGGGAGCCGCTCCGCAGACCCGCGGCGAGCGGAGCGGGGCGGCAGTACGTGCCGGCGGCCGGCGCGGCCCGAGGGACCCCTCCCCCGGCTCCGGGCTGCGGTCGAAGCGCTGACTCACGCTCTCGCTACGTGAGCGGCGAGCGGGGCCGGGCCCGCCCGCGCGGTTATTTATTTATTCGGCGACAGCTGCGCGCGCAGGCGCCGTGGGCCTGGCTTGGGGCCGCCCTCGGCGCGCGGGCGCGGGGAGACTTCGCCCTCCAGCCTGGCTGCTTGATCACCTTGACGGCTTTATGGCTGCAGCCGGGCTGCGATCTTTGATCCGCGGCGATAGCACCGGGGAATTCCTGCAAGGCAGGGGAAGCCGGAGTCACGTGAGGCCTCCCCTGGCGCACGGGAAGCTCCAGTTTAGCCGCTCCCTTGCTCCAGGGGGAGTCCACCCAGGCCTGAGGCCTCGCCTCTGGGTTTGCAGTGAATAGCGTCTTACCCAACAAGAGAGCCATCTGGTAGTCCACGTGCTCTCTTGCGTGTTTTTGCCTGAGTTGATCCCTAACCAACCTTATGACTGGGAAGGGCATACACCATTCAATCCATTTGACAGATGAGGAAATCAAAGCTTACGTTTACGTGTTTGTTGACAAGAGAACGATTTACCATAACTTTTATATATAGAAGTACTTAGGTCTTGGATAATAAGTTTTAGTGCTGTTGTATAGCTTATTTAGCTACCCCTCCCCTCCAGCCTCCCATTGCCCTGTGTTCACTGCAAAGACAAGTTAAAGAGGGAAGAAAGGGGAGGGGGAGAGTTTGTATTACTTACTCGCTGTATTGCTGTGATCTCAAAAGACAGTATCTCCCAGGTATGCCTGTTATAGGTGTGAAATCCTCCCTCAGGTATTACCTTTTGGTAGATTTAAATGGACACAGCTGAGGTTACAGTAAGATCAGTGTTCAGTGACCTGTATTCCTTGGCTCCACCAAGTAGGTCCTTGGGTTGCCTGCCATGGACAAGGGTCCTGCCTGGAGCCCCTAGGCTGCATCTGAGCCCTGAGGCTCTGGTCAAGGTCAGTGCCTGGGAGCAGCAGGTTCTCATGGCTGGGCTTCAGATTATCCTGCCTTTGCCACTTCATGGGGTTGCTGTAAGGCTCAAGATGAGAGCGTACCTGAAGGAATCGCCGTTAACTACCATAGCCCATAGAAATGAGAGGTGGGAATCTTCTCCTTGGTGGTACAACATGAGGGTTGGGGAGTGAGAGACACTGTCCATCTCAGAAAAGTCTGTGTTCTCTTGTTTGCTCATCTTGGGTAAACTACCCAGAGCGCAGTTTCCATAGAGGCAGCAGGAACAAAAATGAGATTAATTCTCATGGAAATTCTGCCTTTAGACACAGAATCCTAGGTTACAGGATCTTGACTGCAAACACAAAACTAAGCCACTTGAAGAGTACTTTTCAGTTTTGCCTGTTTTGGGGCTTTGTTCTGATTTCTTTTTTTGGAGGGGGTAAGGAGTTTGCCAAACTCT
>NW_017732497.1:85017-86317 GCF_001890085.2 Hipposideros armiger | reverse complement strand
TATATTTCTCCTAGGTATTTTAAAAATGCATTTTAATATACTTGAGACCACAATCTATGTTATTTTATATTATATATCTTGTTTAATACTAGATCATATACATTTCTTCATGTCATTAAACCCTTTATAGTAAATTTTATGAATGCATTATATATTTTTTAACAGTTCCCCGATTGTTAGAAGGTTAGGTTGTTGACATTTTTTGGCTAAGCAATACTCCAATGACTATCTTTGTGTATAAATATTTGACCACTTTATTTATTATCTCCTTAGCATGGTTTCCTGAAGTGGAATTTTTAGGTCACATGTTATAAACATTTTCATGACAGGATCACATTGCTCAGTGGCAATTTCCATGAGTGCGGGGACTATACCTGCCTTCTTAACTGCTGCATGCTAGTGTCCAGCATGGAGTTGTTTCTTAATGTATATCAATGAATGAATGAATGAATGAATGAATAGAAAGAAATTTTTTGCTTATAGCAGAATTTGCCTAGGAAAGATCAAAACTAAAGATTATGTTTCATACAAAGTGGTTCTAACCAGTGGATGCTAATAAAGGACCATGAACTTTAAAGTCCCCTCCTTCCCACCTGACTGAAGACCCTTCTGAATAATGAGTAGAAGGACTTGTTTAAACCAACTACCTTTCTGGAGCACAAATAGTTTTCAGTGTGTAATTAGAATAACCGCCGCAGGGCACTTAAACAAAACAAAACAAATAAACCCTTGACTTTTCCTTAGGGATCTACTCTGCAAATTTCTCCACTGGTGTGTTTACCTGGTAAAATTCGATTTAGCTGTGATTTTAAAAAGAACAAACTCCCCCCCAAAAACCTCTGGTGATCTTAGTCTTTATTCTTTGACAAATGAGTATTGCTAAATTGAAATATATAAAATTTGTGGCAATCTACAGTTCAATCAGCAGTTTCTAAGTGTTTTTATTGCTCCTTTGCTAATATGCATATTATTATTTTCATAACCTTTGTGATTTCATGCTTTAAGATGTGAGGTTTTTTTTGTCTGTTAAATAGGCTACATTGAACTTTTTAAAACAAATGTTGTGATTATTTATATTTTTACTTATTTATTGAGATCGTAATGATTTCTCATCAATTTGTATGACCCTTTTATACACTAAGAATGTTGCAGAGTAAATTCTTCATAACATTTTAAAAATGAAGCAACACCAGAAAGATGCTGATGCAACACATTATTTTGATGTATTAACATTTTTTAAGTAATTGTGTGTTTAAATTACTTACTACCGGAGGTGTTCTTGGGTGAAATGGGTGGTGTC
>NW_017732497.1:79783-83546 GCF_001890085.2 Hipposideros armiger | reverse complement strand
ATGTTTCCTATCTCTTTGTTGAAGTTCTCACTGAGATCATTGACCATTTTTATAACCAGTATTTTGAACTCTGCATGTGGTAGATAGCTGGTCCCCCTTTTGTTTAGTTTTTTTTTTTTGAGATTTGTTCTGTTCTTTCATTTGGGAGGTGTTTCTTTGTCTCCCCATTTTGGCTGCCTCCCTGTGTTTGTGTGTATGTATTAGATAGAGTAGCTATGTCTCCCAGTCTTAGTAGAGTGGCTTTATGTAGTAGGTGTGCTGTGGGGCCCAGTAGTGCAGTCTTCCTGGTCACCTGAACTGGGTGCTTCAGGTGTGTCCCTTGTGTGGGTTGTGTGTGCCCTCCTGTTGTAGTTGAGTCTTTGTTGCTGTTGGCACATTAATGGGAGGGATTGGCCTTCAGGCTGATTGGTTGTGAGGACTGTCTGTGACTACGGTGGAGGAGCTGTGGTGCGGGGCCTGACCCTATAGAGCCGGATTCACTTTAGCAGGGCTCTGGTGCCTGCCCACACCTTTGGGTGTGTCATCCTCAAAGGCAGCTGGGTGGTGCTATGACATGGTCTGAAGCTCATCACCAAGCATGCTGGCCCTGGGGCCACTTGGGAGGGACCCTGCCACAGGTCAAGTTCAGCTGCAGCCTGTGCTCTCCCTGGGGCCACCTGGCATGAGTGCAAAGAAATTCACAGATGGCTTCCACCTGTACTGGGTTTGGTGGTGCCTCAAGATGCCAAGCCATAAACCGAGGCCAGCTGTTGCTGTNTGCTCAGCTCGGGCTGGACTCGAACCGCTGTTGCTCAGAGCTCAAACTCTTGAGCGAGCTCTTAACCAACTGAGCCACTCGGCCGGCCCTTTAACCCATAGAGTGTACAACACCAAGAGTGAACCGTAATGACTGTGGACTTTGGGTAAGCATTTTTAATCCTGTGAAGATTTATAAATAAATGTAGAAATACTTAAGAGCATCATCAAACTCATAATTTTCTTAATTTGTACACATTTAGTATTTTCAATATTTGCCATATTTAAGGGAAATTGGCCCATTAAAGTAATGATCATCCTTTGTACACTAATTTATAATATATAATTAAGAAATTGATTTAGTTTTTTGATTTTAAATTAAAAGACATTCTAAATTAACTATCAGTATTAGAATATTTGAGAACCTCTAAGATTTATTTATCTTTTTTTAAAGTTTAATTTATTAGAACAAGAAAAGGTTTTTAGACAATTGACACATTATAGGAGAGATTAAATATTTTAAATATATAAACATGGTTTAAAATGTTTGAATGAGTTTCATAAACTAAATTGGTAAATGGAATTGAATATTAACTAAAAGTCCTCTTAAAGGTGATTAACATTTGCTATATTTATGAAGAGTACTCATATCTCTAAATTGAATTTAAAAGTTTAAGGAAGACCTAGGTTTTTAAGTTTGTAACTTTAGCAGATTAAGGATTAAGTTTTAAAAATCAAAGTAGCTCTCTATAATCTTTTCTATGCAAAGAGAGGGTCCTTGAGATTACCAAAAAAGTCCTGTTACTCTATCAAAGAATCCACGGCAGTTCTTTAGTGTCTTGTCCCTCTGTGTGTTCAGTGGTTCCTACTGTCAGGTCACTTGTTCTTGGAGGACAGCTGACTAAGGCAGGAGCCCATGAGGGAAGAGGAGAGCCTTGGTGTGTGGGAGCTGAGGAGACAGGGGCAGGTTTTACACCTAAAGATGGAGGCAAAAGGACCAAGAGCTACCAAGACAGTAGGGGAAGCAAAATGCAAGACTAAACTACAGAGTAGGAGGAAACACTAGAAACCAACAGAGGAATCAAAGATGGCTGAAACTGTGAGCATACCTACAGAAGAAGGTTGTTAATTTAGCATGAAACCAATGTGGCTATTGTTTCATTTTATAGATGAGAAAACAGATTCAAGTTGTTAAATGACTTGCCAAGATCTCAAGGCTAGTCAGAGGCACAGATGAGACTGGGGATTGAATCCTTTAACAATTCCTAGTTCAGGGTTCTTTTTAGAGTGGATTTGCTTTTTTGTTTTGTTTTGTTGTTGTTTTGTATCAACCGCAGGACAAATGGCTTTGCTGGTGAGGATCAAGTCAGATCATGGGTTGGTGGTTCAGGTTTTTTGACTTGGCTGAAAGGGCACTGACTGACTTCCAAAGCTTTGGATGGAAAAGTGCTTAATTTTNAAGGTGATTGCTTATGTAATTTTCAGTTGTCTCAACTTTGTAACTACTCCCAACATAAAAATCAGCTGCACTGTGATACGTCTGTAGATTTCTATTGCGGATGTACTTGACTGCTGAGCCTTGACACAGAATAATGATGTAGATATCTCATATGCATTTATTATATATATACTATGAAAGCTATATGCGTTCTGACAGCTCATTTATTTCCCTTATTGGAATGCTCATTATTGTTATAAATGCATATTTTATGACTAGTCTCTCCTATAGGCTACATGTTTTTTTGGGGGGTGGGGGGAGGGAGCAAGTGAAACCTGATCCTGTTGTATCCCTAGCACTCAGTTTAGAGCTTGGCATCCTGTAAGATCTTTGCTGAACTGAATTGGATGTAATAGATTACACGTAGAAACCAGACATGAAATGTGCAAGAGGTTACAGATTTAGTGTGTGCTGAGAAAGCCGGCTGCGCATGCTCTGGGCATGTGCTGGGGTGATGGTTAGAACTGAGCACCGACTAGGAGCTAGACTCTAAACTGGCATACCACACGTATGACTTTTTAATCCTCACAGCTACTCTCTGAGAGTTTTTGTTTATACAGAGGTGGAATCCATGGTTTAGAGAGGTCAATTATCTTGTAAGTAAGTGGCAGGACTGGAATTTGCTCCAAGTTTATGCTGGTTTGAAAATCCAGGCTCTTTCTCTTCCAGGATGCCTGCAGTAAGCAGCCCAGTCTGGATGGGACAGAGCTAGGCAGAGAAGGCGTGCTGATTTCGCAAAGGACTTGGTTCCATCATCCTGGAGGACTTTTGTCTTGCATCGCTCCGCTCCATGCCCTTTCCATGCCTCCATGCCCCTTTTACGTCTCCATGCCCCCTGCGTCAGCTTGCCTTCTCACTCAGAGCCCAGTGCCCTCCCAATGCCACACTGTCCTTACGGAGCCCCCTTGGGACCTTTTCCTCTAAACCAGCCACATACTCTCTCCTCCCCTAGTATCCTTCTTTTATCTAATCTGATAAACACTCTCGGAAAAAGAATGGGATAATTGTTTTATAATGTTTCCTTTCCTCCTGTGCTCTGTTAGATACAAATGGTAGTTGTAGGGATTTTAAAGCTGGGAGGGAGGCATTTGGGCAAAAGGATATTTTTTCTCTTCAGATAAAACAATGGGAGGCAGCTACTTATTCTCTGAGTGGGGCACAAAGGGCCCTCAGATCTCGGGGACAGTAATAAGAGCTAACATCTCATTTGTTCCGTAAATCATGTGAAGGCCTACTGTGTACCGCTGTTCTAGGTGCTTTACGTATATTAACGCTTTTAATCCTCTTAGCATCCTAATGAGGTAGGCACTAATGTTGGCCATACAGTTGGTGAAAGGAAAGTTGGGACTGGAACCTGTAGGTTTGGCTCTGGAACCACCAGACACTCAGATCAGTAAGAGGCGGTGGGGAGAAGGGAGTGAGAGGGGAAGGAGGGAAAGAGAATAAGAGCAAAAGAGAAGCTTTTAATAGTGGCTTAGGAATTTGACTGGAGATGAAACAAAAAGTAAGGTTAACCAGGGAGCTTTTTTG
>NW_017732497.1:75830-77308 GCF_001890085.2 Hipposideros armiger | reverse complement strand
AATGGTTAAAACTAGTCAGGGAGAGGACGATTAAAATATTCATAATTTTAAAAGTTAGCTCAAAGCCTTAGTTCTTCTTTTGTCTGCTGATGGACTAAATTCCTGCAGCCTTGGTAAGGGCAGAAAAATGGGGAATAAAATTTGTGGCCACATAGGTTCTTGAGGAATATTTCTAGAACTTGGTACCCAATAAAGAACATAATACAGCGAAGCCACTGTATTAAAAGTACTCTTCTGGGCTCTCTGGGAAGAGAAGGAAACCACGTGAATGTCCTTCTCCCTTAGGGAGCTTAGATGTTGAATGAAAGGTATGCAAATAAAAAAAGGCACAGGGCCAACCCAGAAACAAGTTTGACGAGAACCGCTTCCTCGACATACCCAGGAACATGTTAATGTACAACCTCCTGAGAGAGCAAGGTCCACGGCTGAATCATTTGGTTCCTCCCACAGAAGTTAGCCAAGTGCCTCACCCAAGAGATGTGCCAAGTGAATGAAGCGGAGCCTGATGGCCTCAGGTGAGAGCAATTAGCCAGTAAGCAAGTCAGGCCACTAGTGACACTTCCATTATAAAAAGTACTCTTAGAAGAAGGTAAACTCTGTGAAAACAGAGATGTGTGTTCATTTTTTTTGGTTGTTCACTGCTCTGTCCCCAGTCTATTGTCTATCATCGCTCAATAATATTTTTGAATAAATGAATCGATTAGCTTAAGTGAGAGCCTCTGGAATGATCAGAAGATTTAGTGAGGAACTGGGTAAGTGAGCTAATGGCCCCTCCATATGATGGGATACTATTCACCACCTAAAGAGTATATCACAGAAGATTGCTTACTGACTTGGCAGGGTAGTTAAAGCACAGGCTTTGGAGGCTGCCTGCCTGGAATGGAACCTAGTTCTGCCACTCACTAGCTGTGTGACCTTGGGGGAGTTATTTAACCTCTCTGTAATCTAGTTTCCTCAACTATAAAATGGGTATAATAACAATGCATACCTCAAAATACCTTGTTAAAAAACGAGTTAATACATAATGAGTTAGTGTATATAAAGTATGTAGGGCAGTGCTTGATACGTCATAAACAGTGAGTGTTAGCTCTAAGTGCTTTACATATGTTGACTTTTAATCCTCACAACAACCCTATGAAGTAGACACTGTTACAGTCCCTTTTTTCTAGTAAGTGATATTGTATAATAGCAATTTCTCTGAATTGATGGGTAGAAATTGGTTTTGTGGAGAGGAATGACATGGTCTAATTTGTATTTGAACAGGATCACTGTCTGCTATGTTGAAATCAGATGGAAGAGGCTAGAAGAAGATAAGGCCAGAACCAAGGAGACCATTTAGGAAACAATAGCAAGAATCTAAGTGAGATATAATGTTGGCTTGCATCAGGGTGGTAGCAGTGGAGGTGCTGAAAAATAATCTGATTTAGGATAGCTTTTGAAGATAGAACTGAAAGAATTTGCTGATGGAATGGATGGGA
>NW_017732497.1:72127-73935 GCF_001890085.2 Hipposideros armiger | reverse complement strand
TGCTCTCTCAGTAAGGAGCTTTAGAAGGATTTCCCTGAGGTGGGCTGAGGGAGCTGTGAATGAGTGACATCTCTAGGGAAGAAGGGCAGCGATGCCACTGAGGAGTGTGTGAAGTATGAAGAAGCGCTCATTTTGCGTGGTTTTCCCATGGCCCTGACCACCTCTAATATGTTCAATAACATGCTTTACCTCAGGGCAGGCGTGCACACCTTTTTAAAACATAAAAGTAGAAAAATTGTAATTCTAATACTTAGAGATTATCTTTAACACCTTGATGTATGTCATTTTAGATTATTTTCTATGCATACAATAGATATAATCATAAATATGGTCTCATACTACTCATAATTCTTATAACATTGTTTTTTTCTCTCTCTTTTTCTTTCTTTCTTTCTTTCTTCTTTTTTTTATTTGCATTGATCCAAAGAGGAAAAAATGAGCCATTAGGTTTTTCTTAAATCATATTTTTAATTTTTTCAATTACAGCTGACATACATTGTATTAGTTTCAGGTATACAACATAGTGATTAGACATGTATAAAATTACAAGAAGATCACCCCCATAAATCTAGTACCCATCTGACTCCATACATAGTTATTACAATATTATTGACTATATTCCTTGTGCTGTGCTTTACACCCCATGTCTATTTTGTAACTGCCACTTTGTACTTCTTGATCCCGTCACCTTTTTTACCCATCCCCCTAACACCGCTCACATCTGGCAACACTCGAAATATTCTTTGTATCTATGATTTCTTTCTATTTTGTTTGTTTGTTTGTTTTGTTCTATAGATTCCACATGTAAGTGAAATCAGGTGGCATTTATCTTTCTCTTTCTGACTTGCTCCACTCACCATAATACCTTCTGGGTTCATCCATGTTGTTGCAAATGGCAAGATTTCATTTTTTTTTTATGGCTGAGTAATATTCTGTTGTATATATGAACCATTTTTTCTTTATCAATTCATCCACTGATGGACACCCAGGTTACCTCCCTATCTTGGCTATTGTAAATAATGCTGCAATGAACATATGGATGCACATGTCTTTTTGAAGTAGTGTTTTGGGTTTCTTTGGATAAATACCCAGAAGTGGGATTACTGGGTCCTTCTTTGTCTCTTGTTACAGTCTGTGTTTTAAAGTCTATTTTTTCTGGTATAAGTATTGCTACCCCAGCTTTTATTTTCATTTTCATTTTTATGAAATATCTTTCTCTATCTTTTCACTTTCAGTCTGTGTGTCTTTCCATCTGAAGTGAGTCTCTTATAGGCAGCATATGTATGAGTCTTGTTATTCATTCAGCCACTCTATGTCTTTTGATTGATGTATTTAATGTAGTTATTGTCATTTTATTATTCATATTTCTTCTTCTTCTTCTCCTTCTTCTCCTTCTCCTTCTCCTTCTCCTTCTCCTTCTCCTTCTCCTTCTCCTTCTCCTTCTCCTTCTTCTTCTTCTTCTTCTTCTTCTTCTTCTTCTTCTTTCAGGAAGTCCCTTTAACATTTCTTATAATACTGGTTTGGTGGTGATGAACTCCTTTAGCTTTTTCTTGTCTGGGAAGCTATTTATCTGTCCTTAAATTCTACATGATAACTTTGCTAGGTAGAGTCATCTTGGATGTAGATTCTTGCCTTTCATCACTTTAAATATTTAGAATCAATCCCTTCTGGCCTACCATGTTTCTGTTGAGAAATTAGCTGACAGTATTATGGGAGCTTCCTTATAGGTAACTAACTGCTTTTCTCTTGCTAGTTTTAAGATTCTCTCTTCGTCTTTAACTTTTGGCATTTTAATTATGATGTGTCTT
>NW_017732497.1:69762-71057 GCF_001890085.2 Hipposideros armiger | reverse complement strand
CCCTGGGGCCACCTGGCATGAGTGCAAAGAAATTCACAGATGGCTTCCACCTGTACTGGGTTTGGTGGTGCCTCAAGATGCCAAGCCATAAACCGAGGCCAGCTGTTGCTGTACCTGGCTTAGGGCTGCTCAGGTAAGGGTATGGGACATTTTAGAGCCAGATGCTGCTTGTTTGGGTTTTGTGAACTTTTGAGAGATATTAGGAAAGTTAGCAGCATTTAGACAGGCTGTTTGTACGGATTGGGTTGACCTGCATAATAGGTGGGAGGGGTCTCAGGGAATCACCATGGTGGGGCAAACGGTGTTATCCAGGTTGATGGAAACTCAATTATGGCACCCGCCTGCATCTGCACATTGGGAGGGGGGAGAGCTCAACAAAGGCAAGATGACATCTTCCAGCATGTCTGCCTGGGAGAATGCTGCCCCTCCAGCCCTTGCCCTGGAGTCAGACATTCAATTTCTCCCTGTATGTCTCTTGCTCCTTTTGAGCTGCTGCCCCAGTGCTGGAGCTCAGGGTGGTTGAGTGCATCAGAGAATGTCTGTGTGCATGCCCTTTAAGAGGAGTGCCTTGGACTGTAGCCACCCTCTGTCTCATTCAGCCACAATCTCTGCTGGTTTTCACAGCCAGAAGTTATGGGGACTTTTCTCCCTGGCACTGGAACCTTGGGCTGGGGAGCCTGGTGTGGGGTTGGGATCCCTTGCTCCTCAGGGGGAACTTCTGCAGCAAAGATAGCCCTCCCAAGTTTTAACCATCACTCATGGGTGTGGGACCAGACATTTAGTGTCTTGCCCCTCCTACCAGTCCTGAGGTGGCTTCTGTATTTCCTCAGGTATAGTACTCCTGTTCAGCTAGAGTTCAGGCGATTCTCAATGATGGTTGTCTGTAGTTTAATTGTAATTTGATATGGTCATGAGAGGATGCAAGCACAGCATTTTCCTACTCTGCCATCTTCACAGAAGCCTTTAGATTTTTTTTAAACCAAAGTAATGTATGTACATAAGTGAAAAAGTCAAAATGGTACTAGAAGTCTTACATCAAGAAATATTTACAGCTGTGCCCACCGTGACCCACACTTGGTTTCTCCCCAGAAGCGACTACTTCTAAATCTTAAAACTATATAAATAACACGCTTATATTGATATTTGTTATTTTTCAGGTTTAGGCATTATGCATTGATATCCTACTGTGTAAGAGGAGAGTTTAGTTTTCTAACATCTAAGTCCCCAATTTCTCTCACTCTTCCATTTCTCCCTTTCTTTAAATTTGGTTATAACAGTGTTTTGTGATGTGGATT
>NW_017732497.1:66049-66872 GCF_001890085.2 Hipposideros armiger | reverse complement strand
ACTTGGGCCAGTAAAGCAACGTCCTCCACAACTAGACTGAAGAACAAAAGGACAGCAACTTGTCTGTTCCCCTTCCCCCCAATTCCCCAATAAAAATCTTAAAAAAAAAATAGGTTCCTCTACTTTTCGGTAGGGCAAACAACAATGTGCATGTCCAAAGGTAGTTTTGGGAGACAGAAGATATGCTCCCCATATCATATATTCCCTATATCTTTCCATCTTTCACGGTCCCACATAGGGGAGTTGGAGTTGCTCTCGGTCACTGTCAATGGGGCACTGTGCTTCCTGATAGTCTATGAACCATATTACTTCCTCTGCCATCACATCCACTTTCAGTCCTGTCTTCTAGTCTCCATGATGGTAACAGCTTGGCTCCAACTACCAAGTTAACCTGAGTGCCATCTCTAATCTCTTATTTATTGTGAAGAAGTCTGTTCTAAAACCAGCTATGAAGCCTGCACACCCATTAATTCTGTGAAAGCAGGAACCAAGTCTTCCTATAAGTCTTTGGTGTGTCTCTGTATCCCCAGTATGGTGCCCAGCATAGAGAAGATATCTAATATGTGTATGGTGAGTGAATGAATGAATGAACAAATGAAAGAATAACTCTAACTGTGGCTGCAGAGTAGTCTTCCTTTTGAGCACTTTCAAAAACAAAATCACAACTGTGATGGGGACATTCTCTTCAGAGTGTTCTTCTACCAGGGAAGAAACAAAGAATAAGCAATGGAGAGTCAGGATGGCCTGAGAGTTACCT
This sequence comes from Hipposideros armiger, assembly GCF_001890085.2. Classification (NCBI taxonomy): domain Eukaryota; kingdom Metazoa; phylum Chordata; class Mammalia; order Chiroptera; family Hipposideridae; genus Hipposideros; species Hipposideros armiger. The sequence goes on along the minus strand of NW_017732497.1, from coordinate 66,115 downwards.
TGGGCAAGAATGAACTCCCTGGTTTCTCAGGTCTCTTTCTCCTTACTCTGCATAGTCAAGAGTCCT
>NW_017732497.1:58701-61934 GCF_001890085.2 Hipposideros armiger | reverse complement strand
CTCATAGGGTTGCTGTGATGAGTAAATGAGTTCAAATATATTTAAAGCATTTAGAGCAGTAAGTGGCTGGGCTAAGTAGTAAATATGTGTAGGCCATGGTTAATATTATTATGTCCTAGTGAAATGGGGAAAGGGAAGTTTTCAGGCCTTGAGGGTTGCTGTGTAAAGAAGAGGATGCCAAGAAAGCTAGCACTGTGGGGCTTGGTGACAATGGAGGATAGAAAAGAATACTCTTAGGAGGGTATACGTTCAAGTGCCAAATCCTAATGAGATGGCCCAGTTTCAACCCCTGACATTGAAATTGCCGTCAGAGAGTCTCTTTAGAAATTGACAGCCTCTGTTCTAGGTTCTGGGATTCCTGGATACAGACTCTCTGCTCCAAGCCAGCCAGTTCCAAGACTTATTTCGGTGAGGATGACATGCTAACACAGGCTGAGTCAATAACAGGCTCTTTGTTTTTCTGTCTCCTGGACCTCTGGGTGCCACTGTACGGACACGTCCAGCTTGGCAGGCAGCTGGCATCTTAAGGATCCAGGTTGTTATCAGATGGACACTCACTAAATAGAGTCCCTCCCTGCCTGGTAGTGTGTGCTGCAGCGCACGTAGGCATGCATACCTCATATCTCTGCCTGGGCAATTACATCCCAACTACCCTGCCCCATTCCAAGGCAGCCGGAGCCAGCTGGGACAAAGCACTTGGGGAGGGAGCCAGGTATTTCTCCTCCTTCCATCCTTTTTGATTCAGAGGCATTTTCTGCTAAGCTTGGGCTGTAACTGCAATATCCAGCATAAGAAAGCAGACCCAAAAAGCAAGAACTAAGCTGCATCTGCTCATGGAGCTGCCTTTTGCTTTCTGAAATGAAACCAAACGTCCCAGCCTCTGCCCTCCAGGACAGAAAACCTAGAAGCAGTGTGTCCTTCTTTCCCCAGCTGCTGCCTGCCTCGTGACTGTATTGAATATATCTACACGTTAGTGGCACAGCCTTGTCTGACATTCAGATCTGTATTTAAATATGAGTGTGGGATTCAGAGTCNTTTTCTCCTGGTTAATTTCTAGACCCTTCTGAGTGCTATAGACAAGCTCACCCTCTTTTCCTATCCATAGCCATTTAGGGAATGCCCCCCTCATTTTTCCAGTGGCAGATTTTTCTAATAGACAGCAGCCGATTGGGTAGCCAGCACCGCATGGGCTAGCCTGAGCCATGACTCACTAGTCTCAATGATAACGATGCTTAGACTTTTGATGTATTTTCAGGATGCTTTTCAAATTATGCATTGTTTCCACATGAAAAGGCTCAAGAGAGTGGCTTACCAGTGTTTGCCTAGTCCCTGCTCCTACGTTTCTTTGCTCTCCAAGGTTCTTTTTCTAAAGTTAGATAGCTCTAGATCAGCAGTAAGAAGTGTAGACAAACCCCTTCCTCAGGAAGTAGCATTATTGTAATTTTGGAAATATTTCTGGAACCTAAGGAAGAATCAGGGATGTGGTTCCACAGATGTGGGACATTGTTGACTCACTGAGACGTTGCCTCTTCTCCCATCTTGCAGAGACAAGAGGCCCAGGCTCTAAGTGGTTAAGCAAATAGCAAAGGGCTTAAGTTCGAGCAGGGATACTCAAACCCCTACTGGTCTGAGAATAAGGGAAGAAATTGAGAGCAAGTATTTAGAAACTTTTCTAGCAATACACTAGAATAATTTTATGATTATTGAATCTGATAACAAAAAAGTTGAGCTTGTATTTTCTATACATTTTATTTTAAATTAGTTTTAGTAACTCATTTTTATTTTACAAAAGTTTACGTTCACAATGGATTGGAAAATATAAAAAATAAACTGGCTCTTCACCACATATTATTTGGAAAGCAAAGAACTAGTTCTATGGCCTCTGAGAACCGTTCTGGCCACCTTCCTTCTGACACAGATGGTGGACGACCTGTGAAGAAATGGAGACAGTACCAGGGAGGAGGGGAAGGGCAAACCCTCCATGACGACCTCCTTGTCTCCAGTTCCTTTTCCTTCTTGACCAAAGAACACATACGTACATCCCTAGAGAAGCGCTGCACCGAGTAACCAGATTTGAGACAAAATTGGGGGGACTACAATGAGAGGAGGGGCTGGACATGGCAGGAGAAACTTGTGGTCATCACCTAGGACTCCTGATGTAGGCAACTGTCCTTCTCAATGGACCTCGGGACCAGTGAAGGAAACAGCTGAGAAATGAGGGTTTAAAGGGAATCACAGCTCTCATTTCACTAGTCTGGAATGAAGCTGGAATTGTGAATCCCACTGAAGAGAGTTACATACGTTTAAGATGCTCCTATAACCAGGAGAAGGAGGAGAGAGGCTCAGNCTCAATGCCTTGGCATCTCCCTGCTGAGGCGTGGTTCAATTTCCCATTCCATAACTCCTGGAGAATCCTTTTTCCAAAGTCCCTAATCAGAATGGATTGTTACATTATAAAAGAGGTAGATTTGCTGTCTTAGCCCTTGTTCTAATCAGGCACTGCTTTTGCACAACTCTTTTTCTAGAAAATATACATAACTGTTCACTTAGAAACAAGTGTTCAATTGTTTTTGATCTATGAGAACTAAATCAAAGAGGATGTTTATGGTTGTTGACCCACAATACTTTATACATTGAAGGTCTTCAATGGATACATGTTGTAATGAATTATACAATTCAGATTCTATGCATGTCTAGAGTTAGAAGGGATCTTAAAGAACATCTAGTCTTGCTTTTTCATTTTACAGGCAAGAATTGTGAGGCCCAAATTACTTTCTCAGGGTCTCCCAGCAAGGTCCTAGCCTGATCGGTCCTGGCCCTTCAAAGACTGTCTATATATTCATGGCTGTCTCACACTGCTCTCCAGTCCCCACTTCCATCTTCTCCTCAGGGTGGAGCCCTCAGGCTGGCAAAACCCCCCTGCAAGGTCTCACGCTTTCTTTGTCACTGGTTTTCCCAAAGTCCTTTCATGGTTCAAGGCTTCTTTCCAAGCTGCAGGCAAATTTAGACTGTTGGCTTTGGTTTTCTTGGGCTGAGAATCCATGACTTCCAATGATCAGTGTGTTTTAAAACAATTCTTCAAAAATTTAATAGCCAAATATTCACTAAAGAAAATTTGAAGAGGACACAAGCAAGTGGTTTTAAAGTTTTTTAGTATGATTTCTTTGGACATTTTCACTTCTAATTAATAGGTTGTTTGATTTATATTATTTTACTTTTTAAAGATTTTTTTT
>NW_017732497.1:54884-56041 GCF_001890085.2 Hipposideros armiger | reverse complement strand
AAATATTGAGTGTTTACTTTGTGTTGGACACTTTGCTTATTTTATATATGTTATCTTATTTAATCTACACACATGCACACACACACGCAGAGCATGAGGATTATGGATGAGGAAACTGAGGCCCAAAGACGTTAAATAACATGCCCCAAATCACACAGCTAGTCACTGGTGGGGCCAGAATACTTAATCAAGTTTGTCTGATTCTAGAGCCTGCCCTCTTAAACGTCATGTTGTACATGTTTTGGGAGCCAGGCCCATGCATAGCTTCCTCACAGGCAGTGTGGTGAGTCTGCGTTAGGGCACCTGTCACTGTGAAGGCCTCTAGGACCCACTGGTGAACTCCTGTGAGCCATGACAGGCACAGCACCCAGACCTAGGGTTTCCACTCAGGCCAGCGCCCACCACCCCAAGGCAAAGATGCAAGTCCAGAATTAATTGAGGGAATATTATGCTTCCTGAAGAGAGTTACCGAGGAGAGATTAAACCCCTATCTGCCAATGTCCTTGTAAAGAAGGAATGAGGGAGATGTAGTGACAAGTGCACTGTTGCTTGGATATTCTTCGCCAAATTAGAATTTTTCTCAGAAAACTTGGGATTTGTCACTAACCAGCAGTGTGTGCAACTTCAGAGGCTCCATTCATAGATGATAATAGGAACGGTGCCTTGCAGTTATGTGACAGGTGATCCTGTTTCTGGAAGTCTCTGCAAGCTCTGTATAATTCAAAGCAAAAGAAGATGCCAATCAGATTCCTCTCTGAGGCAAATCCTGAATGACAGTGGCTTTTCTTTTAAGGAATCCTCACCATATTGGGAAAGCCACTATGAGAAGCACGCCGTGGCCATGGCATGCACCCATGGGCTCTACTCTTCAGGACAGATGGCCTGACAAATGCTCCCACACAAGTGTCCTCCATTAGATCTGCCTGTTAGCTTCATGGAATCCTGTACTTTTCCAGAAGGCATACATATCACAACTCTGGAATAATGGTATTTGCTATCTGCCTGATTGTTTACCATTTGTCTGTCTGTCTGTATCTTCAAGAAGGCAGGACCCATGCTTATTTTGCTCATTACCGTGTCTCCAGCACAAAGCCTAGCCCACACTAAGTTAGCAGCGTATTAGTAGGATGGATGAATGAAAGAAAAACAATGAGACA
>NW_017732497.1:52160-54650 GCF_001890085.2 Hipposideros armiger | reverse complement strand
AAGAGCCTGTATGATCAATTGCTCTTCTTGTATTTATGCAAATAACAGGCCAAATTTATTGAAACTAGACTTCTATAAGAAATTAGTGCTAAGTTGGCTGTCTTTGATAAAAATGAGGGTGATTTTAGTGAGAAAAATTGTTTCAATAGAAACTGTAATGCACAGTTGTGGATATTAGATTCTAGTTTAGTTAATTGTCATTAAAGCTTTATTTTTCACCTGTCGACTGGACTGGATCCTGAATTTTTTTCTGGTGAAAAAATATGGCTACAACCAAACTGATGTTTTATTTTTCTGCAATCTTTTGCCTTGGAATTATTGAGAACTAAAACTATTTTTTTCTGAGCCTTGCAATTGCAGGCTGCAGGTAGATGGCATGATGTAAACTTTGGGGAAATGGTCACAGTAGCTCATGCTTGGATGGTCTTGGTGACTGATGCTATGTAAGCCATGCAGATAGTTTGGCTGGGCACCTGATAACATCATCAGAGATGGTCAGACTGCAGACCAGGTGGATCTGTCAGATTGTTACTGTCTGCTTTCATTTTAGCAAAAGTGAAGTTCTGAGCCTTGCATCTGGAGGTCTTCTCGACAGGCAGACACACAGACCCAGAAACTGGTTTATGGTTTGCTCTGATCATTGGCCTTTGTTTTTCTTTTGTTTTCATAACTTACAAGCTAACCCTCCCTCTTGATTAAATGGGGACCCACTTGCCCTATTTCCCTCAAGATTGAAGGACGAACCAAAAAAAGGAGGGAATGATACCAGGGTGAAAAACTAGGTCTCTCTGACTTTATTTTTTTTCAAGTCTGCATTTTTCCCATGTCCTTCAGGCTAATGGCTCCTGCTTTAGACATGCTAATTAGAGGAATTCTGCTTGAGGCTTGAGTTTTTACAAAAACATCCCTTCCCATTTCCCCTTTCCTTGACATAAAAGAAGCCTGGACTCTGTGCTTTTAAGACGGATGTGAGGGTTAGAACCCCCATCTTCTCAGCTGGCTCCNGTGTGTTTGGCTTAAGGGTTTCAAGAGAAATATTGACAGTAGTTTAGAGGGTAAGACATATAATTGTTGTATTTTTCCTTCCAGCTCTTAGGAGGAAAGTACATAAGAAGAGGTGATTAATTACTGTTTGGAAAGTGCTCTGTGATCCTCTGATGAAAGGTACTGAGAAGTATGAGATGTGATTCCTGGATGTGTGATTATATGTTAGAGTGCTGCTGGACTATTTCAAATACATTCCTCCCCTGCATTTCCAACAGGACAATCTGTGCTGAGAGGCGAGGGGAGAAGGGCTTGATGGAAGAGGGGATGTTGGAACAAAGACAGGAATATTTTGTGTTAACTTGGAGGAAGACAGCCTAGGAACTTGGGGGATCTGTGTAGAGGTTGCACATCTGAGGGTGGAACCAGGGCCTTCCTCTGTTCCCAGGGGCGTTTTTCCCCTTGCAACCTGAACTCTGTTGACTCCCGGTGGTCTGTTTGTTCAAGTTTTACCAAAGGAGTTAATGACATCACAGTGGAAATCACCTTTGGTGTTTCAAGAGAACTGCAGAAGTGTTTTCTGTTGTGTTAACATTTGGGTAGTAGTCATTGGGCATTAAAACCTTTATTAGTCTCTGCGTTGATGGAATCACGTTTCTTAGAATGTCCCACGTCTTTTCTTCAACAAAATCTTATTTTGAGAGGAGAGCGCTCTCTCTAATACCCAGTACATAGCTAGTGAGGCCACCTCTCAGGCCAGCAGCAGCGTCTGATGGCGGGTACCACAGGCAGCCGTGTGCTGGTTTAGCCTCACACGCGAGAGCCCGTTCAGATCCTGGATCTGCTGCTCCTACTGACAGGCCTTTTGGTAAGTTATTGAACCCCTCAGAGTCAGTTTCCTCATTTGTGAAGTAGGGTAAGAATAGTGCCTACCTCTTTGGGTGTTGTGCGCATTAAAAGAGTAATTATGTATAACACTTATAACAGGGCCTCTTATGGAGGAAGCACCAAGTAAGTGCTGCTGCTGCTTCTAATACTACTAATACTGCTACTGTTGTTGTTCTTGTTGCTATTTCCTAAGAAACTATAGGCTGTTTTAGAGCAAATTATTATGATTATCACTGCCATTTTTATTAATGTCTCCTAAAGAAACGAAGGTTAATTTAAAGCAAAATGCTCAAGTAGATAAAAGTATTTTGGGTACGCTCCCACTTCTATTCTTAGTTTCTTCTGTTTCCTTTTGGATCTTCTAAATTTCTGACCTATTACTGTGGCTTAAGGATTTAGTGATGTGTTAGATAGATCCTCTAGGAATGTCAGCTACTTACGGGACAGCTACCTACCAGGATGAATTCCCACTTTCAAAGGAGACTAGAAGCTTGATACTTTTCTGAAAAACAAAATAATAAACCCTATAGATGTTTAGAACTTTGAAGCTGGATTCCAGGGGCCATTTTATTCAACCCCAGAGTAGGCAAGACAGGCATAGCTGGTTAGGGGGAGAGT
>NW_017732497.1:44042-49105 GCF_001890085.2 Hipposideros armiger | reverse complement strand
TCCTTCAGGCTAATGGCTCCTGCTTTAGACATGCTAATTAGAGGAATTCTGCTTGAGGCTTGAGTTTTTACAAAAACATCCCTTCCCATTTCCCCTTTCCTTGACATAAAAGAAGCCTGGACTCTGTGCTTTTAAGACGGATGTGAGGGTTAGAACCCCCATCTTCTCAGCTGGCTCCTCTATCAATAAGCCTTTCCTTACTCCAAACGCTGATGTTTTTGAGTTTGGGCCTTTCAGATTGTTGGGCACGCGGACTTTGTACTGGTAACATTCCTACTTCTGTGTAGCAGGGAGAGAGTCCAGGTGTGTATATTGGAGCAGATGACTGATGGGTTCCCTTCAACCCTAAAACTTGATTCATGATTAAAAAGGACAAAATATTTATCCTAAAAATCAGACTATCAAATGCAGGTATCTCTGTGCAAAAGGTGAAAAAGAGAAGTGAAAAAGAGAAAGGATAATATATACAAATCTCAGAGCTTGACTTCTAATAATAAAAAAAGGGCAGATCAAGGAATCTTCTCATAAATAAATAAGATGTGAATTATTCAGTGTGATTCAAGGATCCTGATTTACTTCGTGCTCAGATGGGGCATCCTACTTTAGGATATCGCATTTGTGGATCTTACACTGTCTTGGGAACTGTAAGGTGAAAGACCATGACCCTCTGTGGAAGGCCAAGGCAAAGTTGCCTCAGTATTTCTTGTCTAAAATCCCAATAACACTAGTTACTGTTTACTTAGCATCTACTGTGTGCTAGGCATTCAAGCATATGCTCTCATTTAATATTTCAAGGCTTTGAGGGGTTAAATGACTTCCTCAAGGCCAAATAAGTGAAAATGCCTAAAACCAAACTTATGAGCTAGCCTCCCCCAAACTTGGCATTCTCCCAGCACCCTCTGACTCAGTGGATGAAAATATTAGCACCCATGTCCTCCAGTGAGAAATCCCCTCTGTGTCCAACTTCTGAGTCCTGCCGATGTAATGTCCATCTGTTGTCTCCCTATACAACTTCCATTCCAGCCCCAGCCATCATCTACTCTCCACAGACAGCTCCATANATTACTGTGGCTTAAGGATTTAGTGATGTGTTAGATAGATCCTCTAGGAATGTCAGCTACTTACGGGACAGCTACCTACCAGGATGAATTCCCACTTTCAAAGGAGACTAGAAGCTTGATACTTTTCTGAAAAACAAAATAATAAACCCTATAGATGTTTAGAACTTTGAAGCTGGATTCCAGGGGCCATTTTATTCAACCCCAGAGTAGGCAAGACAGGCATAGCTGGTTAGGGGGAGAGTAGGATTACAGTCTTGAGTTAAGTTGGACAATTAAGAACTATGAACATGTGAAACATGGTGTGACTCCTTGTAAAGCTGCTTCTACTGAAAAGCCCTGTGGCAATATGAATTTCCAGATAAGGATGTTATAAGGTTGCCTTTAAAACTCTATTTTATGCACTGAAGGGGGGTGTTGCTGAGGCTGTCATCCTGATCCTATTTGTGAAGACTCTTGAGGGGCCATATCTGTCAGTTCTGAGTACCGGGAATAGCTGGGGCTCTGGAACAACTATTTGTTTTCAGTTGATGAATGCCATGAACTTGTTATGGATTACCATTCATGAGATCTGTGCTTTTTGCATTGGCTACTAGGAAGCTCAAGGACAAATTTACGTTCTAGCTCTGTGACTAAACACCAATAGCTACTACAAATTACAGATGTTCATTACAGCCTAAAACTTTATAGTCAGTTTTCCTAAGCTGTGTTCTACTGAACAGTAGCATCCTATGACACAGTAGACATTTCCTGGGAGGAAAAGGAGGTGTGGGGGAATCATTTACATTGCACACTTTGCCTTCTTCTTGGATATTCANTGGTCTCCTCATGTCATTTTCTTGAGTAAAAATCCTCCATTGATTTTTTGATTCATTCTTAAAGACCAAAGTCCTTAACCAGGCCCACCACACCCTGCCTGGTCTGGCTCTGGATGACTGCCCTAGTCTCTTCTCATTTTCTGGGCTTCCACTACACCAGCTATTCCCTCAGTCTAGAATGTTCTTCTCTTTCATAGTTTAGGTTGATTCTCATTCAGCTGTCAGAGCTTGGCTCAATAGTGTTTTCCTCAAGGGAACTTTATGTACTTTTATGGCATCGTGTGCCTCTCTTTCATACTTTTAATTTTATATTTGCTTGCTTAATTATTTGATTAATATCTGGCTCTCCCATGAGGCAGGGACCATGTCTGTTTTTATTCATTAAACCCTAACTAAGAACTTGAAAAGTTGTGAACAGTTGATAAGTATTTTTTGCATAAATGAATGCACAAATAGCTGGCAAGTGGCAGAACAGACATTTGAACTCAGAAGTTCAGCACCCCCTGTATTTGGTATTTGTCCAGGACCCCAAATGGTCACTATTATCTAATGACCTCAGGTGTGGATACAGAAAGGTAGAGCTTGGTAGTCCAGCTTACGCCTCCTTCTGGGCCTGGGGTATATAGTACAGGCTGTCAATTGAGCTTCTGGTCATTGAACAGCCTGCCCCACCACCATTCCAGGCACTTTGCATAGATTCTCACAATTAATCTCTTTTAACAAGCCTTCAGGAGGTTAAGTCAACCAGAAATTAAGTACTGAGCCTGAGTTGAAGCCCAGGCCATTTGGAGATTCACATTTGTAACCCCTTTGCTGTCTATCCTGTCTTACCTTGTTTGATGTTTTTATCCCCGCCAACTATGAGTTCCTCTCTGATCTTGATTTCTGGTCCTTTTTCTTTTAAATGTGCACTCATTTCTTCTTTAATTTATCATCTCTCTTCTTCCCCCCGCCCCGTCTCTTTTCTCCCTCCATCTTCCCTTCTTCTCTTCCTCCCTTCCATTAGTGATGAGACCTATGACATTATTTACCTGAAATTTATATTCCAGGAAGTTCTTTGTCAGCACCCAGGAGCTTCCTGCACACTTTACAACTCTGTAGAACAAAATGCAGATGAGAATTATAAATCTCTATGCTTACATACCTTTTATGAGTAGTAGTTAAGATTGAGTTTTAAAATCACCTCCACTTTTGAGCTTCAAATTTGCACTAGTAAAGGTAGTAACAGCAATATAAAGAAAGGGAAATAAACTTCAAAACTTCCACCACCACCCCCTTCCCCCTTAGAAGTCCACTATACATTGTGGAGATGCTTCTCAAAATAGATTCCACTGCTGCCGCCTGCTTCTCTCTATTTTCATCTCTTTTTCTCTAAGTTGCTGAAGTCTCCCTTGGGACAGGTAATCTGAAGAAAGAATATAGTGTTCAGAGACCACAAGTTCTGCAGACATATTGATTTGCATTTCTGGGTCAGCATGATTTTACTTTCATTTAATCCTTGTACCAACCCTTGTTTTTTTGACACTGTGGCTCTTTCTGCCATCTGATGTGCTAGATCTGTTGACAGTAAGTGTCCCCCGGGAACCAAAAGTGTGCAAACTCTTTGAACCCCCCCATCTTTAAGGTTCTCAGCATCACTAAGGTCCTTTCAGTGAGGCATTGGCCAACATTTCAGGTGTCTCTGACTGTAGATTTTATTCACATTTAAGAAGGTAGTTTTGTGTGTTGATGGAAAATGAAATGAACATTAGAAATGGCATATTCAGATATGTCTGTGGCTGCCAGAGTTTTGTACCTCCTGTGTGGTTGTTAATCCTTGATGTAAGGAGAACAGTAATGGAGAAAGATGGATGCTGTATTGCATCTCTTCAGTATAAGTCATGCAGGTGATTCTATGAAGACCCACAGTGTATCAGAAAGAGGGATATGATATATAACAGAAAGAGGGATATGGATAAGGTTGTTTCTGCTATCTTATTCACAATGTAATTTCTGTTAGGAGCGAAGACCCCAACAAGATTTAGTTATTTGCATTGTAACAGGTATAGGTCATTAGTTGTTTGTCTGCTATGACATCCACTTGGCTAGAAGGACCTGTGCAAAGTTAAAGATGCATTGAAGGATTCAAAGTGCTGTATAGATGCTGGATATGAACTCGATGTTAAATTAATTGAAATGAAAATTAATGAAATGTATGTCCCNAGAGGACTCTGACTTATTTTAGAATACAGGTTTCTGAGAGTGAATTTTCGGATCATGCCTTTAAACTGGAGGGGATTTGTAGAACTCTAGGGAATAACTGGATTCATAGAATGCTGGCAGGTGATGAGAATAAAAAGGAATTGATTGTGTGGGACTGAATAAACTAAGGATGATTATAATTGGTATAATTTTTTGTTTGAAATATTGCTGATTTTTAAAATCTTTTTGTTTTTCACATACAAGGAAAGTTGTTTTTTCTTAGAGCAGTTTGGTAAATTATGCCTTCATAAGCAGTTTTTGAGAAATTTTATATTTTTTCCCCCTACCCGATCCCAGCAGAATTTGGAGACTCTGAATGAGCGATATTATTTTCATGGTAATATGGTTGTTTGCATAAATAAGAATTTGTTCTCTTTATATTGGAAATGGGTTTTTATCACCAAGGGTTTGACTGAAATGTCACGTTTGAGCAAGGCACGCATAGGCTCAGCTGTGACCAGAAAACTCTAAGGAATTAAGATTGACTCTAGAGGCCAATAAAAAGTCCTTTCGAAAAACAGCCTGGTACATTGCTTACATGGTTCATAGCAATCTTTCCAGGTAAGGAACGAAGGTTGCTTTCCTGGGAGATACGAAAAAAGAATCTTAAGACATTTTGGGGACCCTCAGAACTTGAGAAATTCACCCAAATCTATAGGTATTGCAGGCAGAGTCTGATGGCCAGGATGTGGCCTGGCTTCTTAGCCTTGAGAGGCTAATTAACATTTAATCTGGAGATTTCTTATGAAATTCCAGCAAAGCAGATTTCCAAGAGCCTGTATGATCAATTGCTCTTCTTGTATTTATGCAAATAACAGGCCAAATTTATTGAAACTAGACTTCTATAAGAAATTAGTGCTAAGTTGGCTGTCTTTGATAAAAATGAGGGTGATTTTAGTGAGAAAAATTGTTTCAATAGAAACTGTAATGCACAGTTGTGGATATT
>NW_017732497.1:34768-37702 GCF_001890085.2 Hipposideros armiger | reverse complement strand
AACAATATTTTTTCTAAAATTGTAAATGGTAGAACCAACATTCACAACTGTTGTTACTGCTTTTAGAATTGTTAATCTTAGCCTCGGTTTTTTTCAAAAATGCCTTTTTTTTTTTTTAAAGCAAACATTCTCACTAGCCGCTTATGTTTAACAGTGTCAGAGCTAAGATGAAAGCAGTGGGTGATAGTAGTTCCAAGTTCAATATTAAGCACAGTGACTTTCATATTAAACTTTAATTAAAATGTTTATATGCTCTTGGTTTGCCTTCTCTCAGGGAGCCAAATACCACCTATGTTTTGTCAGCTGGCAGGCTCTGCTAATTAAATACCATTTTGAGTTTGTCTAAGGGCACAGCATTATTCTGAATTATTACTAAATGAGCCATTCCACAGACCTATCTGCTGCTATCTGCGTTGGGACCAAGCCCAGTTTAGAATCCAAGGGCTGCCTTAGAGCAATTCGGCAGGCCCCAAATTTCCTTAACTCCTTAGTCACTCCTCAAGCAGCCAATTGCCTACTTTTGCTGTTCCCTAATTTTTAAGAGGGATGACAGACTAGGTATTACATTTCGGTTTCTCTCTAGATCCTATCAGTTTCCTCAGACACAGTAATCTCCTCTGTTAGCCCCTGCTGTGCTGCCTGGGGTTACTGGGCCCCATTGGCCAGCTGCCGCTTCTCCCCTGCAGAGCTATTTGCTTTTAGGGAGCAGGGAATTAATTCTGCTAAGTGTACCACACTCGGAGACCCTGTAGCATGAACAACAGTGTAGAAACAGGAGCTCTCATCATTTTGCTGGCATCGGACAAAAGGACCTGGCTGCTTAAATATCACACTTTTTACTTCCTTTTTAGTTCAGATGCGGGAGCAGGTGCAATCTTGAGGCAAAATGACACTGACCCTGGCTAAGATAATTTTGTCTGCTAACTTTGCCCCAGTGAGATTTTAGATAATGATGAATACATTTGGAAGTTCCTGGGCACAGGGAGACAATGCAATACAAGATTTGCCCCATCCGCTCCAAACTGTGGAGCATTACAAATAAATGTGATAAAAGAAACTTTCATTTGGTTAAGAATGTGGTGTTTGAAACACGTTACTGCCTCGTTGGTAAGTTTACTTCCTTCTTTCTTTGTAAAGCTGCACAGTAAGTAGCCCCGTGTGAAACCGGAACTCGGGTATGGGGAAAGAGGACGGGTGCGGGGACAGTCATGTTATTAAGTGATTGCAAACGTAGTGACTGGTGATTTCACACGTACGCATTCCCCATTACAGGAAGCTCACACGTCTAAGAAACCATGCCCTGTTGCCCGCTCACCACCACATTTTCCATTGCCTATGTCTAAAGCCTCATCTTCCCAAATCCTTGCTTATTTTATGATGCCAATTGCTTTTCTCTAACAAAGGAGGAATACAGTCATTTGAATTTCAAGAATAAAAAAGCAATCTGCATGAATCAATCAAACCTAAAGAAAAAAGAGATTTTTTTTCCCCAGTCACTTGCAGATTATAGTAGGTTCCTCCTTCACTCCACAATGGTTCCTTTGAGATGGCTTTTTTTTTTTTAATGAAAACAAAATAATATTGCCATCAGGGTCATGGAAAATTTTACCAACTCCATTTGTTCACAGTTTCCTATCCCTTCTCATTTCTTTTATTTCTTTCTATAGAAAGACTTCTAAAAAACTTATTTGATTTGTTTTTCTATTATAAAAAGGAATTTCTAAATAAAAGCTTACAAAAATGTGAACAGTATAAAGGCAGATAAATTTAAAAACACGCCCTCCTCCAATCCCATTTGTTCCGGTCACATTCACTTTTTACCTGTTCTTAGAACCAGAATCAGTTAGGGTTTCTGTGAATCCTTGACAAGTGGAGTCAAGAAACATGGAAAAAGAAGGAACTCGGTATCAACAAGCCCGTTTCCAAAAGATGCGCAAAGGGGAAGGGAGGGAAGAGTCAAACTAGACCAGAGAGAGATGAGAAGAAAAGACCTCAGCTCCTTTCTCCTCTTGGGAGTTACCTCTTTGAGGGTAGGGTTTCTGCCTTAACCATCTTTATAATCTTATCAGACTAGGAAAATACCTACCAAACAGTGGTGCTGAATGAATGAATAAGAATGAGGAGCAGGAGCTAACTGGCTGGGGTTAGGCAGAGTTCATTGAAATAATTTAGGCCTTTTCAGTTTATCAAAGGCTTCCTTGCTTGTATTTTTTTATCTTTACTTTGGGTTTAGCAGGCCCCATGTGCTACTTTAAGGTTTAGCACTGTGGGTAGTTGCTGCTAAATTGAAGTCACATTAAAGATGAAAACCTGTTTGGAATAAATCCATACTTTTTGAAAGAGTAAGTTTTGAACCATTTCTACCATTAACTCATTGGGGGACTTGTACTCAAAAGGTCATTAAGATTCAAAGTAGCTTCAGGCTCACTGCTTCCTTTTGGGAAAAAGAGGCCACAGGGAATTCTCTAAGCTGAGTGCCCACCACTTCCACCACCTTGGCCACAACTGGTAGAGCCAGGAACGCACATCTGACCAAAAACATAGCCTGTTTTTAGCTCTCCAGCCCCCTACGTGGTGGCCTGGAGTGGCACTGGATTGTTACAAAGCCTCTCTCAGGAAGTTTGAACTTGAGAAAGGGTGAGAACAACCCAGAAAGGAAAGATAGAGAAAAGAGGTTGACAAGATAGTCCAGTGTCAATGCAGAAAACTAGAGATGTGTAAATAGAAGCGATGAAGGAAGGCATAGAAAGCCATCAGTTAGTAGATTATCAAGAAGCGGCAAGTAGAGAAAGGATTAGAAGAATGCAGAAGATGCTTCAGGAACGGCAGGCTGCTGGAAAACTGCTGTTTCATTCTGAATAGTGTTCTAGTTCTCCATGAGACCAGGCATGTAGCTTTGGAAGCCATTTATTTCCTTGCTTCCCCCTCCCAAAT
>NW_017732497.1:25474-34113 GCF_001890085.2 Hipposideros armiger | reverse complement strand
TTCCCCACCAAAATTCTTCCTTCTATGTTCCTTTCCCTTCTCTAAAATGGAACCTCAGTGATCCAGGCACAAAGCTTAGAGTCTGTTTTACTTTCCTCCCTCCCCCCACCCCCTTCTGTGCCCAATAGGTATCTATTGCAAAGTCCTAGCAATTCTACCTATATAATACTAATGTCATCCTTTCCCCTCTATATTCATTATCTAATGCTGCACAACAAATTATGCTGAGGTTGAGAAGCTTAAAACAACATATTCATTATTTCACACAGCTTCTGAGGATTAGGAGTCTGGGAGTGGCTTAACTCCATTGGTCTCTCATGAGGTTGTAGGCAAGCTGTTGCTAGGACTGTCAGTCACCTGAAAGCTTGATCAGAGCTGGAGAATCTACTTCTAAGATTACTCTTGTGATTGTTACCAGGTCTCTGTTCCTTGCTGGCTATTGGCTGGAGACTTGAGTACCTCACCAGGCAGGTTGTTCCATTGGGTTGCTTACAGCATGAAAGCTTGCTTCTCCCCACAGGTAGAGAGGGAGGGAGTAAGGAAGAGAGGGAAGGTGGGAAGAGGAGGCTTATGATGGAAGCCACAGTCTCTTTATAACCCAATCTGGGAAGTCACACAACATTGGTTTTCCAATATTTCATTGGTTAGAAGCAAATCACTAAGTATAGCCCACACTCAACAGGAAGGGAATTAAGGGAAAACTGTCAAAGAATTTGCATTTGTGTTTTAAAAACCACTACCCACTCTTCTTCATTTCTACTTCCATGGTCCTAGGTCAGGTTCCTATCACTCCTCACCAGTATTTGTTCATAAGATAAAGGCCAAAATATTTAATGGTCTACCTAACCCACATCTGTTTCTGAACTGCTGACTGCATTCTATTTATGTCAGCCTACTTATCTCCCTTCCTGAGTCTTTCTCTCCCTCTCTGTCCCACATTCAAACTCCCCAAGAGAGAAGCTCTGATTGGTTCAGGCAGTTTATGTCTGGTGTCACTCCAGGTACGTCACAGGTGGCTGGGGAGCCTAAGAGTCTGTCTTTTGGCAGGTGTTGGCTCCTGGCTCAATCAGTTGTGCCCAAGGTGGTGGGTGACTTACCCCTGCCTCATACTCCCTTATATCAAACAAAAATCCCCCACCCTTCTCTGCTCTGCCTCCACTGGCCTTTTTCAGAAGCTCTTGAGGGCTGTTTCCCCTCCTTCCACAGAACCCATGCTTATCCTGCTCCCTCACCCAGCAGGCTCTTCTCCCCGGTGCCTAACTGGCTCACTCCTGTGCAAATTTCCATCTTAGTAGGTGTCACCCCTTCTCTCCCCCCACCTACATTAGGTTCCTGATGAGCTCTCAGGACACCCTGTACTTTTCCTTCATAAGTCTTATTTGTGGGACTATTTGTTTAACATCTCGTTTTTCCACTGGACTGTAGCCTGCATGAGGGCAGGGACCTTTTTGCCCACAATGTCTGACACTTGCTATGAATACAGTAATTATTTATTATAGTAAGTCTCCATCTCCCAGGCTCCTCTGTCGTGTACATAACATACATATATGTTATATGTACTTAATAGGTGCTAGGCACTAGTTTAAGGACTTTTTGTCCATTAATTTATTTAATGATTATGACAACCCTATAAAACAACTCCACTTACTATTCCCAGTGGGCACCAAAAGCTTAAGTAATTGGTACAGAGAAACACCTAGTAAGTGTCAGAGCTGGAGTTTGAACACGGTGGTCTATCTCCAGAATGCAATTCTGGAGTCTGGTTCTCTGCTACCAGACTGTTACACTTTGAAGCAGTGGAGATGTCTTGTTATTCATCTTGATATCTACAGGGCCTCTTACCCAGTAGGTTCGGACTAATGCTTCTCAAATTATGAAGAGAAGCCAGTGGACCAGGCAGGAAGTGATGAAGGAACTCTCCTTCTTGAAAGACTGTCCATAGATAACAATCTCATGTTTTCACTTATTTGGTCCCAAATCTTCAGTTAGTCCTCCTTGGCCCAAAGAATCTCATTTGAATTCCTTAGCCCAGTGTCCCAGCTCAAGGGTCAGACATTTCAGAAATGAATAATTTGGGAGTGCCATTTTCTCCTTTCCTGTGATTTGGCTTTTCCCATCTGTATATTCATTCATTCCTGAGTAGGTTTGCTAGATTTAGAAAAGAAAGGAAAAGAAAGAAAGAAAGAAAGAAAGAAAGAAAGAAAGAAAGAAAGAAAGAAAGAAAGAAAGAAAGAAAGAAAGAAGGAAAGAAAGAAAGAACAGAATGCCTAGTTAAACTTGAATTTCAGATAAACAATGGTTTTGGGTTGTTTTGTTTTGTTTTGTTTTGTTTTTAGTACAAGTATATCCTAAATATTGCATGGGGCATACTAAAAAAAAATTATTCTTTGCTTATCTGAAATTGAGTTTAACTGGGTATCCTGTATTTTTATCTGGCAACCCCATTCTTGTGGCTTGCAGACCCTGGGGCTCTCAGGCTCCCTGAATGCAGTTGTGAGATGGTGACCTCATCTTTGGCACTTCATGCGGGGTGACTGTTCCACACCATCCAAGTCTCATCCACTGTGAGCACATTGTTTGCCAGTCTTGGAATAAAGAATCAGCTGACATCAAGTTCACCAAAGAGTACAAATCAAATGTCCTTTCCTGAGCTGTAGCTTCCCAGGGCCTGGGGATGCCCAAGTAAAATTGATACATTTACTATTACAGAGAATGATTACAAATTTTAGTTTTCAAGGGTTGGAACCAAATCAACTTTTGAATGCACTGGACAGAAAATCTCTAGGTCAAGCACATTGCGCATGTAAGGGAGGTCATCACAGGTGCTAGTAGATGCTCAATTAGGTGGTTAAATAAATAAGCACTTATTCTCACTCACTTTTCTGAGCTTTATTAGTATACACTGAATTTTCACAGACCAATAACCAAGAAACATAAAAAAGAAATTTAAAAGGAAAATGCATGTTCTTAATTCCTGCCCTTTGCCTTTGGTGAGATGGTTAGTTTGAGGCCTACTTTTCCCAGGACAAATACCACCATGCCAGCTTGATGACTAATAGCATTTTTTTTTCTTTTCATATTTTCTACCTTTGATTATAAACATTTCCAAACAAAATAAAAGTGTAGAGAACAGTGTAATGAACTCCCATACACACATCACCTAGCAGAATAATTACTAATGTTTTGCCATACATACTTCCTGAAAATTTTGCTGAATTAATTTAAATCATGGACATGACATTTCACTGTTAAATACTCAGAAAATGAGGACATTTTCTTCCTCAATCACAGTATCATTTTTGTACTTACATATTAACAATAATTTATTTATATCATCTAATACTTAATCTACATTGTCTCTCCTCACTGTCCCCCAAATATCTATTTCCAGTTGATTTAGTCAAATCAGGATTTAAATTTAAACAACTGTATTTGTTGTTTATGCTCTTGATTCATCAGTTGTAGCTTTGGCCCAGAGTCATTTCCTAGCCTCAGGGATGCAAGTCTGATGAGTTTAGGGGATATCTAACCTGAGAACCTCAAGAAGGCCATGTGGGTCAGAATCTTGACTGCTATGGTGGGGAGCAAGCTAAGATGACTCAAATAATTCTTCCTTAGCCCTTTCCTAGGGAAGAATCTGTCCTGGTCTTCTGCCCTCCTCCCCTCTGATGGCCATGCTCCAGCCACACTGACCTGCTTGCCCTAGTGGCTGTGTCAAGAGCCTTCACTTGCTTATCTGGCTTCCTAGATTTTAATCCCCACCCTTCTGCCCTCTCTCCCACCAGCTCTCCCACACATACCATTTGTCTGATGAATTCCTACTCAGCCTTTAAAATCAGAGCAAATGTTACTTCCTCAGAGAAACTTTCCTTGGCCTCCCCCACCTCCCTGCCAAGACTAGGCCAGCAACACTTGTTAAATTCTCTCACTGCACCGTGCTTTTACTCTAGAGCACTTACCCAAGTGCAACTGAAATAATTATTTGTGGAGTTACCTTTTGAATGTGCCTTTTCCCAAGTGAGATTTAAACTCCATAAGGAAAAGCGCCATATTCCTCTTGCCCACAGGTGTATATCCCATAATCTAACAGAGGGCCTCACACACATAGGCGAGCAATAGAATATTAATGAGTAGATGATGGATGCATGGATGGATGGATGGATGGATGGATGGATGGATGGATGGATGGAAGGAAGTAGATATGAAATCACTCAAGTTTCTGGGGAGCTTTGAGCAGTGGATGGATTGGGCCAAATGGATACTCCAGGGCTTCCAATGAGTCTGGATGGGCAGTTCTGGAGAACGATCAGAGATAGATAGACTGCTTTTGGATGACAGAAGGTAAAAGGAAGATCCTAAAGGAATTTGAGAAATTTGTTTGATGGCATTAACTTGATCATGGGTGTCTCTACTTTCTTTTCATTCTCTCCTGAGATGTAGAGAGATTTCCCAAATCCACTCATTCTTGATGAGAAATTACAAAGGAATTTGAAAGTCCCTGAGATTTCTGGCTTCCAATTTTTAGACGAGCAGCTCAGAAACTGATGTTCAAGAAAGAAGAAGCCTTGAATTCCATACATTTCCCTGAAAAATTCTAGACTCAACACAACAAGTCTGTTACAAAGCAATGTGAATCTTATGTAGAATTTCACTGAATAATTTCCTACAGAGCTCTCTCTCAGCAGTTCCTTCCATAATGCTCTAAGCAAATGTGTTGTAGCCACTTAAGCACAGTACTTTCCTCACGATGGAACAGCATACAGACACTATTTACATGCACCAGTGCAATTTAGATCTGAACTATAAATTACTGCATAAAGGTTAATAGAACTGAGCCAAGCTTTAGGAAAGACCTTATGCTCAACATTGCCTCATATATTGGTAGATGATACTAGAAATAGACATTGGAAAGAACAAGAGGTGTGGTAGGGATAAAAGAGCAAAGTTCTTTGACTATCACTGGAAATCCCTATCAACGGAGCAAGCTGGGGAGAGGTGTTAATTTCTAGGGAACTCTCCTATTCCAGTAGCAGAAAATTTATTTTATGGTCATTTGTTTCCTATCGCCCCTTTGGCCTTCACTTGGTAAAACAGTACATTTAAAATGCCTTCTGAATTAGCTCCAAGATTTTCTTTGGGTGCTGATAAAGTCTACCTCCTCACAGAGTGACAGCCCAAAATCTGGGTCAGAGAAGCCCTCCACTCCCCCGAACTTATAAATGTCCAGTGAATCTTTAAATGAAAAAGGCAAACCTGCCTTATATGACAGCCATGTGATGATCAAATGGTTGTATTTCCGCACCATGTGTGTTGGTTATGTTCCTTATCTGCTTTTGAACCACTGCTGGGAACCTAAAACATTTCCCAGTTCATCATTCTCTAAAAGGAAGTATGACAGGTACACACCTGGGTTTGAAATGAATTACAGCTGAATTTGTAATCAGTTCTGACAACTTATACAGAAAAGCAAATGGATGAGGTTGGTAGCTTAAGTTCTCTTTTTTTGAGTCTTGTCAGACTGCAAATCAGAAGGTGACCGCCATACCCAGTTCCCAAATCTTACTGGTTTAAAGACCTTGATGAATTCAGGCTTTTAGCAGATGATCACTTGTCAGCCCTGGAGACTGAAAGGGTGAGTAATGGTCTTTGCATCTCCTCCCACAACAGTTGAGAGCAGCTGTCGTGACACCCCCACCAAACCTTCCTTCCTCAATGCCCATTGTCAGGCATCATGGGTAGGTGGGTCAGTTTCCTTCTGCAACACGTCCAAACTGATCCCATGTGCTCTATCCATGCAAATGTGGGTCATGGTTCTGAAGGATGCATGAACCAGCAAGACTTAGCAGATTTTATAGGTGTCACTTCACCCACCATGGTCTTATAGCTCCCCGAGGAGTAGAGTGCTGCTCAATAGCTCAGAGGAAGGCACTCTTGTAGGAAGTGGAGAATGTAGTCTGAGAGGGGAGGAGGATTCCTGTAGGAGGAGAATAGTTACTATCTCTGCAGCAAGAGAACAATTGTGTGACTAATGCCCCCTTAGTTAGGAAAGATGTGAGAGCTGCTCAAGGCTTCAGGTTTCAGTTCCTGAAGAAAAGAGCACAAGAGGACCTTTCTTGTTTGCTGTTTTTAGACCAGAAAAACAGACACGTTATAGTGTGGAGGGAGAGGAACACTTAAGCCAACTCTATTATTTCCCCAGGAATCCCCAAATCAGGGATAAGAATGGAAATTGCCATACTGTGTCAGCCCTAAGTTGCTGGTCTGTCTCTGACAGGATTTAGTAATTCAGTCTCAGGGGAAGCAAGTTACCTATATGACAAAGGCTCTACTTTAACCCCATACATTTAGTTTTCCCTGACCTCATTTTAGATCTGGCGTCCCTGAACGTATCTGAAAATTTTGAAGCATTTTATATTTTCAGCCTCTGCTCCCTCTAAGGGTAAAAGGGTCTTATGTTGCATAGAACAGCAGTTTCCTTTTTTTTCTCCCTCCCTCCCTTTCTTCTCTCGCTCTCTTTTTATTTCTCCCTCTTTTTCTTCTCCCTCTTTCTCTCTCTCCCGTCCTCCTTCTTTCTCTATCATCTATCTATCTATCTATCTATCTATCTATCTATCTATCTATCTATCTATCTATCATCTATCTATCTATCTATCTATCTATCTATCTATCATCTAATCTATATCATCTACCTGTATCTTCTATCTATCCATGCATCCTAGAGCTACCTCTTTTATATTTCAGGAAGGTGCTTTCTGGTTCTGGTAATCTGGATTTAGTAAACAAATCCATGCTCCCTTTTTGATTTTATAGATTTGACATATATCCCTTCTTAGCTTATATCTTTCTATATTCATCCTATAAATTATGAAAAGAGAAATAAAAAATCCCACTCACTCAAAGTCATTTTTCCTAATAACTTTAGTCAGCATTACTCTCTTTCCTGTTCCTAATATATTTTCTTTCTTTTCTTTTTTTTTTTTTTTTAAAGATTTTTTATCGGGGAATCGGGAAAGGGGAACAGACAAGTTGCTGTCCTTTTGTTCTTTAGTCCAGTTGTGGAGGATGTCACTTCACTGGCCCACATTGGTATTATCATTGTGCTCTTTCCCGGTGAGGCAGATCGGTTGCAGGCCATTGGACGGCGGCTCACGGTGGCTCTTGTCAGCTCACGCCAGCTGCCGGCCAGCTCCATTGCAGCCTACGCCATCGCCGGCAACTCACAGCAGCCCAGCTCCAAGTCACCATCTTAGCTGTAGAGGGTGCAGCGTCACTGGCCCATGTGGGGTCCAAACCAGCTGCCCTGCTGCTCAGAGCTCGTGCTCCCAAGCCAACTCTTAACCAATGAGCCACTCGACTGGCCCCTAATTTATTTTCTGATAATACTAATTTAGATTTTATTATATGTTGTATTAGTTTTCAATGGCTGCTGTAACAAATTACCACAAACCTAGTGGCATGGAACAACACAATTTATTATCTTGCAGTGCTGTAGGTTAGAAGTCCAACAGGGTCTCAGTGGGTTAAAATCAAGATGTTAGTGGGGCTTTGTCCCTTCTGGCAGTTCTAGGGGAGAATTTGCTTCCTTACTTTCTCTAAGTTCTAGAGACTGCCTGCATTTCTTGGCTCATGTTCCCTTTCCTTCATTTTTGAAGACAGCATCACAGCATCATCATAGCATCTCTCTGACCCTGCTTCTGTCATCACATCTTTCTCTCTAACATTATTCTGTCTGTCTCTTCTGCTTTTAAGTACACTTGTGATTATATTGGACCCAACAAGATAATCTTGAATTATCTCCCTATTTTAAAATCAACAGATTGGCAATTTTAATTATGCCCACAACTTTAATTCTTCTTTGCCAAGTAACCTAACATATCCATAGGTCACTTGAAAATTTGAACCTCTCATTCCCCTTCACCTTCCCCCACTTTTTAAAATTTAAAATGACAGTTGACATCCAATATTATTTTACGTTAATTTCAGGTATACAGCATAGTGGTAAGACATTTATATAATTTATAAAGTGACCCCCCCTGACTAGTACCCACCTGGCACTATACATAGTTATTACCACATTCTTGATTATATTCCCTATGCTTTACTTTACATCCCCATAACCATTTTACAACTACCAATTTGTATTTGTTAATCCCTTTACCCTTTTCACCCTGCCCCCATGCCACCTTTCATTTATTACCCTGATAAATTTAGTACCCATTTGACACCATATGTAGTTATTACAATATTATTAACTATATTACTTATGCTATATTCTACATCCCCATAACTACTTTATAACAACCCATTTGTACTTCTTAATCTCTTTCTCTTTTCACCCACCCCCAAACCACCTCCCATCTGGCAACCATCAAAATGTTCTCTATATCTATGAGTTTGTTTCTGTTTTGTTTGTTTGATTATTTTGTTCTTTAGATTCCACTTACAAGTGAAATCATATGACATTTGTCTTTCACTGTCAGACTTACTCCACTCAGCATAATACTCTCTAGGTCCATCCATGTTGTTGCAGATGGCAAGATTTCATTCTTTCTTTACTGCTGAGTAATATTATGTTGTGTGTGTGTGTATATATATATATATATATATATATATATATATATATATATATATATATATAT
>NW_017732497.1:20252-25469 GCF_001890085.2 Hipposideros armiger | reverse complement strand
TTTTTTTTTTTTTTTTTTTTTTTTTTTTAGCTGAGCCATCCTGCTACCTGTTGGCAGCTCAGTGGCTGCTCAGCTCGGGCTGGACTAGAACCTCTGTTGCTCAGAGCTCAAACTCTTGAGCGAGCTCTTAACCAACTGAGCCACTCGGCCGGCCACTCTATATCACCTATTCTTTACCCATTCATCCATTCAGGTACACCCAGGCTGCCTCCACATCTTGGCCATTGTAAATAATGCTGCAATGAACCTATGGATGAGCATGCTCCTTGAAGTAGCATTTTGGGTTTGTTCAGATAAATACCCAGAAGTGGGATTACTGGGTCCTTCTTTGTCCCTTGTTACAGCCTTTGTTTTAAAGTCTATTTTGTCTGTTATAAGTATTGCTACTCCAGCTTTTTAGTTTGTTTGTTTCTATTTTCACGACATATCTTTTTTCCATCACTTTATTTTCAGTCTGTGTCTGTCTTTTGATATGAAGTGAGCCTCTTGTAGGCAGCATATGTGTCTTATTTCCTTATCCATTCAGCTCCCCTATCTTTTGATTGAAGCATTCAATCCACTTACATTGAAAGTAATTGTTGATAGGCATGTAGTTGTTGCCATTTTATTATTAACATTTATTATTATTATTGCAATTATTATTATTTTGTCTTAAAGAATTCCCACTAAGATTCCTTGTACTACTGGTCTGGTTGTGATGAACTTTAGCTTTTTCTTGTCTGGGAAGCTCTCTTTATCTGTCCTTTGATTTAAATGATAACTTTGCTGAGTAATCTTGGTTGTATGTCCTTACTTTTCATCACTGTGAATACTTCCTGCCAATCCCTTTGGCCTACAAAGTTTCTGTTCAGAAATCAGCTGACAGTCTTATGGGAGCTCCCTTGTAGGTAACTAACTGCTTTTCTCTCGCTTCTTTTAAGATTCTCTCTTTGTCTTTAACCTTTGGCATTTTAATTATGGTGTGCCTTGGTGTTGGCCTCTTTGGATTTATCTTGTTTGTGACTCTTTGTGCTTTCTGGGCTTGTATATCTGTTTCCTTAGCCAGGTTAGGGAAGTTTTCAGTCATTATTTCTTCAAATAGATTTTCAATTCCTTACTTTCTATCTTCTCCTTCTGGTACCCCTATAATGTGAATGTTGTTATGCTTGATGTTGTCCCAGAGACCCCTTAAACTCTCCTCATTCTTTTGGATTTTTTTTCTTTTTACTCTTCTTTTTTTTTTTTTAAAGATTTTTTTTTGGGGAATTGGGGGATGGGAAGAACAGCGCTGGGGAATTGGGGGAAGGGGAACAGACAAGTTGCTGTCCTTTTGTTCTTCAGTCTAGCTGTGGAGGACTTTGCTTCACTGGCCCAAGATGGCACCATCATTGCGCTCTTCCCAGGTGAGGGAGATCAGTCACCGGAGGCTTGAAGGCCGCTCATGCTGGCTGCTGGCTACACACGGTAGCCCATGGCAACCCACTGCAGCAGGGGCTGCAGCCTATGCTGTCACCAGCGACCCACAGCAGCCCAGCTCCAGGTTGCGCTGTTGTTCAGCATCTTAGCTGTAGAGGGCAGAGTCACTGACCCTCATATGTGGGATCTGAACCAGGGCCCTCTGGCGTTCCAAGCCAGTTCTTAACCATCGTGCCACTCGGCTGGCCCTCTTTTTGCTCTTCTGATTGGGTGTTTTCTGCTACCTTATCTTTTAAATCACTGATTCAATCCTCTCCTTCATCTAATTTACTATTGATTCCCTGTAATATATTCTTCATTTCCATTATTGTATTCTTTATTTCTGACTCGTCTTTTTTTATATTTTCTATCTCCATTTTTATGTTTCTTATTTCCATTTTTATGTTACCTATCTTTTTGTTAAAGTTCTCCCTGAGATCATTGAGCATCCTTATAACCAGTTTATGGAACTCTGTGTCTGGTAGATTCCTAGTCTCCATTTTTTTTTAGTTCTTTTTCTGGAGGTTTGTTCTGTTCTTTCATTTTGGAGATATTTCTTTGTCTCCCCATTTTGGCTGCCTCTTTGTACTTGTTTCCATATATTAAGTAGGGCTGATATGCCTCCTGGTTTTAGTAGAGTGGCCTTATATAGTAGGTGTGCTGGTCACCTGAGGCACACACTCCAGGTGTGTTTCTTTTGTAGGTTGTGTGTACCCTTTTGTTGTACTTGATTCTTGCTTGCTTTTTGCATCTCAGTGGAAGGAATTGACCCTCAGGCTAATTGATTGTGAGGACTGGCCATGACTATAGTGGAGAAGTTGTGGTATAGGATCTGACCCTAAAGAGTGGAATCTGCTTCAGTAGGGCTCTGGTGCCTGCCCAATCTTCCCCTTGGGTGTGTTGTCCTTGGAGGTGGCTGAGTGATGCTCCAGCTCATTTTTAAGCTGGTCACTGGCTGCGCCAGCCCCAGGGCCAACTAGGAGAGGGATGCAATGCAGCTGAAGTTCAGCTGTAGCTTGTGCTCCACCTGGGGCCTTCTGGCAGGAGCCACAAAGCAATCTGCAGAAAATGGCTGCCACCTGTTCTGTGCTTGGAAGCGCCTTGAGAGGCCAAGCTGCAAACCAAGGTTGGCTGCTGCTAGTGCTGGGCTTAGGGCCATAGGTATGGGACAGGCTCAAGCTAGATACTGCTTCTCTGGGTTCTGCGTACCTTTGAAAGATCCTAGGAAAGTCTGCAGCATAAACCAAGACAGGCAGTTTGTATGAAAAAGCCACTGGAAGCAGCTTGGGAGTGCCCGAAAGTTGGGTGGGTGGGGTCTCAGAATCACCAGGGTGTGGTGAATAAATGGTGTCAGCCAGCTTGATGGAGACTCAAATATGGCTCCCACCTGCGTCTACACGTCGGGCAGCTGGAGGGCTCATCAAAGAAACAATGACTTGCACCAGCTCCTCTGTCTGGGCAAAAGCTGCCCCTCCAGCTCTTGTCCTGAAGTCAGACAACTCAGTGGCCTCCCACCCTCCATGTGTCCCTGTCATCTCTTTGGTTGATTCCCCAGTGCTGGAGCTCAGAGCCAGTGATTCTGTCCATGAGTAAGTCTGTTCACATTCCCTTAAGTGGAGTGCCTGGGAGTGCAGCCACACTCTGTCTCATTCAACCACAATCTCCATTGGTTTTCACAACCAGAAATTATGGGGACTTCGCTTCCTGGCACTGGAACCCTGGGCTGGGGAGCCTGGTGTGGTGCTGGGACCCCTTGCTCCTTCAGGGGGACTTCCACAGGTGAGATCTCTCTCCCAATTTTTAATGGTCACACATGGGTGTGAGACCAGCCGGTTCTGTGTCTCTGCCCTCCTACCAGTGTAGAGGTGGCTTCTTCTGTTTGTCTGTAGTTGCAGGGCTTCAGTTCAACAAGACTTCAGGCAATTCTCAGTGATAGTTGTTTTGTAGTTTAGTTGTAATTTTGATGTGGTTGTGAGAGAAGGTAAGCGTTTACCTACTAGGCCATCTTGACCAGAACTCCTGATGTATGGAGATTTTGATCAAAGTAGACTGTGGACTTCTTGAAGGTAAATTTGTGACAAAATATTTTGCTTTTCTGTATTTGTGGCCTTTCCTGTAGCATTTTCAAAATGCCACAACTTGGTAAAATCTTGATGAATACTTCCCAGCATCTCCCAATTCTTTGATTACTTTAATTATCCTGCTTCCATTTTATTATGTTTTTCCTGGAAGTATGTACATTTAGAATACTCAGGTGCTGATGCATTGCATTTATATGTGTGTTGACTAATGTTTACTGGAAAGAGTTATTGGAAATGCCATCCAGAATTGTTAGTGGTTAGCCCCTTCACAACTCTATTTTGGTTTTATAGTAGATAGAAATGTCAAATTAGAAATGGTGGATATATGTAATAAGAAGAGGATAGGAGAAGTAGATGACAAGTACAGTGGTTATCTTTTTGATTCCTCCACAAGCTCCTGGAGACAGATGTTTTTTTTCATGTGACAGTGGAAGCCAAGTTGTAGACTAAGCTGGATGCTGACAGCCCTTCCTTCCTGGAAAGTCCCAGAACCTCCTATAGTAGAAAACAACCACAATATTTCTAGCAGATTCCAAAGAGAATGCTGCC
The DNA here is from genome assembly GCF_001890085.2 of Hipposideros armiger. Classification (NCBI taxonomy): domain Eukaryota; kingdom Metazoa; phylum Chordata; class Mammalia; order Chiroptera; family Hipposideridae; genus Hipposideros; species Hipposideros armiger. The sequence goes on along the minus strand of NW_017732497.1, from coordinate 21,405 downwards.
ATTAGCTTGGAATTGACCAAGAATGTCACATTTTGTCTATAACACGGAAGAGTTTTGTCTATAAGACTAGAGTCAACAATGAGTTCAAAGATAAAAAGGAGCATTTTATTCTTGCTGATCTGCTGTCTTTATGTTTTGGCCCAATTACAAACATAAGTTTAACCACAGGCTCCACGATTTATTAATTCATTTAAATAAAACCATCTGTTTTGTCTGGCACTGTATTGGCCTAATAATAAAAAAACATTTCTTTAATAAACATTTTTATAGGGCTTACTATGTGCCAAGTATTTTGTCAAGTGATTAGACCATAATGCTTATTTGATTCTCATAATAACCCCAAAAAGAAGGTGCTGTGATTATGCCTATTTTATAAATGGGGAAACTGAGGTTCAGAGCTTTTAAGTAATTTGGTCAAGTGGTAGAGCCAGGATTTTGTCCTCGTTAACTGGCTCTGGAATTATGGCTCTTGACCACCACATCAGGCTGCCTTCCCCTAGCCAGTCCCAACTTACAAAGTTATATGATGGGGAAAGTTATATGATAGGTTATGGTAGGAAGGACAAAAAGTACTCAATAAACAACAAATATAAATTGAATTACTATTTGTTTTGTACACTGCTGTACCTAAAACAGTACCTGGTACATAAATAGGGACTGAATAAGTGTTTAGAGAATGTTCTTAAAAGAGTTTGTGATAAATACTATGAAGTAAACAAGTTGGATGAGATGATAGACTTTCATGGGAACCTACTTAATTAATATGGGGTGGTGAGGGAGGGCCTTTCTGAGGAGGTAGCATTTAAGCTGAGACCAGAAGGATAAAAAACAGGTAACCATGAAAAGTGCATGGGAGAGCATTCAGGCAGAACGACCAGCATGGTCAGAGGCTCTAAGGAGGGAGAGCGTCTGGCAGACGTGAGAAATGGAAGGAGTCGAGTGTGGGAAGCAGGTGTGCACAGGTAGCTGTGGAATGAGATGAGGTGAGGTGGGCAGAAGCCAGGTAATGTAGGGCCTTCAATCACTAGAACCCCCTCTGGCAGGACACTGTAAGTGCCATGGAGGGTCTCAAAAGGAGGGCACATGGGCCCTGCCCTCAACAGTTTTCATTCCTGTTAGAAAGACAAAAAAAAAAAAAAAAAAAAAAAAAAAA
>NW_017732497.1:12812-17767 GCF_001890085.2 Hipposideros armiger | reverse complement strand
CGGTGATTTTTTTTTTTTGTGACCAGAAATGTGTTATTACTAATCTCTCTCTCTCTCTCTCTCTCTCTCTCTCTACACACACACACACACACACACACACACACACACACACACACTCTTCCACCTCCCACTTTCTGGATTTTTGTTTCCTCTTTCTCTCACTTTTGTCTATATATTTATTGGTTTTCATATGATTATAGAACTGATATGTCTATTGTAGGAATTTCATGAACATCAAAGAAGAAACATTTTGTATTTGTTTCATATCATTTGTTCTTTGAATGTGAGATTTTTTAATGGCTGTATTCCAAAGTATGGACACAGCATACTATATTAAAATATTTTCCTTTTGATAGATATTTAAGTGCTTTCAAATTTATAAAGAGAGTAACGCCCTCTCTTTCAGTCTTCTTTTGTCCAAATGAACCACACCTGTTACCTTAAAACCTCCTTGTGGGAAATGTGCCCTTTTGCCTCTGGTTAATTTTGCTGTTGGATATACTCTAATTTGCCAATATCCCTCTTCACATGGGGTTCCCAGGACTGAGCACTTGATCTGAACAAGGCTGATGAATGTGGAGTTCAGGTGAACCATTACATTTTTTTGAACACTGCATTTTTATCCATGCAGACCAAAATGACAATAGTTGTCTTATGCCTTTTGTTGGGCTCTAAGAGCACAGATCTGCCTGGGTTCATGCAGTTTAACTTCTGCTCTTTATTTCCAATGTCTCTGGCTATACCTTTGTGGCCTCTCCATTTGAATTCTCGGGTATCACCTTTTCTGTTCCATTGTGGATGACTTGTCCCCAGGCAGTGGCTAGCTTACCTCACTTGGCCTGGCAGATTTTCTTCAACACCAATAATTTGCATCACCTTAAACATACTCAAGATCTAAGCCTACATGATTAAATGCAAATGGCTTTTCTTACTTGATAAGACTTTACTTCCCAATGGATAAAAAGTAAGGAAGCTAAGTGATATATGAGGTTCCATAACTCATTTGTCTTCCATTTTGCAACTAGGGAGCCAATATTGGAGATTAAATAATGGACTTTGTTGACTTCATTGCACCTGCTGCTGGATGTGTAAACTCATCCTTTCTCATACAGTCAGACATGACTCGCTAAGCAGCTTCCAAAGTAAAAGTGTTGACATGAATAATTCTGCCTGGAAATAAGGTCAACCTTGTTCTCCTGAGATCTGAACTGTGAGCAAGGAGCAAAGAGCTACATAAACCTTGTACCTTGAAGAACTCTGGAGATCTGTCTTCCTTCCTAACACATAAGAAATGAAAACATCCAAGAAATAAAATACAGGACTAGAGATTAAAATAATCTCAGTTTTGTGGGAAGAAGGAAGCATAAGAAGTAAAATATGGTTTCCATGTAAAACCATTTTTACAAAACCTAGGAATTATAGAAATGCATAAAATCAGGATATATACAAACAATAGTGTGAACAGTGATTTTTTTTTTTTACTAAAGATTGGATAAGTGAGTTTATTTTTTTCACTTTTTCCATCTACATTAAAAAAAATTTTTTCCAGGGAAGATATATTGTAATATAAAACAATTAATTAGTGGGTTTTACTTTTTATACTTTTATTGACAAAGGCACATATTTTTCCTACCTGTGACAAGTTATTTGATTGAAAACTAAATTTGGGTGAGAAACTAGACGAAGTTACTTCTGTTGATGTAAGAATATCCAAACCTCTAGAAAAATTTATAAGAGTTTATTTGAGCCAAACTGAGAACATGCCTGGAAGCAAGATATCAAATATGCTCCAGAGAATGGCGGTTTTGCAGTTCCTTTTATACATTTGGAATCAAAGGAGGGACTGTGAGGAAGATTACATGTTATTCATTGGTAGTAGATTAAGGAGGTTGGAGAAAGCAAGGTGGGGAAATCCCTACGACTGGATAAAAAGTAAAATAGAGAGAATCATGTTTCTTTTACATAGGTGGGTGCAGGAAAATTAAGATTTAACATTTATAGTAAATAAGGATGGTATACAGACAACAAGATCATAGGTTCCCTGAAGGGGTCTGGAAAACAGGATAATTCTGGTATTTCAAAGGTGTGTTAATGTATTATAGATGCATAAGAACAGTGGGCAAGGCTGGCTTAAGGTGAAAATAAAATTTTTATTAGGGTCAGTTGTAGGCCTGGGACATGAATACCCACCCTGACCTACCCAGTTAGGAATTTATGATCAGATCACCCTGTCAGGTTACTTTGGGCCACCGAGCTTGTCAGGTTTACTACATAACCCCTTTTTCATTCACACTTCAAAGTTTGTTCCCTTAGCCTTAAGGCCCTAAGGCTTTATGAAGTTACTATCAAATTCAGTGAGCAAAATAGATGGCAAACCATGATACACCACAAATCATATTGCTTAGGACTTAACAATTGTAAGTACTAGAAACCACTCAAACTAGCTGAAGTGAAAAAGTAACATTTCTTATATGGATACAGACAAGGCTGATAGTTAGCTGGTTGCACTGATGTGGTGATGCTGATTGTTTACATTTTAAAATANGGTTTGTTTGTTTGGTAACTTAAAAATTACTTGTGCATCTTCCTTTGATCTTTAGACAACTTTGACTCAAATCAGAGACTAGCTTTTAACGTGCGCACACCTTGAAACACTGGAACACCTGCTTTGTTATCTGGTTAGATTTTGATCCATACAACAGAGCTCTGATCTACAATAATTTTAATTGGGTCCTAATACCTCTTGAGGCCCTCAAGCTAATATTTCACTTTTGCAGTCATTTTCACAAGGTCTAAATCTGGTTTGCTAGTTTGTTCTACTTTCTGGCCTTTGTTTTAAAGCTCTTACTCACAGCTGAACATTGTACTGGGAGACAACACACTATTTCTGTAGCAGTGTCTTGGTTATAAAGCTATATTTAGGAAATAGTACAACAGGCTTGATATCAGCCAGAGAAATTTAAGGAAGCTGAAATGGACTTGTGAAAATGTAATCTTTCTTTTTTTAAGACAGCATTATTGAACTGTAATTTACATGTTTAAAACATACAATGCAATGGGGTTTAGTATATTCAGAGTTGTGTAACCATCACCACAATTAATTTTATAACATTTCATAATCCCAAAAAGAAACCCTGTGCCCACCAGCTATCACTCTCATGTCTCCCCCTGTCACCCAGTCTCCCAGCTCTAGGCAACCATTAATCTACTCTCTGTTTCTATAGATTTGCCTGTTCAGAGCATGTCATATAAATGGATCATGCAATATGTGGTCTTTTGTAACTGGCTTCTTTTACTTAGCGTGTTTGCAAGGTTCATCTACATTATAACACATTTTGACACTTCATTCCTTTTTGTTGGTGAACAGTATTCCATTGTATGAACACTACATTTTTGTTTAGTTATCAGTTGATGGATATGTGAATTATTTGTACTTTCTGGCTATATGAATAATGCTTCTATGAACATTCGTGTACATGTTTTTTTGTAGACATAAGTTTTCATTTCTCTTGTACATGTACCTAGGAATGAAATTGTTGGGTCATATGACAGCTCTGTGTTTAATATTTGAGGACTGCCTAACTATTTTTCAGAGTGGTTGCATCATTTTACATTCCCACCAGCGTGTATGAGGTGCCTGCCAATGACTCTGTATCCTCACCTACATTTCTTATTGTGTCTTTTTTATTATAGTCATCCTAGTGGATATGAAGTAGTATCTCATTGTGGCATTAATTTGCTTTTATATATTTTTTTCCTTTTATTAAAAAATAAATGCCCAAATCTCCAAAATTCACTTTTCTGAGTCATTGTGGTGTGAACAATGCTACTGTGAAGGAAGTCCTATTGTGACATAATTGTATTGTGAAAGTGTGGAAATAATAGATGAGCAATGAACCCCACATAGAACCAGCGGTTTTTAAAATAAGTATTTACAGTCCTGGTTTGAGTTTAAGACATTCATTAGGATTCTAATATTAGAGACGATGCTGTAACCCTGAGTATTGCATTAGATAATTTACAACAAATGACTTCATTTAGCTACTAAATATAATCTAAGTACTTCAGAATCATTCTCTAAATCTCATCTGTCAAGTTTGCATTGGTCTAAGTCAATGTTATTTCTCCTATTTTAGAAAAGTCTAACATTAGGGAATTGAATTGGCCAATATTATCTGGTGGATGGTGGTGAGGACTTATCTATTGATTCTTAATGTTAATTTAGAAAGTAATAGAGTCTCAGAATCAGAAAGGATCTTGGAAGTCATGTATCTATTATTCAGCTTAAGAATTCCCACCGTCATGTGCAGGATTGGATATGTCCAGTGACATGGAAGTTCTTTACTGTATAAAGTAGCCCATTGTGTTGTTGGCCATTCTGATATTTCTTTTTAGACTGAGGCACCTTCTGCCTCCATGTTCCTTCTACCACTGCTACTTGTCCTGTCCTCTAGAACCATGAAGTATAAAATCACGTAACAGGTACTCAATACATATTTGCTGAATAACTGAATTATCTGAATTACCATAAGTCTTCATGTACAGCAAATCCTCTAATGTCATTTCATTACAACGTCGATTAGGCAAAAAAATGGATTCTGGCCAGGGCCACTGTCTGTGGAGTTAGAATGTTCTCCACATGTCTGCGTGGGTTTTCTCCAGGGACCCCAGTTTCCTCCCACATCCCAAAGACGTACACATCAGGTGAATTGTTCCAGCCTGAGTGAGTGTGGATGTGGGTGTCCTGTGCCCTGTGATGGGAGTGTGTCCTATCCAAGGTGGGGCCCCACCTTGTGTCCTGGCCTGCCAGGACAGGCTCTGGCCAGCTGTGACCCTGACCCTGAATAGTTGGTTAAAAAATAAACTTAGTTGTTTTTATTCATCTTTCTAAAATGTATGTACAGCTCACATGTATTTCAATGTTCACTATTAGAAGTGTTTTGGGTCTTTATTTA
>NW_017732497.1:6769-7977 GCF_001890085.2 Hipposideros armiger | reverse complement strand
TTTTTTATTCAAATTCATCTATATCTTTGTTTTTCCATCACAGTGCTGTGTCTTGTTCAATCAACAGTATTGATAAATCAGCATTACGTACAAGAATTATTTACTAACTTCCCTAAGATTTTCTTCAAAGTCACTGATATCCATTCTGAAAGTTTTCATGTTGGCCCTTTCTTGATCTTACCAAATGTGTTAATAGAAAGTCTTCAGACAACAAACAGAACTCACATTCCTTTCTCAAATAGCATTTGTATTTTGTTGACTGAAATATCTGGGGTCACATTTGTCCAGCCTGGATACGTGTGTCTGTTGCCTGGCAATAATTATAAAATATTATCAATTGTAAGACACATCTTGATTTCAGAGATGTTAGAATACACACACAAACATGCACACACACAAAGCGTGCCAAAAAATGTATACACATTTTAAGAAAGGAAAAAATTGTATTAAAAGTATGCTGATGGTAACCACTTTGAGCACCTTTTGTAATTGCAGAAGTCAAATGTGACTTGTATTCATCTTTTGTTATCGGTATATATTGAATATTACAATTTTAATACAGGTTTTCCTTTCTTAAAATGTGTATACATTTTTTGGCACCCTATGTATGTATGTGTGTGTGTGTGTGTGTGTGTGTGTGTGTGTGTGTGTGTGTATATAAATGGCATGTGCTAATGACTCCCAAATCTACAGTTCCATCCCAGACCTCTATATAGGTCTGTCCAGATCTCCACTTGGCTCTAGGTACTTCAAATTCAAATGTGTCTATATTAATTTTCCATTGCTGCTGCTGCAACAAAAAAAATCCATAAACTTAGTGACTAAAACAACAGAAGTGTATTATTTTACATTCCTGGAGGCCATGACTTCAATACAGGTTTCACTGGGCTAAAATCAAGGTGACGGCAAGTCGGTGTTTTTTTCTAGAAGCTCTAGGGGAGAACATTTTTCTTGCCTTTTCCAATTTATAGAGACCGCCCACATTTTTTGGCATGTAACCACTTTCCACCTTTAAAGCCACCAATGGCCCATCTTTCTCACATCACAGCACTCTGACTGTCACTCTTCTAAACTCCTTCTTTTATTTATAAGGACATTTGTTGTTTTTTTTTTAAAGATTTTTATTGGGGAGTTGGGGGATGGGAACAGCGCTGGGGAATTGAGGAAAGGGGAACAGACAAGTTGCTGTCCTTTTGTTCTTCAGTCTA
>NW_017732497.1:0-2689 GCF_001890085.2 Hipposideros armiger | reverse complement strand
CCCCCCCAACACACACACACACACACACACACACACACACACACACACACTCACACCAAAGTGTCAAAGTCATTAGCTGTTTGTACCCTACGCGTGGAACAAGGAATTCCCCAGATGACTTTTAAATTCTGGGGCAATTACTACATACAGTTCCAAGAGTCAGAAGGAGGAATCACTCTGCCAAGCAACAATTAGGGATGGAATTGCTTCTGCTTCAAAGTATATGCTGGATTAACTTCTAAAGTAGTTAATTACTTTTCAGATCATGCTGTGGAGTCACACAGCCTAAAGAGAAAACCGCAGCTGTCCAGACCTAAGTTAGTAGAAGAGAAGGGAGGTCACGATTTCTGTTATCTTTTAGACTGTGTCAAATGGAACTTACTTAAAAGCAAAAGGATCAAAACCCATTGTTTTTTATGTTTTAGCAAAAACAATAATAAATAACAAGTCTTTTTTAATAGTTTAGTTGTCTAAGTGAATCAACTGATGGTTGTTTAATCACTATACAAATATGACCTAAATTGCAACTGCCTGTCAAAACAGTAGCTAAATGTTTTGCTTGAATTACCTTCTGAACCATTCCCACTTTGAAAATGGACTAAATTTTCCTGGTGGAAAGTGGTAGAATGTAGAGTCCCCAGATTCATTTCACTTCAGAAGTACGTAATAGGAGATAGAGGAAACACTGGTCTAAATGAAAAGATTGGGACCAGGGATGGGACATAGGGTGCATGCATTGCTATTTCCCCCCTTTTAGACACAAGACATTTATCCTTTATCAATCATAGCACTCTTAACTTGCACCAAGCTTGCACCTGGCCTCAGAAACCTCAACACAGTGCTTTGGGAGGCTGCTACTAGTCAAATGAGACTGGACAGGGGGATGAAATTTATTTGTAGTGTCTTATTTAGAGGCAATATAAACTCAGAAAAAGTAACCTAGAAAGGTACGCTCATTATCGGAGTATGTCAATGTCTGACAAACCTAGGGAAAAGAACTCATTTGGTTCTTTGAACCTATTTGGTTCATTGACACCACTGATGGTTTCAGTCTCAGGACACCTTATCAAATATTAAATTGGAAGGGGCTAAAGTCACCCTGTTCTATGCCATCATTTTTATGGACCAGGAAACTGCATTAGACAGTGTCAAGCTTAGTACCCAGACTTCCTACTCCTATGTCCATTCTTCATCGCATGCTGCCCTTCAATGGCCCCGCTATATGGTGGGTTCAACAGGTCTTTACTGTCTTGTTTACATTGTTGGTGTGTTTACATATAGACCTGTGGGGATAATTGTATAAAATAATACTGCATGAAATTGATTCATTAGTAAAGTAATAATTTAATCAATCCGTAAAATTATAATCACAACTTACTTCAGAGGTTAACTTAGTGGTCAAAATCTACACAACCTAGATGTCTGTGTTTTTTCGAATAGCAGTAAATTTAACATCTGCTTCTAGGAACAAATGCAAACCTAATATGGATGGAAAGAAATTGAACTGGATTTCACAATGAATAATACCAGTTTATATAGACTCAAAACATAGCAGCAAAAATGATCTATAGCAGTTTCTTAGGATTTTAGCATTTCCTATGCTTACTTAAATTCTTAATTAGAAAGGAAAAATCACCACTGTTTTTTAAGGGTTTGTAGAAGTAATATTTAAGGTTCTTTTCAGGACCCACAGAGAAGGCAGAGCACAGAGCTCTTCTCCTCAGCCATCCTTTTCACTAAGGAAATGGTTCTGAACTTACCACTGACTTCTTTCCTTTTGGCCAAGACATGTAAGTTGACTTTTTCTCTTTATGCCCAAAGCAAAAATAATAACACCAACACTCTGTCACATAAATAAAAGATCTATTACTCTAAACCAGTGTTTCTTAACCTTGGCTGCATATTTTAATCTAAAAGTAGATTAAAATCATCTACTTTTAACACTCCCACCCCAGATCAATCGAGTCAGAATTTCGGAGGCTGAAACTTAGGTGTTGCTAGTTTTCAAAACTCCCCAGGGTTTCCAATGTGTAGTCAAGTTTACCAACCATTGACTTGAACCAAAAGGATGAAATGTTACTATAGGAGCATCATAGACCAGGTGAAGGCAAGGTTCAGCTGCAGTTCAAAGACCATTCGAGCCGCCCCAAGCATTGTCTTCTCTGCTGCACATTATTGTAAATTCAGCATCCTCCTCCACAGTGTAGACAAGAAAGGAACTCAGAAGCAGGTCTAGGCTAACAGATGGATAGATCCAAGTGTTTTGGGGCCAACTAATATTAGCTTGCAAGGTCAATTTTGAATATTTCTTCCTGACTTTATGTTCAGTGACATCATACTGGTAGCTTAAAATTGGCTATGATGGGAGTATTTACACCATGGAAATTGGCAGACCCTACCAAATGGGGCTGGTTTTCTTCTAGAGAGTCGGTGGTTAAACATTTATCAGTCCCAAACTGAACAGACCTCTAATCCCTGACCCTGGTCAAAGTTGAGAGAGGGAAACTTAAAATCACCTTTGGTCCATTAGCAAGTCTGAGCTTATGATACTATTGCTCCTCTAATTATTGACAAATAAGGAGGGGGCATAAAGCCAAATAGCAAGAAAAATTAGGAGTTTGCTGCTGCCATTATGATCCTTGTGTCTTCATGGGTAAGTGGAAGAGGATAACAAGAATTTAATATGGCT
>NW_017732496.1:389570-390785 GCF_001890085.2 Hipposideros armiger | reverse complement strand
AAGAGCTTGCTCAAGAGTGAGAGCTCTGAGCAACAGGGTCGCCAGTTCAATTCCCACATGGGCCTATGAGCTGCACCTGAGCTGAGCTGCTGCTGATCTACCAACAGGTGACTAGATGGCTCAGCTGGTGAGAGAGCACATGCTTCTAACAACAAGGTAGCCTGTTCAAGATGGTGGGCTATACCCGCCCACAACTAAGACTGAACTTGGCACCTTGAGCTGAGCTGCTGCCCAGATAGCTCAGGGATAGAGCATGTGCTCTTTTTTTTGTTTGTTTTAAAGATTTTTATTGGGGAAATGGGTACAGTGCTGGGGAATTGGGGGAAGGGGAACAGACACGTTGCTGCATTTTGTTCTTCAGTCTAGTTGTGGAGGATGTTGCTTCATTGGCCCAAGTTGGCACCATCATTGCGCTCTTCCCAGGCGAGGCAGATCAGTCGCTGGCTTCTGGATGGCTGCTCATGGCGGCTGCTGGCTACACAGTAGCCCATGGCAACCCACTGCAGCAGGGGCTGCAGCCTACGCGTCACCGGTGACTCAAGGCAGCCCAGCTCCAGGTTGACCTATTGTTTCCAGCATCTTAGGTGTAGAGGGCAGTGTCACTGGCCCTCATATGTGGGATCCAAACCAGGGCCTTCTGGCGTCCCAAGCCAGCTCTTAACCAACACGCCACTCGGCTGGCCCTAGAGCATGTGCTCTTAACAATGAGACTGCTGGTTCAACTCCTGCATGGGATGGAGGCTACGCCCCCACCTCCACCTCGCAACTAATTGAACACAACACCTTGAGCTGAACAGCCAACTGGACTGGAGCTGAGCTTGCTGTGCCCTTCACAACTAAGATTGGTACAATAATTTGGCTGTTCTCCTCCCCCAATTCCCCAATTTAAAAATAAAAGATGATTCAGTTCTGCCTAAATCAAGATATAAAAAATTTGCAATTCAAAATTTTCCTACCATCCTTGTACTTCCAGCTCAGGCCAGTTCTGTGGTTGGGAAACTTGTAATAATGAAAAGAGATGTGGACAACTCTTTCATTTTCCACCCCTTTCATTTCCCGCAACTGGTTCTTTGGATATGAGTTTCTACATGAGTTTCTATGTGCCCTCTGTGTGGTTTGAAGTGGCTAAGCTGAAACTTGAAGAGCAAGAAGTTTGGGGAGGAGGCAACATAGACTAAGGCCTGCGTGACCTCAATTCTTACCAGACAGAGTTCC
>NW_017732496.1:388220-389380 GCF_001890085.2 Hipposideros armiger | reverse complement strand
TTATAATAAATCATAAATTCCTAACTGGGAAGGTCATGGTGGGTAGTCACACCCCCGGCCCATAAATTTCTTTAGTGAAACGTTTTTAAGTCAGCCGTGTCCATTGTTCTTGTGTATCTAGGTTAGCACACCTTTGAAATACCAGAAGTAATATCCCTCAAAGGAGTAACTACCCTCAAAAGGGAACATAATCTTTTTATTTTTTTAAAAGATTTTTTTATTGGGAAATTGGGGGAGGAAACAGCGTTGGGGAGTCAGGTGAGGGAAACAGACAAGTTGCTGTCCCTTTGTTCTTCAGTCTAGTTGTGGAGGACGTTGTTTCATTGGCCCATGTTGGTATTATGATCATTGTGCTCTTCCTGGCTGAGGCAGTCGGTCGCCGGCCATTGGACAGCCGCTCACGGCGGTTGCCAGCTGCTCATGCTGGCTGCCGGCCACTCACAGTAGCTCACAGGAGCCCACTGCAGTCCCACTGCATACTACGTGGTCGATCCCCAGTGGCCCAGCTCCAGGTCAAGCTGTTGTTCACCATCTTAGCTGTAGAGGGCTCAGCGTTACTGGGCCCCATGTGGGATCTGAACCGGAGGACCTGATGCTCAGAGCTTGAGCTCCCAGGCCAACTCTTAACCAATGAGCCACTCGGCCAGCCCAAGAGGGCATATAATCTTAACTATCTTGTAAGCCAACCCTGCCTTGCTTTCTCTCACCTTCATGTAATCTCCCTTATGGTCCTTCCTTAATTTCAGATGCATATAAGAAACTGCAAAACTGTCATTCTCTGGAGCATTTGTGATCTTGCTCCTGGGCAATTGTCATCAGTTTGGGTTCATATAAATTCATAAAAATTCTCTACAGTTTGGATGTTTCTTACATCAACAGAAGTATACTACTTTCAACCTCAGAGGAAGCTATATCTCTTTTCTTGTCCCAATCCAACACCTACACATGTGCTCCAACTGTTTATCTACTAAACCAAAAACCCTGATGTCTTTAATTTGAGTATTAACTTTTTTCACTTGTTTACTTATGGATCTGAGGTGGCTACTTGGAAGACATCAAGAGGCCTCTACCCATAGATCCAGTTGGTTCTGTTGAAGTTGCTTTCTTAATAGTCTTCTATCTATTCCCCCTGCTAAATGCCCCTCTTCAATCTCACTTTT
>NW_017732496.1:378598-385040 GCF_001890085.2 Hipposideros armiger | reverse complement strand
CACATGATGTTTCCCTTTGGAAGTGAGTTTGAGACTAGTGGCCAAAGCTTAGACTGACCAAAATCTGAACTTGGTCCAGCATCAAGCTCCAACCCAGCACTCTCTATTACTTTCATTTCAGTTATTACAGATAGCAATAACTGAAAGAGTACATATTTTTCTTTTTTCTTATTAGTTTCCATTTCCTTAAGCATCTGGAAACACAACTAGGCAATACCTAGAGTGATCTCAAAAAGAAAGAAAAGCTAAGCATTCTTATAGTAAAAAGTACAGAAGAACCAGTCCTGTATTCTTAGCCTCTGAACTGGTCCAAGATTGTTATCCTCTAAATGCTACATACTAATGCAATTCACTTGACATGCCCTGGTGATTGGAGACTCCACCCCACCCAACTTTCAGGCACATTCAAGCCACTTTCGGTGGCTTTTTTGTACAAACCACCTGCCTTGGCTCAGCTGCAGACTTTCCTAGGGTCTCTCAAAGTTTTGTGGAACCCAAACAAGCAGCACCTGGCTTAAGCATGTCTGGTACCTCTGGCTAAACAGCCCTAAGCCCAGCACTAGCAGTAGCAGCCTTGATTCTCGTCTTGGCTTCTCAAGGCACTTCCAAGCATGGCATGGGTGGCAGCCATCTGCAGATTTCTTTGTGGCTTCTGCAGATGGCTCTGGGTGGGGCACAGGCTGAGGATGAATTTGACTTGCAGCAGATCCCCTCCAAGGTGGTCCTGGGACTTCTGCCCCAGTGGCCAGCTTCAAAACGAGCGGGAGCATCACCCAGCTGCCTCCAAGAACGACACACCCCAGGGGCAGATTGGGCAGGCACCAGAGCCCTGTTAAAGCAGATCCTGCTCTGTAGGATCAGCCCCTGCACCACAACTCCTCCACTGTAATCAAGACTAGTCCTCACAACTAATAAGCATGAGGGTCAATCCTTCCCATTGGTGCAAATAGCAACCAAGGCTCAACTACAAGAGGAGAGCACACACAACCTACACAAGGGACGCACCTGAAATATGTGGCTCAAGTGACCAGGAGGACTGCCCCACTGAACCCCACAGCACACTTACTACATAAGGCCATTCTACTAAGGCTGGGAGATATAGCAGCCCTACCTAATACATAGAAACAAACACAGGGAGGCAGTCAAAATGGGGACACAAGAAACATGTCCCAAATAAAGGAACAGAACAAAGCTTCAGAAAAAGCACTAAACAAAATGTAAACAAACAATCTACCAGACGCAGAGTTCCAAACACTCGTTATAAGGATGCTCAATGATCTCAGAAAATAACTTCAACAAAGAGATAGGAACATAAAAATGGAGATAGAAAACATGAAAAAAAACCAGTCATAAGCAAAGAATACAATAACAGAAATGAAAAATATATTACAGGGAATTAACAGAGGATTAGATGAAGCAGAAGATTGAATCAGCAATATAGAAGATAAGGTAGCATAAAACACCCAATCAGAACAACAAAAAGAAAAAAAGAATCCAAAAAATGTAGGAAAGTTTAAGGGGCCTGTGGGAAAACATCAAGTATACCAACATTCGTGTTATAGGGAAACCAGAAGAAGAAGAGAGAGCGCAAGGAATTGAAAATCTATTTGAAGAAATAATAACAGAAAACTTCCCTAACCTGGTGAAGGAAGTAGATATACAAGCCCAGGAAGTGCAGAGTGCCAAACAAGATGAACCTAAAGAGGCCCACACCACAACACATCATAATTAAAACATCAAAGGTTAAAGACAAAGAGAGAATCTTTAAAGCAGCAAGAGAAAAGCAATTGGTTACCTACCAGGGAGCCCCCATAAGATTGTTAGTTGATTTCTCAACAGAAACTTTGCAAACCAGAAGGATTGACAGGAAATATGATGAAAAGCAAAGACCTACAAACAAGATTACTCTACCTAGCAAAGCTGTCATTTAGACTCGAAGGACAGATAAAGAGCTTCCCAGACAAGAAAAAGCTGAAAGAGTTCATCACCACCAAACCAGTATTACAAGGAATCTTAGAGGGACTTCTTTAAGATGAAAAAAATAATAAAAACATGAATAATAAAATTTCAATAACTACACACCTATCAACAATTACTTTCAACATAAGTGGATTAAATGCTCCAATCAAAAGATAGGGGGGCCGAATGGATAAGAAAACAAGACACTTACATCTGCTGCCTACAAGAGATACACTTCAGATTGAAAGACACACAGAGACTGAAAGTAATGGGGTAGAAAAAGATATTTCATGAAAATTGAAATAAGCAAACAACAAAGTGGAGTAGCAATACTTATAGCAGACAAAATAGACTATAAAACAAAGACTATAACAAGAGACAAAGCAGGGCCTAGTAATCCCACTTCTGGGTATTTATCCGAAGAAACCTAAAATGCTACTTTGAGGGGACGTACTCATCCATATGTTCATTGCAGCATTATTTACAATAGCCAAGATATGAAGGCAACCTGGGTATCCTTGAATGGATGAGTGGATAAAGAAGAGTTAGTACATATATACAATGGAGTATTACTCAACCATAACAAAGAAAGAAATCTTGCTATCTGCAACAATATGGATGGACCTAGAGGGTACTCTGCTGAGTGTAATAAGTCAGACAGCAAAAGACAAATGTCATATGATTTCACTTATAAGTGGAATCTAAAGAACAAAATAAACAAACAAATGAAACAAAAACAAACTCATAGATACAAAGGACATTTTGATGGTTGCCAGATGGGAGGGGAGTTGGGAGTGGGTATAAAGGGGAAGGGATTAAGAAGTACAAATTGGTTGTTACACAGTAGTCATGGGGATGTAGGGTATAGCATAAGGAATATAGTCAATAATATTGTAATAACTATATATGGTGCCAGATGAATACTAGATCTATCGGGTGATAGATGGGAGGGGGGTTGAGGGCAGGGTGAAAACAGTGAAGGGATTAAGAAATACAAGTTGGTAGCTACAAAATAGTCATGGAGATGTAAAATATAGGGAATATAATCAATAATATGGTAATAACTATGTAGAGTGCCAGGTGGTACTAGTCAGGGGGATCACTTCCTAAATTATATAACTGTCTAACCACTATGCTATACACTCAAAAATAATATTGAATGTCAACTCTAATTGAAAAATTTTAAATGGGGGGAAAAGATCAATAATATTGTGATAGAGTGATACAGTGTCAGATGGTTGCTGGACTTATCATCGTGATCACTTCTTTAGCATAGGGAATAAAATCAATAATGTGATAATAACTCTGTATAGTGCTAGTTGAGTACTGTTGAATAACTATGATGTACACCTGAAACTAATATAATATTGTATGTTAGCTGTATTTTAATAAAAATCTTTTTTTTTAATAATAGAATTGTTTTCTTCTGCCTTAACATACTTGACTTTTGTAATTTAGCAGCTTGACTATAGTGACTCCATTTTATTCCTTCACTCTATTTGTCAACCTTTAGTAATTGCAGCATAGCTGCTGTTCCATACCATGAGTGACCATGTGGCCACTCAAGAATCAAAGGTTCCTCATCCTCTATCCTTTCATCCTTTCTCTTCCCAAACCACATGCTTCCATGAGCTGGGGCCAATCTGAAAAATCCTACCTCTGACACCAACCAATTCTCCAGTTCTCTGAAACCAATTTGTTGTAGAACAATTAAATTAAATTCTGATACTATCCACCTGGAGTTTGTATAACATCTCACAAATTGGGCTGGCCGAGTGGCTCAGTTGGTTAAGAGCTTGCTTCAAGAGCGTGAGCTCTGAGCATCAGGGTCTCCGGTTCGATTCCCAGATGGGACAGTGAGCTGTGCCCGAGCTGAGCTGTCGCTGAGCCAACAGGTGGTAGGATGGCTCAGCTGGTGAGAGCTCATGCTCCTAACAACAAGGTAGCTTGTTTGAGATGGTGGGCTATGCCCACCTGCAACTAAAGACTGAACTTGGCACCTTGAGCTGAGCTGCCACCCGGATGGCTCAGTGGATAGAGTGTGCGCTCTTAACAATGAGGCTGCTGGTTCAACTCCCGCATGGGATGGTGGCTATGCCCCCCCCCAACTAATTGAACACAGCACCTTGAGCTGAGCAGCACGACTGGACTTGGAGCTGAGCTTGCTGCTCCCTCCACAACTAAGATTGAAGGACGACAACTTGGCTGTTCCCCTTCCTCAATTCCCCAACACTGTTCCCCTTCCCCAATTCCCCAATAAACCTTAAAAAAAATCCCACAAATTAAAGGATTGAGTCCTACAAGGCTGTCCTTCCCCCATTTCCAACACCAGTTGCAAGTCCCAGGTTACCACCTGTGCTTCTGATCAACCAGCTGTAAGTTCTGGGGTTCCCTGATCCTCTTCTCAGGTTTCATAATTTGCTGGAACAGCTCACAGAAGCCAAAAAACACTTTACATTTAACAGTTTATTATAAAAGGTACAACTCAAGAATAACCAAATGGAATAGAACAAGGCATAGAGGGAGGGGGGACATCACAGAATGCCCATGCTCTCTCGAGGTAGGTGTACCACCTTCCCAGCACCCTGTTCACCAACAGGAAGCTCTCAAAAAGATTTTAGAGCGCTCAACCTTCTGCCCTTCTGCCCTCCATGGAGGTTTGGAGGTAAGGCTGAAATTTCTTACCCTCTAATCACTTTTTCTTTCTAGTGACCAGCCCCATACTGAGGCTATCTAGAAGCCCCACCTTAAGTCAACTTATTAGCATAAATTCAGGTATGATTTTAACAGGCTTACAAAAGACATTCCTATCACTCAGGAAATTCAAAGGGTTTTAGGAGCTCTGTGCCAGGAACTGGAGACAAAGACCAAATATATTTCTTTTCTTTTTTTTTTTTTTTNAAAAAAAAAAAAGCTCTTTATCATAGGTCTGTGTTTTCATATGTATTTCTTTCCACAGGTCCATGAGGGAGGTTGTCAGGGAGGTGCTGGTATCTTAGTCGGCTCTGTGGTTCATGGTCCCTGGCAAACACTTGATGCAGAGTAGACTTCTGAAAGTGTTTGTCATGGGAATGGATGGTTGGATGGCTGAATGAATTAATTTAAAAAATTAATAATAAATATAACCATTCCTTTCAGGATTAAGACTAAACTCTTTACTGTAATCCTCCTTTTCTGGCCATGCTAGTCTCGCCAGCGTCAGTTCTCAGCACCCTCCAAGTCCTGACTTCCTCTTAGGGCTCCAGTCCTAGGGTCTTCTCTCTCAGTTCTGGGACCTTACCAGCCTTTCTCTGCCAGAGGACCATACAGGCAGTTCCCTCTGCTGGAGACATTGGTCTTACTGAATCTAGGCACTCCTCGGGCCTCAGGGCAGACAAATCACTTCCTGGGAAACTGCACTAAGGCCGTCAGTTCCAGGTGATGCTGGAAGCTCTTTTCAGGCTGATTAGAATTGCTGAGTTACTAGTATAATAATACAAAGAAATTTCTAAATTATATTTTTTCTTAGATGCAGGATTTCTCCCTCTCTCTTTAGAAAACAATTAGTTTTATTGAATGCATCCTTTGATGAAGTTTAGGGTGGGGAGAGTGATAGTGATGTCCTCTGAGGGCTGCGTGAATAACCATAGATGACGACAGGACATTTCTAGGGAGGCTGAATTCAGTGAAAGTTGTGTGTGCGTTGAGTGAATAAATGTATGATTGCCTGGCAATAAAAGGAACTAAGTTTCTATCTGTTAAAAAAAATGCTCCCTACACCATCATGGAGTGGAGGTAGGGGGAGGGCGGGTAGGATTTTTTAAACTTTCCCACATTCTTTCCTTTGGCCTTCGCCTCCCTGCAGCCAGAGTTCCGCTCCTCTGACAGTGGACATCGTGAATGGGGAATGGGATGCCAGGGAGAGCTGGGAGCTGGACCTCACTAAATCAATGATAGTCAATACAGATTCGAGATACAACTTAAAGAGGGGGCGTCAGACACTAAGACTTTTTCTGCACTATGTATTGCTGTAAGTACCCTTTTTCTCATTGCATCCTCATAACAACCTGTATGATTATTATCTCCATGTCACACAGGAAGAAACTGAAGCTCAGAAAGTGATGTGCTTTGTCCAGGGTCACGCAACTTGTAAGTGACAGTCAGGATTCTACCCCAGAAGCCTGAACCTAAAGCCCATCCTCTTAGCCTCGGCCCCTGCCATTCAGAGTTCTGTATATACTGTGTTAGAATTGCCTGTCAGAAGATACCATTTCTTCAGGGCCTACATGCCCTTAAATGCATCGATTCCTAGCCCTCTGGTACTCCTTATAAATCCACAAGAGGGAGACCTTTCCCCATCAGTTCTCAGCTGCTGACTGGAACTATGGGTTTAATATGCAGTTTCATAGGTTTCATAGGTGATTGTTGCTTGATTTGTCAGAAGTAAAGTGACACGGGAAAATCATGCCAAAGTGATGCCCGTGCAAAAGAGTGCCACTGAACC
>NW_017732496.1:355387-373853 GCF_001890085.2 Hipposideros armiger | reverse complement strand
GCCGCTCACTGTGGCTGCTGGCAGCTCAAACTGGCTGCCGGCTACACATGGTAGCTTATGGCAGCCCACTGCAGCAGGGGCTGCAGCCTATGCCTTCGCTGGCGACTCACAGCAGGCCAGCTCCAGGTTGAGCTGTTGTTCAGCATCTTAGCTGTGGTAGGGCAGTGTCACTGGCCCTCATATGTGGGATTCAAACCGGGGCCCTCTGGCGTCCCAATCCAGTTCTTAACCAATGCGCCACTCGGCTGGCCCCAAATATATTTCTTACTATACCATAATTACTCTATCTGAGTGATGCACATCACTCTATCTGAGATGAGGAAAAGAGCTACTTGGGAGAAAAGGAAAGAAGCGACAGGAATCGGTAGCTCTGTGGACCCTGGAGAAGCACTCTAGGAGTTAAACAGCTTAGGTTTTCATTGCTGTTCTGCCACTTACCTGCCCCATGCTTCAGTTTCTCTGTCTGTAAAATGGAGGTAATAATAGCATTACACTGGCTTCTTAGGGTTGTTAGAACTGAAGATCAGTAATTATAAAGTGTCTGGATCAGTGCAGGAAACATGTACATAGCTATTACCATCATGGATATAGCAGGTGGGAAACCCAAGTTCTAGTCCATATTCCCGGCCCCCCAGGCTTTACCTCTTAGTCACAACACCTTCTCTTAGCCTCGGTTTCCTCATCCATAAAATTAAAGTATGGGTGTTCCCACATGAGCCCAGGTCCCCTTTCTTCATAAGTCTGAATCAAATGTGACTCAAAAATTCTGTCAGGGTGTCTCGGTACTGATGCCAGTGGCAGACCGTGGAAAATCTAGCAAAGGCGCCGCCTCGGCAAGGACCAGACACTCAGTGTGAGAATCCCTGTCCAGACCTGCTTGTCCCCAGTTTCCCTTCCCGAGTTAAATGTGAGGTGGGCCTCGCAGTTAATTATTTCAGGAATTTGAGCTCAGGTTTGGAGAAAGGAGGCGCCCAGGAGCGTGGTAGCTGCAGCGACCTCCCGCACCCGAGACCGCAAGGTGCTTTCTGCCGACCAGCCGGGGCCCGCGAGGTACGTCAGGGACTGGACCGGATCGGGGGCGGGATTGGAGGTGGGATCCGGGGCGGGGTCCAGGTCGCACCCTGCTCACTCCGCCTCCGCGGCGTTGTCCAGGTTGCCCGCCTCCGCGGCAAACAGCTGCTGGGGACAGAGGAAAAGGAAGGGGTGGAGCTGCTTTGCGGCTGTCAGCTGAGCTGTCAGCCGATTGCAGCCAGGCTGATCGGGTGTCTCTAGCGCCGTCCTGGGCCTTGAGGCCATCCAGGGTCTAGACCCGCGGGGCCAGGACAGGAGGACCAGCTCAGTCTAGCAAGCCGGGCAATGCGCCTCTACGGAGTAACTGCAGGCCGGAGCCACCCCAGGTCAGGCCGGGAGCAGGAATCAAACAGGTCCTGGGGGGGCCCCAGCCTGGGGCTTCTGTGGATGGCGCTGGCGCTGGCCCTGCCAGACTCCCTGGTTCTCTGGACACCCGCTGGGGCCCACCCTCTTCCTGCCCAAGGACATCCCGCCAGGTTCAGTCGCACAGTGCCCCAGCTCCGGAGTGCCTTTGGGTGGTGGAACCTCACTTGCCCAGCCTGCAAAAGCCTGTTCACCGCCATCGACTTTGGACTGCAGGTAAGCACTAAAGGGGCTGCGGTAAAGCTACCAAAGGGGAGCGCCAGGGTGGGGGCTGGGGTCCCAAACAGCATGCCTGATGGAGAGGCTGGCATCCACAAGCCTTTACTGAATTTGATCTCCTTTAGGTACACCCGTGGCTACATGCCACCGCTGTCTCCATTGTGACCTTGTGAAGTAAGGAAAGACTGAAAATTTTATGCTGAGCACTGTGCTAGCCATTTTATATACATTGAATTAAGTCTGCAAGCTGGTTTCATTACAGCTGTTATTTCCATTTTACAATTGAATAGTCCCAGAGAGGGGACGTTCAAGGGCAGACAGCTAGCAAGGGGGAGGCTGAGACTCCCACCTGCCTGACTGAATCCCCTCTGCCTTACACTTGGCATCTCCAGCCCTGAGCACCATGCTGGGACTTAGCTACTCAAAAGGGATTTGAATTCAGAACTACCCAGGGGTGTGAGACTAGATGGGGCTGCCTTGACCCTGATGGGGTTATGATGAGTGCTAGTTGGTAGATGAGCTTTGCGGAGACCCCCAAGCAGATGAAGTCCTGCCCCTATGTGTCCCCAACCCTGGACAGTCTGTCATTGTGCCCAGCCCAAATTTCAGGGCACATTGCAGACAGTGCCTGAGAAAGCCAGCTGGGCAAGCAAAGGACTGAAATGCCACTAGCCATGGAACTGAAGAGAAAGTACTGGTCTGGTGCTACCTGAGTCACAGGACAATATCTGTGGGAAGCAGGGAGTGCACTGAGGTCCCTTCACCATGGTGGCACTGAGTCCAGCCCAGCCCCTGTTTGGATATGGAGGCCCAAAGGGTGGTAGCCAGGGGATGCCCTGGTCCCTGTGCTCTGTCTCTGACCTCTCACCACTGGGTCTTCCCACCACAGCAGGAGAACAATGTGGCCCGGGTGGGCTCTCTGGCCATCAAGCTGTGCAAGCTGCTGAAGATAGCACCGCCCACTGTGTGCCAGTCAGCTGTCCAGCTCTTCCAGGACGACATGGTCGAGGTGTGGAGACGCTCAGTACTGAGCCCATCTGAGGCCTGTGGACTGCTCCTGGGCTCCACCTGTGGGCACTGGGACATTTTTTCATCTTGGAACATTTCTTTGCCAGCTGTGCCGAAGCCGCCTCCCCAGCCGCCCAACCCGCCAACCCCAGGCGCCCCTGTCAGCCGCATCCTCTTCCTCACTGACCTGCACTGGGATAGGGACTACCTGGAGGGCACAGACCCTAACTGTGAGGACCCACTGTGTTGCCGCCGGGGTTCTGGCCTGCCACCCCCCTCCCGCCCAGGTGCTGGATACTGGGGCGAGTACAGCAAGTGTGACCTGCCCCTGCGGACCCTAGAGAGCCTGCTGAGCGGGCTGGGCCCCGCTGGACCGTTTGATATGGTGTACTGGACGGGAGACATCCCTGCCCACAATGTTTGGCACCAGTCTCGTCAGGACCAGCTGCAGGCCCTGACCACTGTCACAGCTCTCGTGAAGAAGTACTTGGGTCCTGTGCCTGTGTACCCTGCTGTGGGCAATCATGAGAGCACACCTGTCAATGGCTTCCCTCCCCCCTTCATAGAGGGCAACCACTCTTCCCGTTGGCTCTATGAGGCGATGGCCAAGGCATGGGAGCCCTGGCTGCCCGCTGAAGCCCTCCACACCCTCAGGTACTTGAGGTCCACAGAAACCTAGGAAGGGAAAAGCAAGGTGGATGAAAGTGAAGGAAGCAGGGAATTATCTGTGACTGCTGTAGCAGGAGTCCTCAGCGCTCCTCACTGACCCTCCCTAATCTGACCTCACCTTCCCTTTCCACACCTACTTCCAGCCACCCTCCTTCACAGGGCTGGCGGCATCCCCTCTCCATCCTAGACTGTATCTTTGCTCATGTTGGCCTTCTCTAGAATGGCTTCCCCTCCTGTTTAACATCCCACCTTTTCCCAACTTACCCAGGCTCACATCATCTTCCCCAAGTGCCTTCACTTCCCATTCTAGCTCACTTTTCGCTTTGCCCTCAACTCCTAGAGCCCTTAGCTCTCTGAACTGCTCTCCAGCCACTCGGGCCCTATCATCAGTGCTGTTTGGTCTTCAGCTAGAATGTGAGCTCCTTGAGGGTAGGGATGATGTTCTGTATGCCTCTGCCCTCCACCCAAATGCCTCGCACAGGCCTGGGCATGCAGGACCAGCATTTCGAGCGAGTGTTGACCCCTTATGTTCACTTTGTTTCAGAACTGGGGGGTTCTATGCCCTTTCCCCACGCCCCGGCCTCCGTCTCATCTCTCTCAATATGAATTTTTGTTCCCGTGAGAACTTCTGGCTCTTGATCAACTCCACAGATCCCGCTGGACAGCTCCAGTGGCTGGTGGGGGAGCTCCAGGCTGCTGAGGATCGAGGTGACAAGGTGAGGGAGAGTGGGAGAAGTGTGGTGGTGTAGGGGCTGAGGGTGAGGGAGCAGCAGGCTCTTCCCAGCAGACTCCTGTCTGGAGCTGGAGCACCTGTGAGCAGAGAAGCTTGATTTTCTGGTACTCCCAACAGGGTTCTCTGGGGCTTTGGCTCACTGTCCCCCTTAGAAGTCCTTTTGTTCACTCCCGCTCTCTCTGGCCAGGAATGCCAGCCAGTATAGGACAGATGAGTACCAACTATGATGGCCAGGGCTGCCTGGACCCCTTCTTGCCCTGATAACCATCCGTACCTCTCCCTGCAGGTGCATATAATTGGCCACATTCCCCCAGGACACTGCCTGAAGAGCTGGAGCTGGAATTATTACCGAATTGTAGCCAGGTAGGAGGGAGGTGGGAGTGGGGGCTTGAAGAGTCTGAAGGTTGACATTCCCTTGAACCTCTCACTATCCCTGCTGCCCCATCAGAGTGAAGAGGCTACTTACTTGACTAGGATGGAGAAGAAAGCATCCTATTTCCCCCCTCCCTAGAATCTTCAGAATATGATTGGTGTCTTCTGGCTAGGTATGAGAACACCTTGGCTGGTCAGTTCTTTGGCCATACCCACGTGGATGAGTTTGAAGTCTTCTATGACGAGGAGACCCTGAGCCGGCCGGTATCTGTAGCCTTCCTGGCGCCCAGTGCCACCACATACATCAGCCTTAATCCTGGTGAGGCGGATGGAAGCTATTGGAACAGGGGAAGTTGGTGGAATAGAAGGGGGCGGGGCCCAGGCCAGCCAGGCGCAAGGTGTGAGGCCCCTCCCTGGGAGTTGCCTTGGCTCCTTCCCTCCAGCCAAGCCCTTCCTCCTTGCAGGTTACCGGGTCTACCAAATAGATGGCAACTACTCCGGGAGCTCTCATGTAGTCCTGGACCACGAGACCTACATCCTGAACTTGACGCAAGCGAATGCACCGGGTGCCACTCCGCACTGGCATCTCCTCTATAGGGCTCGAGAAACCTACGGGCTACCCAACGCGCTGCCTGCTGCCTGGCACGACCTGGTATACCGCATGCGTGGCGACACGCGGCTATTCCAGACCTTCTGGTTTCTCTACCATAAGGGCCACCCGCCCTCCGAGCCCTGTGGCACGCCCTGCCGCCTCGCTACTCTATGCGCACAGCTCTCTGCCCGCTCCGACAGCCCTGCTTTGTGTCGCCACCTGGCGCGGGACACAAGCCTCTCTGATATCCAGAGCCTGCAGCCACGGCCACCATTCTGCTAGCTCCGAGTCGGGAAAGAGCGTTTTAGCAAAGGAGCAAAAACTCCAGGTCACTGTGGTGAGAAGGAGGTGGGTGGAAGAGCCTATCCTGGGCCCCACGCACACAAGGGAAATGGCACCTTCTCCTTTCCTGGTGCTGGTTGGGCAAGACATGGAAGGGAGTTGGCAGCTCTGCTGGGTCTGAACCCAGCATCTAGGCTACCCTGGGGCGGCTGTCTTCTCACGGACATGGAGCAGAGGTCTCAGTTGGTATTGCCCCGGATAGACCAGACATGAGCTGTCATCCCAGGCCTGTGCTGGCCAGCCAGGAACACTGTACTGCGGCTGCCGCCTGACTGCCAGCCTGTTAAAATAAAGATTTGAACTCCAGACCCCTCTGTGGCTATTCCAATTTCTTCTTTCAAGGCAGGCAAGGCAAGGGGGCCTGGGGAACAAGATGCTGAGAGCAGGCTAATGGGGGTGATGGTGTGGTGCAGGCACAGGAAGGCACACAGCTCAGCAGGGCAGACAGACTTTATTAGTGATATCAGTACAGCAGAGATGCCATGGAGCAGGGGGGAGGGAACCCATGTCTGGGCTGGTCCCCTCCTTCTGCCCCTGCTGGACCCTACAAAGATGGGGCCTGGCCTAGACCAGTTCCTCCTGCTCCACCTGAACGTGGGGATGGAGAGCCTGGGGCTGGCCTTGCTTCCTGTTCCTCTTGTCATCAATCCAGTATTGTCACTTGGAAGGATTAGGCGTCTCCTTTCCCAACCCCTAGGCAGGAAACCCAGCTAGTGCGGAGGGGCAGTTTGGGAGCGGGAGGCTGAGGCCTAAGAATAGCCTTTCGGGCCCTTCCCTGTCCCATACCCTTGAGTTCCCTGGGGCCCAACGCAAGCAGGTGGAGGGAGGACTGAGGACTTCAGGGAGTATGGGCCCCTAGGCGTTTGGGCTTGAGGGAACCCCAAAGCGACTGAACACCCCTGCGGACAGTCCACCCTACACGCCGGGCAACGGACTCAGCAGGGGGTGCTGGGAGGCAGGAGGTGGAGGCCTGGGAGCGGGCATCGAGACACTTCTGGTAGCGGAGCTGCAGAAAGGCAGGTGGGGCGGTCACTCTCCAGCCTGCCCCACTTGGGGTCGGTGCCACCACTCTACCACCCTACCCTCTTACCATGCACGCAGCCTGCACGGCTTCTGAGAGGCTGGCTGCATTAGGCTCACACCAGAACATGTGGCAGCAGAAGGAGGCTGGGCCGGCAGCCATGATGAATGCAAACGTGTGGACATCTCTGCCCACTGCCAGGAAGGAGAGGAAGCGCACCCGACACTCCCCCAGCACCGCCTCTGTCTGTAGGGAGGGAACCCAGTTAGTAAGGAACAGCCCGACTCTCTATGTTCTACTGGGCTCATCCATCTTATTGGCAGCCCCCCCCCCCCCCCCGGTCTCCGCTCCATGGCAAAGCACTGACATGCCTTCTCCCAACCAGGTCTTTACCTGCTGGTGCAAGATGGTGAGGGTGGCAGGTGCCACGCTGACGTGACTTGGGGTCCACTGCTCACGGCTGCTGGAGGACAGGACTGACTCCAGGGCCCCGTTTATCACATCTACCCCTAGAAGATATGGACACAAACATGGCACCACTGGGGGTGGGGAGAGGACACCCCCGTTCTACCCTCGCTTTTGTAGCTCTGCTCAGTCAAGCCCAGGGCCTCTGCTCCACCCCCATTTCAGCAGCCTACAGCCCCCAACGGTGCTGCGCAGATGTCCCTTCCTTGGTGGTTTCCTCCTTGGCTTCAGCAACTTGGCACTTTTCTGGTTTCTTCCGTCTTGAATCCTAGTCTTGGTTTTCTTCCTTCAGCCTCCTAAACAGATGGACCTCCTGAAGCTCTGACCTCCCCGTGTCTTGCTTCCAGTGCTCATCCACCTTCAAACTTTGCACTGCTTCACAGAATAATGACTCCCAATCGCCCCTCAGGCCAGTCCTCTCCCAAGACCCAACCTTTGTTTCTTTAAAAATACTCATTTGAAGAAATGTTTACTCTCTGTCACACTGTTAAATCTCACAACAGATTCTGTGATCATCACTTTATAGGTAAGGAAGCTTATAGAAATTAGGTAGTAAACCTTAGGTCACATGGAGGAACGGGGATCCTAACACAGGCAATCTGCTTCCAGCGCCTGGGTTCTTAGCCAGGCCTTTCCCCTGACTTTTCTCTATTTTGCTAGCTTCCAGAACTCGGAGGGCTATCACATTCTTAGCTGCACTCTATAATTTCTATAATGTGCTCAAAGGCCAAGGAACCCAAGGTTCCTAGCTTTTAGATCCATCAACTTTCCCTTGTAACACAGTGGTTTCCTCCACTCATGCGTCCCACGTCTGCTTGCACTCAGTGGAGAACCCAGGTGATGATAGCACATTGCATGACGGAGGCATGGGTTCCAGTTCCTGCACCGCTGAGGAGCTGGCAGTGTGATCTAGGTGTCTTCCCCCTTGCAGCAGAGGTCAGAGTGAACAACGTCAATGCAAAAGCACATGCCTCTATGGTCCCTCCCAGGCCCTCTTGCCTCTTTCAGTTCCTCTGGGCTCCTATTAGAAGCAGACCACATGGACGCTTTGCGAACAGAGGACAAATATCTTCCTCGAAAGTCCTCCCTCATCTTGGCCTTGCTCATCTTACTTCTGGCTGGATCAAGGCCAAACTCCCAAGCATGCAAATCCTCCAAAAACTAATCTCATCTGAGCTGTCAAGCCTCATGTTTTACTGCTCCCTGAGTTTCAAATGACTTATGTCGCATTTATAATATTAACATCTCATCTTGGCAAATGCCCTTCGAGACAGGTGGGGAATACAAAGTAAGAAAAGAGGATGCCCTCGAGGGACACATACTGTCACTAAGGGAAAAGCCTGTCTGTAGTGCCCTTTCCCCCTTGATTGTCTTTGAAACTCCATTTTCATCCTTCAGGGTTCACCTGTGCCCCACCTGGGAAGCCTTCACTGCTGCAGGGCAAGGGGAGGGTGTCGCTGGGACAACTCTTAGCACAACACCTTGTAACTGCCAAAAAACCTTTTCCATACTGGGCTGGCCATCTCAAAGGCAAAAACCAAGTTTAATTCATCTCTGTGTCACCAATCCCAGGACAGAGCTTATCTACTGAAGGATGCATAAGCAAGTCACCCTCAAGGCAACATGTGTGCCCAAACCGGTATAACCAAGTAAACTGGGAGTCCACAGAAGGGTGGATGCAGGCAGGAACGTGTGGGCCTGGTCAGATTACAGAAGGCTGTGGTAGTTATGACATTGAGGCCAGTCAATGGGAAGTCTGAAAGATCATGCGTGGATGAGACAGCAAAGTCAAACTGTTTAAGAAGCAGGTGGGGCTGTGGGGGTGGAGCCTGGACTCAGAGTGTGGGGGAAGATCAGCATGGAGTTGGGGGAAACAATAGAAGAACAAAGCCTGAGTTGGTAACAACTCAGGACTGAAACCTACACCCTGGCCCCTAGCCCTGCACTCCCAATCCCCTTTATCCTGCTGTGCATTTTTTTTTCATATCAATTGTTGCCTTCCAACATACTATGCTATATAATTTACTTATTTTATTGTCTGTCTGCCTTGGCTAGAATGTCAGCTACGAGGTGTGATCAAACAATACAGTGAATGTTTACATTTTAAAAATTATTACAGCAAAAGACACATTGCCATTAACCCTCTTCAAAATAGTCCCCTTCGCTTCAAACACACTTATCCCATCATTCTTGCCACTTTCTGAAGCAGTTCTGGAAGTCCTTTTTCATGAGTGTCTTTAGTTGCACTGTCGTGGCTGCCTCGATGTCCTGAATCATTTTGACTTTGGGGAAGAGCCAGAAGTCACACGGTGCCAGATCCGGTGAATAAGGTGGATGAGGACACACTGTAATGTTTTTATCTGACAGAAATTGCCCTACCATAAGCGATGTGTGACTCGGAGCATTGTCATGATGGAGGATGATATACAGCACACTTTAAAATACACCTTCTCTCAACCATAGCTCACACCCAACTGACTACACTGAACAAGTTGAAACTTGTCACACGCTGTTACTAAGGTTTGATGTGCTGCTTCCCATATTGAAGATCCCTGCCTTTCGTTGGATGGCACTTGGCAGCAGCATTCCCCGTATTTTGTGAACACAACAGAAAGGCTCTGTGTCATGCATCACTTCTGGTATGGCAATTTCTGTCAAATAAAAACATTAAGGGCCAGCCGAGTGGCTCAGTTGGTTAAGAGTGTGAGCTCTGAGAGCAGGGTCGCCGGTTCAATTCCCACATGGGACAGTGAGCTGCGCCCGAGTTGAGTTGCCACTGAGCTGCCAATAGGTGGCAGGATGGCTCAGCTGGTGAGAGCACGTGCTCCTGACAACAAGGTTGCCAGTTCAACTCCCACATGGGGTGGTGGGCTATGCCCACCTGCAACTAAGATTGAACACGGCACCTTGAGCTGAGCTGCCCTGAGCTGCCGACGGGCGGCCGAATGGCGACTGGACTTGGGAGCTGAGCTAGCTGCGCCCTCCACAGCTAAGACTGAAGGACAACTTGGCTGTTCCCCTTCCCCAATTCCCCAACACTTCCCCTTCCCCAATAAAATCTTTAAAAACAACAACAACAACAAAAAAGAAACATTTAGGTGTGTCCTCATCCACCTTATTCACTGGGTCTGGCACCGTGTGACTTCGGGCTCTTCCCCAAAGTCAAAATGACCATGAAAGGTAAATGCTTTGAATTGATTTAGGATTTCGAGGCAGCCATGAAACAACAGTGTAACAAAAGACAATCACGAAAGAGGACTTCCAAAACTGCTTCAGGAAGTGGCAAGAACAATGGGATAAGCGTGTTTGAGGCGAGGGGCGAGTATTTTGAGGGGGATTCATGGCAATGTGTCTTTTGCTGTAATAATTATTTTTTATTTAAACATTCACTGTATTTTGTGATCACCCCTCATACTTGAAGGCAGGAATCTTTGTCAGTTTTGTTCATTAATGTATACCAAGAACCTAAAATAATGTCTGGCACAAACCAGGCAGTCAGTTGTCATTTGTTGAGTCGATGAATGATTAGCAAATGAATACTGCAGCTTCAGCAGGGGTCAATGTTAAACTCCTGGAGGTTAAAAAAGGAGGTTAAAATAAGATAAAGCAGGAAGTGAGCTTAGAGCCTACTGGTGTGAAAGCCATGGCTTTAACAGAGCAGACCCACTGAGCTGATGGGCAGCAGAGGGGCAGCCGGAGGTTGCAGACAGATGATTCAGGGTACTGAGAACCTGTGTGGAAGGTGGTGGATGGATACAGGAGTAGAGGTAATAACTGGAAGGGGCAACTAGGGTTTAGAAGTTGAGGGTGGGAAGGAGGAAATGAGAGCAAAGGTGTAGGGCTCAGCCAAGTCTCTTTCCTGCTCCCTCAGCATATTTCTCTCACCTCCAGCTCCACGTCTGTGGCAGTGCCATTGAATCCAACTGGAATACCTACCCACTCCTCTGTAAATCCAGGCCTTCCTTCAAAGCCCAGTTCAATCTCCACACTTTCTAAGAAGGGTTCCCTCATTGAATGGAAGGTGCTGGTCATTCAAGTCAGCATGGTTTGAGGAGAAAAGCAGAGAACTGAAGATGACCAGGGTTTGAGTCCTAGGTCTAATATCTCCTGGCTACGTCATCTCATTCATTCCTTCATTTGTTGGTTTGTTTAGCCATTCACCAAACATTGTTGAGTTACTCCTCAGTGTGTATTGACATGACACCTACCACTTCTTAAAGCAGTCGCTTTTTTTCCTCTGGCTTCTGTCCTGCTCTCACCATCCTTGGCAGTTTCCTCCTCCTCTGCCATCCATTAAACGTTAGAGGGCCTCAAAGCTAGGCCTAGCCTCATTTCCCTTCTCACTGCAGGCTGACCCCTTTCTGGGGTCAGTCTTCTCCACATTCAAGGCCTTGATAACCTCTATAACCAAATGATGCTCTCACACTGTACCTCCAGTCCAGACGTCTCCTCTATGAATCTAACCGCCTACTTGAGTTTGCCACTCAGCTTCCTCAAGGTACCTCAACTCTGCACGTTTAAAACTGAACTCACAATCTCCACATCAAAAACTGGCCTCTTCCAGTTGTCTGCTACCTTTAGAGAATGGCACCACTCTCCACTCCGTTCCAAAAGCCAGGGTGACAGGAGTCATCCCAGGTGCCTCTGTCCCTTACTCCACATTCAATCAATCACCAAGGCTTGTTGATCTCAATGGTCTAAATAGCTCTTGAATCTACACAGTCCTCTTCAGCTCCACCAGAGTCCAGGCTGTTCTCCATCCTGGCCACTGCTACTGCAAGACCCTAACTGAGTTCCCTACACCCACCTCCACCGACTGCACACCTTTCTACACAGTACAACCAACGTGAGCATCATGAAATTCAAATCTGATATTTCAAGTGCTCTCCTGCTGTAGCTCCTGGATGCCCTTAGGATGAAGAACAAATGGTTAACATGGCCTGTGAGGTCGGTCCCACACGGTCTGACCACTGCCCAGCTCCCAGCCTAATCTGGCACCACTGGCCTTCTCTCAGTGCCTTTGAAGCATAACGTGCCTTCCGCTCTGGGTCCTGAAACACACCGTTCACTCCACCTGGAATGATCTTCCCCTACCTTACTCCCCCCTCCGTCCTGCTTTACCACATTAGCACCTCTTCATTTTCTGACCTCAGTTCAAATGTCACTTTCTCAAGGAAGTCTTTCTGACTCGCTGGACTAAGTGAGGTTTCTCTGTTACATAGGTTCGTAGCACCTCACTTCTTTCTTTCAATGTTTGACTCAATTTGTAATTTTACATTTACTTGTGTGATGATTTGATTAATTCCTGTTTTTTCTACTATAACCTCCATGAAAGCAGGACAATGGCCGCTGTTCTCCCAGGACCTAGCACGCGGTAGGCTTCATAAGTATTTGCTAAGTGAATGAACAAATAAATAACAGGTACTGTGAATTCACTGAAATATGAGTGAACCAGATAGTCTCTACCGTCAGTTTCCTTACCTATAAAATGGGGATTATCATAATCACGACCTCATGGGATCATCAAGAATTAAATGACATAATATATAAGGAAGTACTTTACAAGCAATAAAGCACATGACAATTGTGCTCACTGCTTCCTCTGTAGATGCTCACAGCCCATAGTTGGTGCTGTAATACCAAACCCAGCTCCCGGCTGCTGCCTGTTATCCCCAGTCATCTAAGATCTGCCTTCTAATGCAACCAAAGATTTTCCATTGGATTTAAGAGTGGGTCTCCCGAAGTGCCTGGTTCACTAGTTCACACTCAATGAAGGCATGCCAGCTGCTTACTGGCAGGACACAGAGTGCAGCTGGGACAGAGGTAATGGAGGTGGGACGCATTCTGAAGGGCAAGGTGACATCAAGCATGAACACGATCTGGTACAAGAGGCGTTGGGAGGCAGAGGGTGGGGGCAGAGCTTTGGGATCAAGGTGGTGGTCCCTGGATGAAAGAGGACAGCACATACCAACAGGTTTGGCAACAGGCACATTCCCCAGGTAATAGACTTGGAACTTCTGTACCAGCTCACTCTTGGGCGCTGGGAATTCCACTGTGGGAAAGCAGAGGGGGATCAATCGTGCTGGCAGATCTCGCTCACTCCCAGTTCCCACGACCGCAGCATAAGCAGGACGTTTCAGCCAAGGTCCTACCTCCATCCCCCGACCCTGCCTCCCTTTAACCAACATCCCTCCACTTATTTGGTCCAAAGAATTTAGTCTCTATGGGCCCGTTTTTCTTTCATGTCTGTCCAGTAGCTCATGTCTCTTTTCGGGTCACCCCACCTTTGCCAAAAAAGCTAAACTGGACCTGGTGAGGTTATGACACTGACCTTGAAACGGGACATCCACAAGTTTAGAGTGGTCCAGGGAGAGTCCATTTACCAAGCAGCGGGCATTGCGCCGTTCGGCCATAATCTGAGGAAGGGAGGAACAGGGGGAAGGATCGAGGGAGGGTCTGTTAGGGTTCCTAGGCCGGGGTCCCCCCACCCCACACTCAGTGACCCCACCCACACCCTTGTAGAGAAAAGGTGGCGGCTAGTCCAGGGAGTGGAGGGGGCCGTGCCTTAGAGCAGATCTCATGCAGGCTGGTGGCGATGTTCTTGGCGGGTGCCTCACAGCGAAACACGTGGCACTTGAGCATCTGGGTCAGCTTATCTCGCGCTACGTAGGCAAAGTCCCTGTTGGGGGAGGGGTATCTCAGTGTCTCCCAGGGCCATCCCGTGCTGAGCCTCGTCCCCACCCCATCCACACCCTCCCTGTCCATCGCAGCTCCTCTAGGGCTTCTGCCCTCAGATGGTGTCCTGTGGGTGCTGCCTTCGGTCTAGGCGGCAGACAGGTATGCATGCGGAGGTGAGGGAGAATGGGTGAGCATAGCGGACAGGAAGGGGCAGGGCAAAACAGGGGAACTTGGGTGCTTCGAGGCATTGGGTCCAGGTGTGGGCGGAGGAAGGAGGTAAACAGGTGTAGTACCTCTCTCTGGGTCCGGCAGCACAAGAGAGGCAAAGAACAGAGTTAGGGAGGAGGGCCCCACTCTGGCTGCTGGATGAGCCCCCACCCTAAGATCCCAGGCCCTGCGCCCACCTTCCACTGTCCCGCCCGACGCCCCACACTCGAATGCTGACGATGGGCTGGGCATGCAGCAGGGCCTGACTCTGAGGCTCCACCAGCTTTAGCGTCTCGTCCTCCAACTGGAGCAGCAGATCCTTTCCCTGCAGGCCCAGGAAGTAGGCACTCAGTGATGCCCCAGCTGGGCAGGCAGCTGAGCTCCACCACCTCTAGCTCGGGGGAAGTCAGCTACAGCTCTGGGATCCTTGCTTGGGTGTCAGATCACCCACCCTGCAGGCTGCATTCAAGTAAAGGTCACACCTGTCATCTCTTACTCCTCTTATCACCCCCCAGAGGTTAGACAACCATCACCCAAAGTCCCCACCTGGGGTCACACATCCACTCACAGGGCTATCACTTGGGGGGGGACAACACCTCCCTCCCCCAGCCTCCACCTGAGCAGCTCTGCTCTCCCACCTCTCATAGTTCCCTTCACTTCTCCACTGTATCACTCCCCATGAGCCCAGGCCCTCACCTCCCCCCAGCCCCCAGACATGGGGTCATGCAGATTGTTTTTGTGGTAGCAGAGCTGACGGATGCAGTTGTTGACAGCCACACTGCTGCGTCCAGGGGCCAGCTCTTCCTCAGTCATCTCCACCCAGCCTAGGGAGCGCACAGCGAAACACTGCCAGACACAGAAGAGGGGGTGGGAGGTAGAGGATCTGAGCTACAACTGGAGGAGCCCCCAGCACAAGACACAGGGGGCTTTGCTGAGACCAGAGAAGTCCCTGACTCAGGTTGTGGTGGGTGGGAGGGTGTTCTGAGCTAAGACCGAGAAGCTCCCCAAACAGGATATACTTGGTGGGAGGGATGATGGTTTCAGAAGAGACCCCTGCTAGTACAAGGAAGCACCTGAGCGAGGCCTGGAAGGGCCCCCTGTCAGGCCACTGAGCTGGTTGAGTTAAAAACTGAAGTGGAAGTGCCTGGGGGAGCTTCTAACTCAGGACCTGGCAGGAGCTGTACTGAGACCAGAGATGCCGCCCAGAACGTGACACGAGGAGCTCTCCTGCACACAGAGGGCCCAGCCCAGGGAATGGGCATTGGTCTTGAACAAACCTTGATCCCCGGGTTGGCACTCCTTTGGGGCAGCTTCTCTTCCTCTTGGGGCAATGGCTCTGGGCTAGAGGCAGATGGTAACACTTGGTACAGGCCCCCAAACATGGAGCTGTCCCGAGGCCCTTTCCAAATAGATCCATCCCCCTGTGGGCACACTGCATGGTGCCTTCCCACTCACCTGAGGCTCTGGGCTGGGAAGGCCAATGTCCCCTCCTCAGGGTCCTTCAGTCCCAAATCCATTGGGGCCTCCTCACTGGGTTCATCCTTGAGAAAGGGAGAGAGGAATCAGGACCAAACCCCTTCTGCAGCTCCCCGACTGTGAAGCAGGTCCACCTCCCTCCCGCAACTCACCTTCCAAAATTCTCCATCCTCAAAGCCTTCTCCATGGGCAAAGCCTGTCCAGGTGAGCTGGGAAGAGGGGCAGGACTGATGAATGGGCCACTCCCCTTGCTCCAGCAGCACCACCCCTGCAACCCAGTTAAAACACAACAGGCCTGTGAGCCTTACCTGGGATTCCTCCCGGGGGCTGCTCCCCTGTGATGGGGAGGCCCGGCCTGGGGGCTCCCACTGGGTGGTCCCTGTTGGGATGTGCCAGTAGTAGGTCCCTGAGGTGTCCTGAACTCTCATCCATCCAGCCGGCAGGTCGGAATCCGTCTCGAAGGCGTTGGGGTTCCAGAAAGAATCTGCCAGGTGGGGGGCTTGGTGAGGGTCTGGCCCACCCACCAAGGAGAGAGCAGACGCTTATGCCCAGTCCCCACCCTGAGACCCCATGGTGGAGAAGAAGAGGTGGGGGAAGGGCTCCAGCCCAACACGATTCCTGCTTTCTCCTAGAGCCCACAGTGTGAGGTCACAACATGGGGGGCCACCAGCAGGGGACATGGCTCAGGTCTCCTCCTGGGCCCTGCTCCTAGCTAATGTAGCCACACAGAGGGAAGAAGAAAGGCAGAGAGAAGGGAGGTTGGGTGACCCCAATTGACCTCCTGTCATACTTATCTGTATCTCAAGTGCACATACTTACCAGCTCCTGCACACACATGTACACGCAGACACACAGCACATACAAGCTCTACTACACATCTGGGCAGCCACCAAAAACACAAGGGTCTGTACACACCAAGTCCAGCCACACGCTAATGCGGACACCTTACACAGAGGTGTGCACACACACAGCTATATATACCAGCCCCTGCCACACACATGGGCAGAGACCACACCCACAATGACCCCCAACACCTGTGTGGGTACCACACAGTGAACGCACACTCAGACACACAACATACGTCAACCTCTGCCACGTGTGTGCAGACACCACAGACGCTCACACCCTGACCCTTGCCACACAGATGCAGGCAAACATTTCGTGCACATGCATGCGTACCTCGAACCTGTGACAGACACCCCTCCTCCCGTGGCCGACCACACCACTCCAGCCCTGCGGCCCAGCTCATGCCTCCTCCCCCTCTGCGCTCCCTGCCAGCCCCGCTCCACGTCATGCCCAGCCCCGTGTTACCCCTCACCTGGGCTGCTGTCGTGCAGGATGATGGCCAGGAAAAAGTCCTGGGAGAACATGGCGCTCGTTCCCAGCCCCTCCTGCCTCCACCCTCCCTCCTCACAGCCCCTCCAGTCCAGCCAGCTGGGCTCACAGCCTGGTGCTGGGCTGCAGAGAAAAGCTCATCCCGCCCCCTTCTCACCAGGGCAGAGCGACTGCCAGGCGAGATCCTCCCCCGCCGGGAGCTCACTAGGAAGGGGCCAGGACCACCAGGGGAGAAGACCTCCTCGGGGTGGGGAGGGGGTGCGGCTCATGAGACCCTAGCCCTTCCTACTCACATCTCTTCTTTCTAATCCTGGCTCCCCTCCCCCAAACCCAAATCTCTATCCCACCCCACAGTGGTCACCTCAGTGTCACAGTCAAGCCCAGTCTTAGGGACACCAGGAGGCTGAGCCCCTCGGGAATACCCCAGCCACCTGGGGCCCTACAAAACCTGGAGCTCTCAGCACAAACAGGGTGTGGCTTCAAGGCTCCCAGGGATGCCTCCTCTCCCAGGAACCTGCCCAGCAGTTTGAGCCTGAGAGTGGGCCTTGAGAGCATGGGCCCCAGCAAGCTTGAGGCTGGGCTTGGGGCTCCCGGCACCAACCCCCCTCACCTGCCAGGGCCCAGCAAGGCTGCAGCGTCTCCTCGGCAACCGCAGCACCAGGACTGGCTGGGAGCGCCCAGACTGCTGACGTGCTTCCCGTTACCAGGGAAACCAGGAATCCTGACTGGTCCAAGAGGCAGCACTGAAGGATAGGCAGTCCCCAGACCCAGGCTGCTGAGCAACCAGGCACAGAGGGGCTGGGAGTGGGCGTGGTTACACCAAGGTGGCTGAACACCTGAGGTGAGAGTCATTTGGGCAGGTGCCTCACCACTCTCACCTTCCAAATGAGGTGGGCCCACTGAGGAGGGGCCCTACCTGCCCATCAGCCTTCCAGGCAGCCATTCCCACCTCTTCTCCCCTCACCTCAGGCCCTAGGGCACCAGAATGCCTTCTCTTCCCCAGAGATCTTCTACTGCCTCCCAGGCTCTACTGCCACACCTTCCAAGAACACCAGCACCCAGGACAGCCATGCCCTCCGCAGCCACACCCTTCTTCATGAAGGTCATACACCTCTCAAATCTGGGGACCAGTTCACCGTCGTCTCACTGAGTCACACACACCCATCCATCTGCCATCCCTGTCAGCCTGTACCTTCGTGCTTCAAAGAGCTTCTTCCTTCCGCTCTGTCCTGGAGGGGCCGCTCTCCTGCCCTGACCATCTGGGAGGCCCTTCTGGAGCTTGGCACGTCTCCCCCAAACAGAGCCCCACCCAGGCCTGTGCTTCCACATGCATGCATTTCTTCAGAAACATACACCTTCATTCCTGCACCGAGTCACTCAGGCACTCGCACACAAATTCAAAGGTTCAGATATCATTCCTTCATTCATTCATCCATGCATGCTTTCGTGGCAAAGCCAGGTGTAGTCACTTGCTCAGGAGTCAGGGACTCCCATCATGTCTCCTTTTCTCCACCCTCACATCACTGCCATAGCCCAAACTACTAGTTTTCTTACCTGGGCCATTGCAACAGCCTCACAGTGGTCTCCCTCTCGTCTAGTCTCCTCAGGTCTGGGCTGCACACTATAGTCTAAATGATTGTTCTGAAATGCTTAACTAATGAAGTTACTCTCCGGTTTAATACTCTTATCTTCTCCTTGCCCTCGGGATAGAATCCAAATTCCCCCACAGGGTTTGTGCGCTATCAGGCGCCCTTATCCATCTGCCTCTCAGACCACCCCCAGCTGCCACCCCCCTCCCTGCTTGGGGCACGCCCCTCATCCTCTCTGAGCCCAGCCTCCCGCCCCTTAATCTTCACCTGGGGTCACCAACTCCTCCTTCAGGCAAAGTCACTTCTCAAAACTGACCCCCCCCACC
>NW_017732496.1:333407-355212 GCF_001890085.2 Hipposideros armiger | reverse complement strand
AAGGCAGGGTTGGGTGCCCCTCCTGGACCTACCCCATCCCAGAATGTATCATGCTGATTCTAACTGCCTGTTTACTTGTGTCTCCCAACTAGACTAGGGTTGCCATGAGAGCAGAAACATCTGTCCTCTGTAATATGCATTTCCAGCATTTAGGACAAGGCCTGGCACAGAGTATGAACCCAACACAGGTAGTAAAGTTCATTCATTTCTTACCCATTCATTCATTCATTCATGCATGCATGCATTTAAAAATTCAATCAAGAACTTTGTGGAAATCCCAAGGTGGGAAGGAGAAAATAATTTTTGCTCAATTCTATACTCCAATACTACAGGAGTCCAGACCTCCTCTGGAGCCTTCATGGTCATAGCAACACAATCACGAAGAGTAAGCCCTTCCCGAGGCTGGAACCACACCACTACCCTCAGTTTCACAGGCTCCGCCAGAGTCCAAACCTTTACCATCCTCTTACCATGCCAACACCCTTGCTGAGGGGGCTGCCTGTGCCTGGCATACCCTTCTGTCCTCATACTCCCAGAAGGTTCACAGACATAGCCACCACAGTAGCCATCCCAGGAGCCCTGAAGCAACCAGGCCCTCCATTATTTGGCCTCTGACTCACACCCCCTCTGCAGACTGGTGTAAGCCTCAATCGATTTTGTGTGGCCTGCATGGTGCTTTTTTAAAAACAGAATTGATTTGCTAACATTTACAAATTGGGATATTTCACATCAATATCTAGTTTTCAGTTTCCTTTGAAAAGTTACAAAAACTGGCTCCACTGAGACTACATTTCCCCCCACCTAACCCTATAAATAACCAGCTAGAGTGGAGTAGCAGCTCTTCCCTTTTTTAAAGGGGGGTCCAGGCAATGACCATCCAAGGCCACTAACATCACAAAAAAGAGAAGCAATCAGACTTCGCCTTTGATAGATGTACTCAACCACCTATTAAGTGTTCTTGTAAAAGCAAAACACAAAAAACTCTCAAATCTGAATCTGATCAAAGCTCTGGAACTCACTACCAATTTACAGGAAACCCGAGGGAAGAGGCACATGTTAGCACCACTGCAGGGAGAGAGTCTGCAATCCTGACCATCCACGGAAAACCCAGGACAAACACCACAGTGGCTTCAATTATAAAACAAAAAACTGCAAGCAAAAATAAAGAGAGAGATGGGGGGATAACGTATATAACATATCAACCATCAAAAAGTCTGGACCTCGGGCCGGCCGAGTCGTGCGATGGTTAAGAACTGGCTTGGGATGCCAAAGGGCCCCGGTTCGGATCCCACATATGAGGGCCAGTGACACTGCCCTCCACAGCTAAGATGCTGAACAACAGCTCAACCTGGAGCTGGGCTGCTGTGAGTCGCCGGCAACGGCATAGGCTGCAGCCCCTGTGGCAGTGGGTTGCCATGGGCTACCGTGTGTAGCCAGCAGCCAGCATGAGCGGCCGTCCAGAAGCCGGCGACTGATCTGCCTCGCCTGGGAAGAGCGCAATGATGGTGCCAACTTGGGCCAGTGAAGCAATGTCCTCCACAACTAGACTGAAGAACAAAACAACAGCAACTTGTCTGTTCCCCTTCCCCTAATTCCCCAGCGCTGTTCCCATCCCCCCAACCCCCCAATAAAAAATCTTAAAAAAAAAAAAAAGTCTGGACCTATTTGGATATTGATTCAAACAATAAAACTTTTTTAAAAGGTGGGGGAGGACATTTATTAGACAACTGGGAAAATGTAAACATTGACTGTATATTAAGGAATTATTGTTAAATTGTTGGAGACATGATAATGGTATTGTGAATTTTTAAAGAGTTTTTTCTCTTAGAAATGCACGGATAAACATTTATGGATTAAAATATTTGCTTCACAATAACCTAGGCTGGGGCCCAGGAGTGGGGGTACTGATGTAGCAAGGTTAGCCAGGTGTTGATAATTGTTGAAACTGGGTCATGGGTAAATCAGGCTCATTATTCTATCCTATCTACTTTTGTATATGTTTGAAAATGTCCAAAATAAGAGTTTTGAAAGGGGGTGGTGTGCTGGCCTTGGCTCATCTGAACCACATGCTCCCATCTGAGTTTCCCCAGTTTGGGGTCTGGGTATGGCACCTGCTGCCTGGTGCAGGGGTCTTTCCTAATCTTGACTTATACTTCTATACACCAAACACCCAGATTGTGGCTACAGCCCATTATCTCTGCCCTGTGCTCTCAGGTCTGTCTGCGTGTATCGCTACATGACATTAGCAAATGTGGAGACTCAACTTATTTAAATGGGACACATTTAATGATCAATCCTTGGAGTCCGAATAGCTATTCCTTTCTTTCCCCCAAGAAGCATATGTTTATTATTCCTTTGCTTCCTAACTTTTAGTCAATAGCCTATTCCTGATACAAAGGATACAAAACAGGGTCCTTACAATGTCCACAGTGTGCTCGGCATACAACACCTACCAGTCTTTCCAAATAGACCTCTGTGGGGAGGTACTGCCGCTCCCTCCAAGCCTGACCTGTTAAAACCGAGCCCATTAAAATCCGGCCCAAGGGCACCCAGTTCATCGTGCTGTGAGCATCAGTGGCAGGCTAACACGGGCCCAGAGCTCAGGTCTGGATTCAGACCTGATTTATCTCAGTTCTACTGTGCTTCCAGGCTGTCTGTAATTTTGGGAAGGCTACTAAACCTCTCCAGGCCTCTTTTTTGTCATCTGTAATATGGACATAATAATGGTATCTACCTCTCAGCATTGTCAGGATTCAATACCATTGTGCTGAGCACAGGGTCAGTACCTGGCACATGCCCCATAAATGGACCTAGTCCCCTGTCCATCAGGGTATGCACGACAGATGGACTGATCAACTTGTTCAAGCATCGTCTGGAGATAGGAAAGGTTTCCTTCAGGAAAACCTAGGCACGACCTGCTGAGGCCCAAGGACACGGGCTAACTCTAGCCTCTCTAAGGAGATGTCTGCCCTCTGCTCTCTGCCCTCTTGCCCTCCCACATTCCCTGTGTCAAGCTCCACAAGGTACCTGTGTCCTCTGGAGAGCCATAGGAGGGGCTGCCCTGGGATAAGGTAGCCCAGCTCGAGTCCTCATCACTGGCTGCACTGTTCCGCATGCCAAACAGGAGGCTGGCACTCTTGCTGTGCTCCCGGGGGCCGTCTGCAAGGGCCTGGGGTCCGGGGGGCACCTCCGCATTCTCCAGGGGCTCAGGCAGCCCTGGAGGAGAAGACAAGTCCTCCTCTTCCTCCTCATCCTCTTCCTCATCATCCTCCTCGGCCTCTCCTGCCGCCTTCTCCTCTCCATCATCTGCCCCCTGATCTTGGGAGCTGATGATCAGGCCGGGTCCTCGGAGCCCTCGGTTGGCCGCATTGTGGGCAGAGAGCTCCAACTCAGAATATAGGTGCATCAGGCCTTTGGGGCCCAGGGGTGCCGTCTCAGGCTCCTGGCTGGCTTCCTCTGCCAAGGTCAAGGTCACATTGCGGTTCTGATCACGGTGGGCTGTGGCGGCCCGCCGGAGCTGGTTCTGGCCTTCCTTTAACCACTTGGCATTGGCAGGGCCCGGCTCAGGCCCACCACCCTCCCCCATGGCGCTGCGCAGGTCCTTGGGTCCCACAGCCGTGGCCTGCAGCTTGGCGTTGAGCAGCTGGTTGTGAGCAGCGTGCAGGGGCAGGGGTAGGCTCAGGGCGGGACCTCCGTGGCTGTTGGCATTAATGGCTGACTGGCTCAGTGATGATGGAACAGACATGGCCTTGGCAGACTCTGTAGGGGCAAGGGGAGAGGAGACTATGTTGAGCCTCCAGCTCAGGATAGCAGCACCCCTGCCTCTGACCCAGGGCTGCACCCTGCACCGCCTCATCTCGCTTACACTCAGCAGGCCAGCACACACTGCTCCATGTCCTATAAGTTTTTTTCCCATAAGCGTGACTGAATTTAACTCCTCTCCCCCATCACCACCACCCTTATCGCAGGCCAGGGCCGGGTCCGAAATCCATCCCATCCCCAAATCCCCAGCCCTGAGCTTCCTGGGATAGCACGGCCAGCCCCTGCTTTGCCCTCACTCCCAGCAGCAGAGCCTCCACACAATGGCTCTGTGCATCTCCAGCCCCAGCTCATCCGACTGGGGCTTACTGTGCCAGGGACACAGCTGGCATGGGACTGGCTCATGTGCTCTGGACACTGGACACTGACTGCCCCCTTCCTCCTGCCACACTGCTATCCACAGCCCACCACTGTGAGTTCTCCAGGCTGTGTTCCTATCATCATAAATCACTGGGCTCAACCAGCCCCCAACCCCTGTGAGGACAGGAGAGAAAGAGCTGCAGACCCAGCCCTGGCATGGTCCTGGGGAGGCAGGTCGGAAAGGAAGGGCCTTCGGCTCCAATCCAAGGCTCCTTTGGCCAGCTGAAGCTACAATTTGTTCCTATAAAGTATCTCACCTTGGACACCAGTCCCTCTGCCAGCCCCTATAATGCCCCATACCTGGGTCACTGCATGAGCCTTTGACCGGGACCTTCCAGCTATTAAGGTCTTTGCCCCAATGTCACCTTTTCAGTGAGACCTTCCCGAATACCCTTTCAAAACTGCAAGTCACAGTGCCCCCTCTCAGCAATCCCGAAATCTTCCCTAGCACCTAGCACCATCTGACAAGCCATAATCATCATCAACATCATCATCATCACCATCATCATCATCGTCTCCTCATGACTATAATTTCAGTGCCATGGTGGTGAGGATTTTGGTTTTTTCCACGTAGTATGCCTAGAGCTTAACACAGTCCTGGCACAGAAGAGGAGCTCAATAAATATTTGTTGAATTAATGTATGAATGTGCCCTCCCATCTCCTCCAGGCCCCATTTTCGCATCCTCCCTGCCAGTTTCAGAAAACACTTTGGCCGTTGCTCATGGTGCCCCAACCAAACTCCACCTGCCCTTCAGGCGAGGGGATCTCCTGTTTCAGCGACAGCCAGCCTACTGTCCCCTCGGGTCCCCTCTTCCGTCCTCACAAGCCCTTTGCCGATCACCTTCTCCACCTGCATATCTTCCAGCCCCATCACCCCAGTGATCCCACCCTCAAGGCCCCATTCCACCCTTCCTACTCTCCTTGACCTTCGACTACTGGACTATTCTCCTTCCCTGACCCCCACTATAACGTGCTTGCTCCCTGACCCTCACTGCCCATCACAGTTCATGCTCCCTGACCAACCACTTCCTCTCATCTTGACCCTCTGAGACAGCCCCCACCACAGTACCCACTCCGTCCCTAATACCCTCACTCAGAGCTCTCTCTTCCTACTTGAGCCTTCCCCCAACACACAACTCTGCCTCATTGTGCCCCCAAACGCACACCTTTCTGTCTCCCACTGTACAGTTCTTTCTCTTCAATTTCTCATCTGAGAGCGCTTTGTCTCCATTCCCCACTCACAAGCTCTTTCATTCCCTGACCCTTTGCTTCAGTTCTCTCTGCCATCACAGTATAGCCCTCAGCACCAAGCACAGGTTGCAGTGAAGTGTTTTAGGCTGCCAAGCAAGCCTCTACCATCTCTCAGGTGCAGTGCATGGCTCTGAGGCAGGAGCCATAGCTCACCGTTCTGTCTCTTCCAGCTCCTCAGACCCTAGCACAATGCTATGCACACATCTGTAAAATAAAAGAAAAAAAGCTCCTGTCTGTGTCTGCTGGTCTGCTCAGCGTGGCTCCACATGGACAATGAGAAAATCTGTGGTCACTGACAACTGAAAAAAATGAACGGCTCTGCCTTTAGCCAGAATCACAGTAATCGTCCAAAAATGGAAACCAGATTGTGTAATTCTCCAGTTTGAAAAATTAGATGGCTCACTGCTGCCTTTAGGATAACTTCTGCACTCATTAGCAGGACACCAGGAGCCTCCTTGAGCCAATCCCGATGACCTCTCAGACCTCCTCCTCCTCCCTGCCTCCTTCACACCTTACCCTCCAGCCACATGAAGCATGGTGGATTCTAGAACATGTCACACTCTTGCAGGCCTGGCTCTTTGATTACCTTTGGATTGGAATCCTGTCTCTCCTTGTGAGAACCTCTCCTTCATGTTTCAAAACACAGCTCAGTGGTCACAGCTCCTAGGCAGTACGTCTTCCCTGTTCAGTCCTCCCTCCCCATCCTCAAGTGACCATTCCCTTCTTTGTCTCACAATGCCCAGCGCTGCATTCTATCAGAACATCTGAGACAGTATCTTGCTCAGCTTCAGATTCCCACTAGCGAAGACAGTGCACTGTGCATCTGGCAGAATGGGCCCTCAGTGAGGAAGGGAGGGAGGGATGGAGGGGACAGACACAGGGTGAGAGAAACCAGGAAGCTCAGAACTCGTTGGGAAGAGACACTGAGACAGGCTTGTGTGGCCCATGGGCTGGGGGATGGGCAACGGGAGCGTTAGGGACGGTGCTAGAGAATGAGGAAAGGTCCCTAAGAAAGAAGTACGATGGGCCAGGGGTCCTGACAGGTGCAGGTCAAGATCTAGGGAAAAGGAGAGGGAGGGAGTTAGCACAAACTGATATCCTGGCCCTTACGCTGTTCAACATGATTTTCCGGAGATGGAAGAGCCCATGACTCGGGCAAGCTCATGGTGAGCCCTTCTCTGAAGCAGTGGTGTATGGAGCCAGGTTTTGCAGAGGTCAGGCTGGGACCAACCTCCGTAGCACGTGGAGGTGTGATCTGGGAAGAGCTCATGCACTGTGAGGCTGGGACAGTGAGGAGTCAGGCTGCCTTCAGGGCAGTCCTGTCCATCTCTGGCCATCAGGGCAGAAAGTACTGGGGGAGGAATGCGGAAGGTCTGTTGTAAGTAAGTGCTGAGGCCTGAGCACCTAGCCCAAGGGAGTGAAGTCACCATCACCTTACTTTTTGAGGTCAAAGGATGACCAGCTGCCCAATATGTTCCAGAAGGAACACAACCCAACTTCTCCCTTCTCACTGGGGTTATCCATACTTGGAGCCTCTCAAAAGATGGAAAGAGTCGAAAGGATTCTGGTTCAAGGCAGGGAGCTGGGCAGGGAATTTAGAACAGAAACTAAGAGTGGCCATGAAGCCTGAAGAAGCTATCAGACAACAGCAGGGGTGGGGGGACTGCAGG
This sequence comes from Hipposideros armiger, assembly GCF_001890085.2. NCBI lineage: Eukaryota > Metazoa > Chordata > Mammalia > Chiroptera > Hipposideridae > Hipposideros > Hipposideros armiger. Next base: position 348,111 of record NW_017732496.1, on the reverse strand, counting down.
GGTGAGTCCTGCTCAAGGTCAAGGGTCTTCTAACCAGACAGCTTACTATATGCCAGGCACTGTGCATGGCATCAGGGAGAGTAATAAATAATGAAGAAATGGTTCCTTCCCAGTGGAGCTCACAGTCTAGTGGTGAAATGGTCATTGAACAACGTGTTACAATGCAATGTAATGCCAGTATCTAGAATAGTACTTGGCACCTATAAGCACTCCCGATTTGTTGAATAAATGATTGAATATTATAATGGGGGAAGAACAGGACACTACAGGAGCCTGAGGCTTACTCTAGCTTAGGCATCACTAAAGACCTTTCTGAAAAAGGGACTTTTAAGCTGAGCCAAAAGCACAACTCTCCTTGGACCACCCCTGCACCCCCCCCCCCCAGAGGACAACCTCTCACTCCTAACTCACAGAGGAAATAAAAGCCATCAGTGGGGGAATGTCCTCAAACATACAAACTTACTGACTTTAGCATCTATCCTTTTTTCTGCTTCTTCCTAAAACCAATTGCTTCTCCTAACATTCGGATCCTTCTTTTTATGCCTTTCCAAGAATTTTACACTGCAGTTTATCCATTTTCTTTTCTATATAATCATCCTCTCCTTCTCGATGGGATCCACTGTCTCCCAACTTAAATACGAAATCTTTCTTGACCTGACCCTCCTCCAGTGCCATCCTGCTCTGTCACCCCTGTACAGGTAAACTTCTTGAAAGAGTTGTCTCTACTCGCTGTTGCCATTTTATCACTTCACTCTCTCTCCTGAACCCTTTCCAATACTGCTTCCACTCTCAACACAATTCAGTAACAGCTCCTACCAAAGTCAACATGACCCCTCTTGTCATTTAATCCAACAGACAGTTGAAGTCCTCATCTTGGTTGTACTCTCAGCGGCATTTGACACCAGGGTCCACTCATCCAACTTTCATCCATGGCTTCCACATGCTACATCGCCCAGTTTTCTTCCTACATTCTAATTACTGTCTAGTGACTTCTTAGACTCCTTTGCTGGCTCATCTAACTCTACCAGCTGGAGTTTTTCACGGCTTGTTCTTATGCCCTTTTGCCTTATGTATTTTTCACCCGCTATTCAATATAGGTATTCATTCATGCCCATAGTTTCTATATACTGATTTCCAAATTTACACCTCCATTTTAGACCCCTTATCTGAGCTCCAGACATGTCCATCAACTTTTTATTCAACATCTCCACTTGGATGTCTCAAACATACGCACTCATGTTTCTCTCACTTACCCCTAAGTGGTCCTCTTTCAGGATCTTGGGTCGTGGAATGATATGACCGACCATCCTGTTGTGCAAACCAGAAGTAAGGGTGCCATGCTTGACACTACCTTCTCCCTGGCTCCCCAGACTTAATCCATTCCCAGAAACGGACAATGTTCTCTCTGAGAAACATTTCTAGATTTGATCTATTCTCCACATCCACTACCATCAACGATCCACACTAAGAACAAAGACCTTAAGACCAAAATTTGTGACACGGCCTCAGCTGTCCTGCTCAGTCTCATCCCTGCCTATCTCTCCAGCTTTGGCTCTCTGCTCTCCTGCCTCACCAGCCTTCTTGGATTCCTCTAGGATAATATGCTCTTTCCACATGGTGTTTGCATGTGATTTCCCTTCTGCCTAGAACCTCCTTCCCCTACTTTCTCAGCCTCACTAACTTCTACTCATATTTTATCTCAGTTTAAATGCCACGTTCTCAGAGAAGCCTTCCTTGGTTCTCTCCAGATAACCACCAGACCAGTTTAGCTTGTGCTCTTGTGTGTGCCCAAGGTACCATCCACCTCTCCTTCATGGTATTTATTACATTTGTAATTTTATTCTTATTTAATTCCACCCCCCGTCCTCCACCCGAGATTGTCAACTCCATGGGGATAAGAAACCAGTCTATTCGGTTCATAATTATATCTTCAGTGCCTAACACAGTACTTGGTATATATTAGGTGCTCAAAGCATATTTGTTGAATGACTAAATGAACAAATAGATGCACATTTAAAGGATCACACTGTGTTGAGAGTACTTATAGGGAGGTAGGCAAGACGGTATGCTATTAGAGCAGACAAGGGGAAAAAAATGATTGTGGCCTAGATTAAGTTTGGTAGCAGTGGGGATGGAGTAAAATGAATGGACTTGAGAAATATTTAGGTACCAGGATGTGACAGAACTCAGTGACATTAGATGTAGAGGGTGAGGGAGTAGAGGTTTATCTAGAATGTTGCCCAGGACTCTAGCTTGGGTAACTGATCAGAAAGTAGCCATTTCTGAGAGTTAAAGGAAGAACAGATTTGGAACTGGGTAGAGAGGGAACACAGGGAAGATAATTCAGCTTGGGATCTGTAGGTTTGGAATTCCTGTTGGGCTTCCAGGAGGATGTTGTGAGGGCAGTTGGATACAGAATCTGGTCTGGGCCAGATATCTATATCTATATCTATATCTATATCTATCTATCTATCTATCTATCTATCATCTATCGAGAGAGAGAGATGAAATTTGAAGCCTTGGGAATGAATAAAATACCCAAGAGAAAGTGCAGAACGAAAGAAGAGCTCAGGACAGAACCAAGAGCTTCACTGACATCTAAAGCAAGAGGAAAGAGGTAGCAAATGAGATTGAGAAGGAGCAGACAATGAATGCCAAGAGAGAAACCAAGAAAATGCTTCAAGGCGAGTTGACAAACACCACTGAAGATTATGAAAAGGTAAAGGAGGATAACAGGAGAGTGTGCATTGGAGTTGGCCACATGGAGGTCTCAGGTGACCTTGGCTTGAACAGTTTCAGTGAGTACGAGAGACAGAAAACCGAGTGAACCGGTTTTAAGAATGAATGGGAAGTGAGGACATGAAGACAGTACCTGTAGACAAGATTTTGTCTTTGACGAGTGGAGAGAGCTGGGACTATGCTGGAAGGTCTGGGAATGCAAGAAATGCACAGGCGGATTCAAAACAGGTTCAGAACAACCTCTGAATTGGCGGTGGGAAAACTGCTCCTAATGAGTGCTTCTGTGAGTGCTAGGCCTCCCGGCAGGGCTGGGGACACAGCCGGCCCGAGAGCACACTTCTTGGTCACCGAGAGCGACAGAATGCGGCTTGAACGATTCCAGGCCTGGGACGCTGCAGGAAAACGTGCGGCCTCTGCCTACCTCACCCTACGTCCCCTGCCCAGCCCTTACCCTCCCATCCCCCACCCCCCATCCCCCACCGCCCCTCTCTTCGCGTCCCCTATACTTGCCCCCTATTCATCCCGGAGGGGCAGGAGGTAAATGTCCGGGAGGGACCGTGCTGAGGACCGAGGTGGAGCCTACAAGGGATGGTGGGGAAACAGGAGATGGTGGGAATGCGCGCGGTGCGAGGACTGCCCGCGGAGATGGGGCCTGGCCGGGGGTACCCGGGCCGCCACCGGTAAGGGGCTGCGCACTCCGCGGGACGCTGGGGGTCGGGATCCGGCCGCCGGGGCTGGGCTCGGGCCCGGGCAGCTCCTACCTGCGCGGGGAGGCCCCAGGCCGAGGTGGCGGAGGTGGCTCAGGCTGCGGGGCTCGGGCTCCGCGGCAGCTTCTCCATCACAACATCCCCCGCCCAGAAGCGCGCGGGCCGCGGGGCCGCGCCCGGAGCGGCGGGGGCGCGCGCGGGCGGGGGGAGGGGCGCCATCTTGGGCCGAGCGTGGGCGCGCGAGCGCGAGCCCCTCGAGGCTGCACTTGGACGCAGTGTCCGGGTGCCCCACCCAATGCGGCCCTGCGGCCTCGGTGAGCCCACCGCGCCAGCCTCTCCCCAGCCGCTCCGCCTGCGCCGGCCTCCCGGATCCCGGAGCGCCACCCCCGCCTCTGCCGACCCCTGCCCAGCCCGGCCCCGCCCCGCTCGCCGGGGCCCCGGAGTCACCCTGCGCGCCGCAGGACCTCGCCCCGCACCCCCGTGGGGAGACGCACCCACCGGGTAGGACCCTGGGTGGCTGTGGCGGAGCCAGCCCGCAGCCGCGCGGGGAGGGCTCCGAGGAGGCAGCTTGCTCCGCTCTTGCGGCAGCACTCCCTGGCGTCCTGGTGGAGAGGCGAGGAGGACGGAGCGCTGGCGATAATAATAGCTCGCATTTATTGACCGCTTACCCTGTGCTAGGCTCTGTGTTAAACCCTTTACGTGGATTCATCCTCGCGTCAGTCCTGTGAAATCGCCGCTATTGTTATCCTCATTTTTCAGAGGCAGATGCTGAGGTTCCGAAAGGTAAAAGGACTTGCCTGCCGTCACAAGGTGGTGAAACCAGACTGGAACCAGATGTTTCTTGACACCCTACCCCTGCTGCTGAACATAAAGTTGTGACACCAAGGCCTCGCAGGTGTCAGTAAATCGCTCCGCAGTAGAAATACAGAAGAGGTAGTGAAGAAGGGGGGAATGGATGAAAAGCGTGAAGGAAGGAATAGTGAGGCACAATATTTACTGCAGGTTGCCTGGATAGTGGGATAGCTCCTAGTGGTCACCTCAGTGGCCCAGAGGCCACCAAGGATCATGAAGGGGGAATGTTACCATCCAGAAACCTTCTCATGGCTCGTTTCTCTAAGCAGAGGTTTTAATTTATTGTAGTTACTATTGTGCAACTGACTGGAGGTGCCCTCAGGCTTCTAACACTTAAAGGTGTCCAGACTGAAATTCATTATTTCATCCCCTTTATTAGCCTTCTAAGAATTTTCACTGGGGTGAAAAAGAACTCTCCCCAACACACCCCATGTGCATGCGCGTGCACGTACACACACACACGCGCGCGCACGCACAAGACTGGAGGCAGCTCCACTTCATCCATCCCAGAGAATGACACCACCATCTACTGGCTTGCCCAAGCTAGAAGCCTCAAGACCACCTTTGACTACACTTTCACTTGACTTAAGGTGAATATAAATGTTTTCATGTTTTATGGAAATTTTCAAATATATACAAAAGAACGGTGTAATGAACCCTCATATACCCATCACTCAGTTTCAACAATTATCAACTCCTGGCCAAGAGTTTATGATTTGACAAACATCTATGATATATAAACCATGTACCAGGTCCCAAGCTAGGCCTAGGGATCCAAAGATGAATCAGATTTGTAATCCAAACTGGAGCATATAACATCTGACCCTGGTCCTTGAAAGATGAGTAACTATTACCTAGAAGATGAAAGGTGTCCTCGTTCACTTATTCATTCTCTTTCAACAAATATTAATAATTATTATGTGTGAGGCACTGTCCTAGGTGCTAAGCACACAAAGAAACCAGATACAGTCCCTGCCTTCTTGAAGCTTAAGTAACAGGGGAAAGACACATTAAACATGTGATTAGAAATGTGATGAGTATCTTCTAGGAGATGTACAGGATGCTATGTGAGTTGATTAAATTTTTCCTGGAGAGGTTTGGGGAGGCTTTAATATGGAAGTAGCACTTAGGTGAGGGGGATGGGGTGAAGGAGATAGAGGTCAGCCAGGAGAAGGGAAAATTATTCCAAGTCACAGGAGAAGTCCAAGAAGGCCAGTATGGGTGACAGTGGAGAAGCATGGCATCAGATGAGCTGGAAAGGTGGGCAGGGTCCAAATTAAGAGGGGCCTTCTATATTACACTAAGGGTTTTGCCTTTACTTTAAGGGCAATGGGAAACCAAAGGGTTTGAAACAGGCGAGTGGCATGTTCTCCCTTGCATTTTAGAAGATCACTTCTTGCTGCTAAGTGGGGAATAGATGGGAAGAGAGCAAAATTAGCAGTGTAGGGACCAGTTAGGAAGCAATTGATGTAGTCTAGGTGGGAAATGACTATAGAGGGGGATTAGGGATGGAAAAAATTGTATAAGTTTAGTAAATATTCAGGAAATGGAAACTAATGATCAATTGACTGATTGACTATGGACGTATGAAGGAAAGAACAATTTCCAGATTTCTGCTTCAGCAAATAAAAAAATCCAGAAATGTCATCAGTATACTTGTCTTCCCAATCCTATTGGGCAGGATGGCTGCAATATCCAGGGAAATCGCTTCAGGTAACCAGAGGAACACAAATGGGATGGTGAGGGTGGGGAAGAGTAGTCTAATTAGCTACTAATAAGATGCAAAAAGGGGCCAGCCGAGTGGCTCAGTTGGTTAAGAGTGTGAGCTCTGAACAACAGAGCTGCTGGTTCGATTCCCACGTGGGCCAGTGATCTGCGCCCGAGCTGAGCTGCCAACAGGTGGCAGGATGGCTCAGCCGGTGAGAGCACGTGCTCCTAACAACAAGGTTGCCGGTTCGACTCCCATGCCTGCTCCCCCACAACCAAGATTGAACACGGCACCTTGAGCTGAGTGGGAGCGAGCTGCTGCCGGCCGGCTGGATGGCGACTGGACTTGGAGCTGAGCTAGCTGCGCCCTCCACAACTAAGACAGAAGGACAACTTGGTTGTTCCCCTCCCCCAATTCCCCAATAAAATCTTTAAAACAAAAAACGAAAAGATGAAAAAAGGAAAACGTACAGTTCACACACAGTGCTGTTTGACCCACACACAGTCTTCCTGAATCCCTGATCTCCTCATTGGGGGAGATCTGCAAAGCATCCCTGTGCCCGTCATCCATTCTTTCTCTATTGTTTCTCTTCCCCCTTCTGATGCTCTCTGTGGCCTAGGAGCAAGCAATAGCCTATAAACCACCTCAGATGCTGTGTGTTATTCTAACCAATGTAGATCCCTCTGAAGCAGGAATCTTTTAATATTATTACCTTGGATCTATCATGAAAAACTTGAATTAGAAGCAAACCCATTCAGAGTCACTTAAACAAGAGCACTGGCGTTATGCATTACCAGGCAGTCAACACCCAAGTCACCTATGTGGAAGAATAGAGCTTTCATCTGTAGTAGAAGCAAACACACTAAGTGGTACAAAGGCAACCTTTTCTACTACTCCATAGAAGTATTGCTTTGATATTGTAATTTTTCTTGTAGTTGATTCAATAAACCCTCTTTCTTCTGGGTGGTTGTTATCATTTGGGAAATCTATGAGTAAAATCTTCCCACATAGTATATGGAATGGAATTCATAAGTCAGATGCTAGGCCTGGCAAGGACTTCCTCAACATCCTTCTTCAGCAGGACTATTCTAATACATCTCCAGGAAGAGCATATAGGGTGAAAAGAGAAAAGGACTGAGGACTGAACTCTGGGAATGCCAGCATTTGGGGAACCAGCAGAGGAAAAGAAGAAAACTGAGAAGAAACAGAGTAAGAGGAGAATCAGGAGAGAGTAGTGTCATGGAAGAAATCCAAGGGAGGAAAGATTTTCAAGGAGGAAGAAGTGGTCAACAGCATCGAATGCAGCAAAGATTTCCAATAAGGTCAAGGCAAAAAAAAAAATGTATCCTTTAAATTTGGTGACATGGAGGTCATGGACACCCATGATGTGATCTGTATCAGCAGAAAATGGAGGCAGAAGCCATAGTGCAATGAGTTGAGCAAATGAAAATGAGGAAGTAGAGTAAGTAAGTGCAGAATGCCCCTTTGAGAAATTTGAAAGAAAGAATAGACAGTAACTGAAAAGTGATATGAAGTTAAAGACTGGTTTGTCTTTTCTTTTTAAGATGGTAGAGACTTGAACACAGGCATACACTACCAAAAGGTACCAGTGCAGAAATGGATTTGAAAGGAAAGGAAAAAAGCAGCTGAGAGATGGAGCAAGATCCTGGAGGCGACGAGAGGAGGTGGGATCAAGGGCTCATGAGGAGAATTGGAAACCTTAACTCTCTGGGCTAAAGGGATGGGTGAGGACAAGGGTGTAGACAGGGTGATTAATAAAGTGGGAGCAGGCAAGAGGTTGAGGTATTGCATTCCCAGTGACATCATTATTTTCAAAGGGAAGGAGGGTTGCATGGAGAACAAGAAAAACCTTACAAGGTAAGTATTATCCTGTCGTGAACATGTTGTTGCCTTTGCTGTTGCTATCTGTGCACCATCCATTCCCTATTTTACCAGCAACAGCACATCAGTTTTCTTTGAGACACATCCCTTCACCACTCTAAGTCTATGTGGTTCAAATGGAAATCATGTGAAGTGAGTCCCACAACCCACTTCAGTGTTGGGCTCCTAACCCATTATTAGATCAAAGTGATCAATTCGGAGATGGGAACATGACTAAATCTGAGCCAGTGAAAATCAAATCCAGGAATTTTCCTGCAACTCTTGGGCAAGAGGTGTTGGTAGAATGTAAGCTATCTGGTGGATATCTTGCCACCAAGAAAGATGAGCCTGCCTGAGAACAAAGCAGCGCTCAGGGATGGACAGAGACAGATGCCCAACAACATCATTTCAACACTTACATTTCCCTCTGCCTGAAGTCACTAACTCTCAGTTAACTCTCCTTTTTGCTTACACCACTTTGAATTGGGTTTTATCACTTGCAACTCAGTTATGACGAATACATGTGGCAGATATTGTATGTTGGTACTCATTCCCACATCCAGTCTTCTGTAGTCTCCCCTGTACTAACAGGGCAGGAAATCTGAAAACTGCATTTCTCAGATTCTTTTGTTGCTTTGTTACAGCTAGGTTATACCAGTAGGAACCTTCACATGAAGATGGGAGGAAGGGAGAAGTCCTTCGGCTACTGGCAGTTCCTCTGGCAACATCAGCTTCTGATGTTGCAAAAGTGGAGGCGGTTCCAGCAGCATCAGCAGTACAAACTCCAGCCACATCAGCAGCTGGTGCAGATTTGTAGATGCCAGCTCCTTGGTCTTTGGGTCATACCTTTTCTCCCATTTGCTCCTCTAAACCAAGATTAGTGGTAGTTTTCTGGTCTCTGGATAGCCCTGTGTTTCCTCTTATGCTTCTCTGGACCTCCCCCATGACGTTGTAACAAATTCTTTCTACTAAAGCCTTCTCTACTTATAATATCTAGAGTGAATTTTGCATCCCTAACTGAGCAGTGGCTGATGCAATACACATTCCTATTTTGCATACACATGTGCATATACACACACATACACCATCCACAAGACTCAGAGAGGCTAAGTTTCTCAAACCTACAGAGTTAGTACATGGCCTAGTTGGGACATGTCTAACTCCAAAATTCTTACTCTTTCTCTGACCTGATGTTGGTTTTCGGTGTTCTTTTCTATGGCTAGATTAAGTAGAAGTGAAAGGAGACAGAGAAATAAAAGTATTATTAAGAAAGTTGTTCAGATGATCAACTTTGATGTTCAGTGCGGGTAGGAAAAACAATGGCTTTTAGGGAATGGAGAACTGGGAGATAATGCAGGGATCGACTCTCTCTATAAAGTCAAAAAGCACGAGAGTGAGAATGAAGTTGTGAGGGAGGCAGAAGGATAAGAATAAGAAGTGGTCACAAGGGGGATGTTGGAATTTAAGGAATTGCTTCCCAGGTGAATGATGACTAGAGTCAGAGTTGGGCCATGATAATTGGGTGGCTGAAGTGGGGACTTAGCAATTGAGAGGACAGAGTCAGAAATTTGGTAGATGATGGCCGTAAGAATGGCATGGCTCACTTGCATGATGTCAGAGGACCTGCCAGATCTGCATTTAATCTGCATAGAAAGAGGAAGAGAAATGAGTGGAGTCATGCCAATGCTGGCATGGATGGAACTGCTACAGGGAAAGGAAGAGGGGCCTGGTCTCAAAGCTAGAGGTACAGAGACAGAAAAGCATATTGACCATGGAGTGTGTAAAGAATATAGAGAAGCTTATTAACCATGGAGTGTGAATTCAAGAGGGAACAATGGAAAGTTTGGGAAGAAGAGACACAACGATGAAAGGGCAAAGGGGCCATGGAGCAGCTTGGAGGTGAGATTCCTCACTCGCCCTTACCCTCCTACCCAATCCATCAGCATGTTCTACAGACAATGTCTTCTAAATATTTTTTGATCTATCCACTTTATTTTCATCTCCATTTCCACCCAGTGTCTAGGCCTCCATGGATTACCACCTGGACTATAGCACCACCTCCTCCAAGACTACATCCACTGTAGTTAGTCTCTTTCCACCCAGCGTCCACTCTGCAACAGTCAAGGAATCTTTCTAGAATATAAATCTCATCACCTCATTCCCTTGTCTAAAATCCCTCAGTTCTCCATTGCCCCAAAGATAGACAAAATCCATGCTTCCTAGCTTGACATGGACCCTCCCGCTACCCCATGAGCTGTCTCAGCTCCATCAACCCATCACTCATCCCTGTGCTCAGCTCTGATGAGTAGTTGTGGTTCCCACTCCAGGCTGTCTCTTTTCCCTGGCTTTTCTTTGCTCATGTTGCCTCCTCTACCTGTTATTCTCCCTGGCACGATAGTGTATAGTAGGCAGTGAATATATAGTTGCTAAATGAATTACATACGAGGTCTGTCAATTAAGTTCATGAACTTGTTGCAACAACGTTGTTAACCTTTTTTGATATCAGAGGGATTATTCATTATGAATTTGTACCAACTGGACAAACAGTTAACCAAGTTTACTCTTTGGAAGTGCTGAAAAGGCTGTGTGACAAAGTCAGACGACCTGAACTTTTTATCAACAATTCATGGCTCTTGCATCACGACAATGCGCCAGCTCACACAGCACTGTCTGTGAGGGAGTTTTTAGCCAGTAAACAAATAACTATATTGGAACACCCTCCCTATTCACCTGATCTGGCCCTCAATGACTTCTTTCTTTACCCAAAGAAAGGAAATATTGAAAGGAAGACATTTTGATGACACTCAGGACATCAAGGGTAATATGATGACAGCTCTGATGTCCATTCCAGAAAAAGAGTTCCAAAATTGCTTTGAAGGGTGGGCTAAGTGCTGGCATCAGTGCACAGCCTCCTAAGGGGAGTACTTCGAAGTTGACTGTAGTGATATTTAGTGATGAGGCATGTAGCACTTTTTCTAGGATGAGTTCACAAACTTAATTATCTGACCTCGTACATTCTATTCATCTTTTAAAATTCAGCTCAAGTGTTATGTCATATATGAGGCCTTTCCTAACCCACTCTCCATCCCAGGTATTGCTGCCTCCACTCTCCTTTGTATATATAGTCATTCATCTTAATATCTAGTTCACTTTATTGTATTTATCTGATTCCTTGTCTGTGTTCCCCTCCTGACTGTGATGAAATGGCAGATTCTTGAGGGCAGGCACTATCCAATTCATCCTGTCACTCCATTGCCTGACACACTGCTCTGCATATGGGAGATACTAAGTGAGTGGATGAAAGAGCATGAAATGTACCTTTTCTGGGAGTTCCTTGAAGACAGGCTAGAGACGTCCTTGCAACAGGGCAGGTGGGAGAAGAGAAGAAAGAGGAGACTTAGTACTCCCCCTTGAGGAGAGGAGGTTAACCTTGAGTACCAGAGTTGCTGGGTAACTGTTTAGACACCTCTCGTCTCCCTGACATGATGCAGCAAGGGCCCCAGATGTAGCCTATGAACTTAGTAAGTTCCAGAGCTGAGACAGACTCTGGCCTTGTCCTCACCTCTCAGACTAAAGGCGGGACAGCCAATCCCATGAGGAGAACCATCCAGACACCATCAGGGGTGAAGGGTAAAGCTCAAGATCCTTCTTGGAAATGGACCCCACATGCCTGGTGCCTAACCTATGTTCCCAGCTCTGGGCAACCTCACGTCCTGGGTAGAACCTCATCTAAAAGACCCAGTTTCATCCCCTGCCGCCCCTGTCCCCTACCCCCGACCTCCAGCCATCGAGGCTGGTGAAGGAACCTCAGGCAGTTCTGAACCAGAGGAGCGTGGTGCCTATCAGGAGCTACTCTATGGTGTAGCCTGCAGTGCACAGCCCCATGTGGCAGTGGAGCTTGTCAGTCTACTATTCTACCCACCAAAGCCCTACAAAGCAGGGGGCTGCCAGGTCAGGAGGGGCTTACCCTCAGCCAGATGAGGCCACAGGCCAGAGGATGGGTCTATTTCCAGGGACCCTTCCGGAGAAAATCCAAACGGTGGATTTGAGTCCATATTCATTGTCATTGGGAGGTGGGTAGTATTATGCCCATTTTATGAAAGAGGTCATTGAGACTAGGATGTGGAAGCTCAGAGTGAGGGCCCCCTACTAGAGTCTGAGGCTATTTTTTGAGTCTAAAGCAAACCATCCTCTAACCTCTGCTGGGCTGAAAGGCAGAGGAGGAAAAGTTTGCCTATGGTCCAGGCCCACTCCCCAGGCAAAAAGTTGTCAGTAAGTTTGGAGCCTAAAACTTTGGTCCATTTATGACCAGAAAAGAACAAACCACTGCAACCTCCACCAAGATGCTGCACCATCTAGGCCCACATTCACAGGCCTAGATGGTGCCGATACCTAGGGGACTGAAGGGTAACCAGCAGGACCCCCAGAGAAAGTGTTCCGCAAATGCGTTTCAGGGTGTCAAGTCCCTGATTCGTTCCTGCTCTCCTATCCCCAGCTTGCCTCTGACTCATAGCTGGTGCCTCTCTGTTTCCCCGCCTCAACTTCATTCTACTTGTTATGCCTAACTTATGGCAACTCAAGCTTTTTCTTCCAGTGTCGTGCTGCCTGAACCACCTGGAACCACAATTTAAAGGCCTCCATGGTCCTCAAATGGCAACTCTGAGCCAATCCACTTGACACATGCATAGCTGCCTCTGGCCCTATTTTCCTGATGCCTGGGGGCCAAGCTGTAGTCAGTTATAAGAAGGCTCGGTCAGAATCCCTGCTCTGCCTCTTCCTTGCTATGTAAACACAGCAGGGTTTTTTTTCCTACTTTTGGTCCTCCATTTCCCTCTATGTGTAGATAGTCCAGAAGAAACCAATTTAAGATCTGGATTTAGAAACATCTGGGCAGAAATGAGCTTTGTCCCTCTCCCCTCTCTTGCTCCTGCAGCATTATTTGAGCTAGAGAGGCTAAAAAGAGATGTTACTAGCTTTTCAGTTCAAAGAAAGAAGTGAGAGTGTTCCACAACCAAGGCTCCTTGATTCAAGTGAAGAAGCCCTGCAGCTTTATTGTAAGGAAATGTGGGGAGGGGCTGGGCCAGACTCACGTCGGGAGCCCTGTCATTGACTGCAGCCCAGGAGGCTGTTCATTCTCTGGGGCTGTGGAACGGTCTTGGCTGCAGTCAGGCTGTCCACATCACTGTAGCAGTATAAATTGGGTCCATGGATGAGGTACAAGCTGGGACCACTGGCTGAACATGAGGTGGGGCCGAGGGCTTTTTCCACGCACAGGGCCCCATCAACCTTCTCATGGGGCCAAGCAAGCTCCGTCCACGTGGCTTGAGCTCCTAACTTCAGGTCCAGCCACCACAGCTGCCGTCCTGGGAAGAAGGCACCAAATATAACATGGCTACCATGTCATGGGATCCTGATCTAACTCTTCTCATGATTTGATGGGGAACTACACTATGGAGAAGTAACAGAACAAGCCACCCCTTAGCACCCATATGAACCTCACCTGCCATGATGTGGAGTCGAGAAGACCCGGGACAGATAAAGGCTGCATCCACAGCCTCAAGGCTGACCCCACGAGGGCTCCCAAATTCCTTCTCCAGCCGCTTTGGATAACCATCTACGAGGGTATAGCCTCCCTTTGTCAGGAAGATGTATACCTGAGTGCCCTGCAGGACAAAAGACATTAATCAGCATAGAGCTGGATATCCTCCCAATCTCCACCTCAAGCCTTTCTCCCAACACCTACCTCGATCAGATAGACTTTATTATCCCAGGAAAAGGCAGCATCAACTGTTGAAGGACCCTTGGGCCAATGATGTAAAATGGGCCAGCTATGCCACCCATCCCGGCTGCTGTCCAGAGGCCAGTAATGGGACCCTGTGGGGTATGAGAGACACCTCTAGTGCTAGTGGTAAAAGGCCAGGCAGGGAAGAGGCAAGTGACAGATGCAGGGATGAGTCCTGAGAGGAAGGAGAAAATGCCTCCAGAGGCCAAGACAGAAGAGGCCTCATGAGAGCGAGTAGAGAAGGACTTGATTGACAAAGTTGGGCGTTGTGACCTGATTGGAACTGGAATCAGTAGGGGAGTGACAGAAGGACAAGCATGGAGAACAGTGGACAAGTGGCCTGGTAAAGCCAATGTCATGGGGTTTGGTGTGGGCTCCCTACACATCTCACATGTCCATGTGCAGAGATTCTAAGTCCAGTGAGAGATAACGACTAGAAGTGAAAAGAGAGGCTCCACAGCAAGCTTCCACTGTGTGTTCTCTAAGAGTGAGGCAGGAGCCAGACCAGTACCCTAATCTTCTTCTCGCCTTTTCATAACTACTTACTAAAGGGATTGTCTAAGCGCCTACTTAGCTTTTCTTCCTCAGCCCACTGCACTTGTACTTCTGTTTCCCTCTTCCATTGTTCTTTTCAAGGTCACCAGTATCCTCTAACTTACCAAACACAATGGCCCATTCTCTGTCTTCCTCTTTCTCTACCTCTCAGCAGCAGCTGACTGCCCACAACTCCCTTCTTAAATGTCTTCTTTTGGATCTTGGCTCCTGTGATATCAGACTCTTCGGTGTTTCTCTTATTTTTTTGACTACTCTTCAGCCTAATGTCTAAATTGGAATCCTCTTGTTTGGGCCTTTGCTCTATCTACACTCACTCTCATGGTGCTTTCACCCTGTCCAGGGCTGATATCACCTACATGCTGATGACTTTCAATCTGTTCTCTTCAGCTCTGATGGACCTCTTCTTTGAATGTCAGGCTCAAATTTAACCGCATACCTGAAATGTCCATTTGAGGCCGCTAGGCACCAAAAAGCTAACAT
>NW_017732496.1:292697-333377 GCF_001890085.2 Hipposideros armiger | reverse complement strand
CTCTCTCTCTCTCTCTCTCTCTCTCTCACTCCTTCCCTAGTTTTTCCCAATTTTAGAAAAAGTCACCTAGTTGCCTAGTCCCAAAAAGCTCAGTCATTCTTGAAACCTCTCTTTTCCCTTCCCCACTCCCACCAATGTCCAATCCATTGGTCAATGCTGTGAGCTCGACCTCCAAAGTATGTCATGATGACTCCTAATCACCTCTGCTGCTATTATTCTAGTTCAAACTGTCATTACCTCTAATCTGGACAACTGCAAGATTTACTAGCTGGATTCCCTGCTTACACAATTGGATTTCTATGACTTATGGTCCACAAGAAGCCAGGATGATCTTTTTAAAAAAAAAAAAAAAGTCAGAACATGTCATGGTCCTGCTCAAGAACCCTCCTGGCTTCCTTTTACAGTTAAAAATCCTTCCTAGGCCTATATAATCTACCTCTTTTCAGGCCACTCACCAGTTCCTCCACTATACTCCTTTCCTGATTCCTCAAAATATTTGCTGTCTACCCTCCCTAAAATGCTTTTCTCCCAGTGCTTTATGTGGCTAACTTCTTTTTACCACTGAAATCTCAGCTCAAAAATCATCTCTTCAAGGAACGGACCCCTCATTCTTCTCACCTCTATCCCATTATTCTGACTTATTTTCTTCACAGCTTTTTTGATACATTTTTAATTTTATATTTTAAAACATCAATGACTGATAAAATTCATTTATACTAGCTCCAAATGGTATTTGAGAGTAAAAAACATTCTGATATTCTCAGAACATTTCACAGCTATTAATACTACCTGAAAGTATTCTCTTTCCTTCTTTCTCATTGTCCTCTCTCCTTCTAGTGGGCTCTCTGTGGGCAGGTGTCTTGTCTGCCATGTAGACTACCATATCCCAGTGCTTTGAACAATGCCCAGTACCTATCAGGCACTTGATAAATATTTGTTGAACAAATAGCTGGTGTTCTTGCAGCAGCCACAAGTTATCTTTACAGCTATTTACTGCGCATGCCATGGTGACTACATATCCACCTCCCCTCCTGCTGAAACTACCATGTTCATAGCCCTTATTTTGAGAACCAGAGCTATGCTGCTTTTTGTGCAGAGGAAATAAATGATGAGCCCCCGATCCATCAATAGCCAATTCATAGGCTGACTAGCAACCACTTTAGTGGGGTGAAATAAAAATAAGGGCTGGGCCAGTCAGATTCCCACTCTGGAAAAAGACAGCAACTGAGGCGCTTATCAGCCGCGTCTGAGGCTGAAAGATCATGAATAGAGAAAAGGTAGAGGGGTCATGGTGGTCCGTGTACAAGCCAAAGTTGTATAAAAGGAGAAAGAATGGATAAGAAGCCATGAAGTAGAGAAAAGTGAGAGATTTATCAGAGAGAGGAGAGGACCAGCCCTATGCTGAGCAGCTGGGTCACACTGGTGTTGTCACCGAGATAATAAGTTCTCACCTCAGCTGGGTATTTTTAATGTAACTGTACTCTCTCCATGTCTGGGTGCTCTCTCAACAGCTATGGAATATACCTAATACTTCTGATTTAGGAATGCAGCTGCTTTCTGTTCATGGTCACATGGCCTTGAAGTTTTGAGATCTCTCCATGGCTGAGTATTCTCTCTACATCTCTGTGTGGTCCCCTTGTAACCCTGTTCTCTATCTCTCCATCTCTCTATCTCTTTATCTCTAGCTATCTCTATCGCTACTTCTTTGTCTCTGTGTTCTCCCAATGGTCCCATGCTCTCACCATAGCTGCATATTCTCCTGGTACTTAAGTGTTCTTAACTGTGGCTTATATTCTCAGTATAAGGCCTACATTTTCACTGCAGGTGTATGTTTCACAAATGTATGTTCTCATTACAGCACACATTACTGTTGTGGGGATATGCTTTTGTTGTGTCTGTGCATTTTTCATTATAGCTTAGTAGTCATATCTGATTAGATTTGTCCAGGAGTTAGTAGATAAAAAGGATTTCCACTGCTCTATGTTCTCACCTCTATTTTACATTTGCATCTGATTATACATACAAGTATGTCTTAGGCTGAGTGTAATGTGGTTTTTTACTCTTTCTCTTGGAGCCATCCTCAAGAGTGATCAACATTTATCACTATTTGCCTGACTAATTCCAGAGCATCCTGATATATCATTAGATGGTTTTTACCAATTCATGCTACAAGTCTAGGGAGAGGTATCTTCACTGGCCACTCATAGGAGAAACCGCCGCAGGCTAGTGAAGCTATCTCCTAAAGATCTAAGGGACCCAATGTGTGGCAGATTCTCTACACTAGGAGATGTCATACCCAGGTAATGCTATTCCCAGAGGTCTGGACATAGGAACCACAGACCTAAAAAAGATTGAGCTCCTGAGGACGGGCTTAGGGGGAGCTAGAGGACCCGGCAAGACCTGCAAGAGCAAAGGTAACAGGAGGACACAGGGACCCAGAGAGGTCCAGAGAGGACACGGGCCTGGGGGTAGATTACATTGGGAGACAGAAGTTAGAGGCCTGGACAATGAGAGACAAGGTTGAACAATATGCATTAGAGGAGATGAGAGGAAGAAAAAAAAAGGCATGCTAAGGATGGGGGCTGAGCGACAAAATAAGGGACACCGTTGATGAAAATGGAGGAAGTGCATCAGAGATAGGAGACACGTGAAAGAGATGGGCGGTATGGAGGGCAGAGGTGGGGGATTTGAGGGTATCTCTCACCAGTGAAGGCATAGGTGGCACCATGGTTGTCAGACAGCAGTGCAGACAAGACGAGATCTGGCCTACAGCGCATATACATATAGGTCCCATTCCCATGTTGGGTCCCATTCCCATGTTGGGTCCCATTCCTGAGTCCATGGCCTAGTGGAAGAAATAGGCAAGGGGGAACACAGACAAAGGCCAGGGGTCAAAACGAAGTCTGAGGTAGAAGAGACGGCTGGAATTAGTGGGGTGTAGGCTTCCCCCATATGAGGACAACTGGGAAGAGCCAGAATGGACATGGGGCTAGGGCAAGAGCCAAGGTGTTATACCACAGAGTTAAGGTGGGAGCCAGGGTATATGGGGGTCTGCAAATTCAAGGAAGGTAGATGGATTCCAGGGGGTCCCAGGGGCTGGGACTTTCTCACCTCTGCCAGGGCAGCGTACGAAGTAGTCTCGGACATCCAGAGGGTACCTAGGAAGCACCTCTCCCGTGACAGGGTTGAAGCGCAGGAACTGGTTACCCCGGAAGCAGTAGTAGCGGCCGAGCCACCGAATGGCAGAGGAGCAGTTCCCAACGGCTGGCCAGATACGCTCCTTTGCGGTTCGTGTTGCCCAGTCCCAGAACCATACGCGGTTACCTTTGTCCAATCAATCAACAAGCATTCAGTGAGGCCAGCCTATGCCCTCCCTGTGCCTGCGTTGCGCCCCAGGATAGGCCAGATACGGTCCTGGCCACATGGAGCTCCCAGCCCGGCAGGGAAACAGTTGAAGAGAGTGAATCATACAATAAAATTGAGCAGCAAAGTGTATATGATCAGCTCAGCAAGGGCAGTGGGGAGAGTCAGGGAAAACCTCCCAGAGAAGGTGATACTGAAATTAAATTTTAAGCAGGAACTACAAGGCAGGAACTCCAGATAGTGGAAAGTCTGAGGCATGAAGCAAATTGGGTGTACAGAGAACAACATAGAGTTTCTGGAGCTTCATATTCAAGGTAAAGGTACAATGAGAGTCAAGGACGGAGGGTTCACAGGGACTTGGTCATGGAAAGCCTTGCATATAAGACTAGGGAAGGTAAATTTGTCCTAAGGGTCATGGGAAACAATGAAGAACTTTTAGCAGAATTACACCTAGTTACCTTCCCCAGGATAACGTCTTCTCTTCCCCTATTTGAACTTTAGACCATTACTGGCCTATTTCATCCCTTCCTTGGGGAGCCATATAGTGGCCCCACCCCCATCACCATTCCTATCATTACCTCTGTCACCACCAACTCACCATTACTCCAACCTCTCTCATTCCAACCTGGACTGACCTTGGAAGAAGAGGATGCCCTCATCTTGGCATTCTCCACGGTGACATTCCACAGCTGCATCCAGTGGAGATGGGATTCCAGGAAACGCTTCTTGGAGCAGCTTTGGGTTTCCTTCCTCTTTCTTCTCATGAGGGTACTTCCAGACTTTGTCCCCCTGCATACAAAAACATTCTGTTTTTTAACTATGCGCCTCCACATACTGCCATTCTGTATTTATGCACACCTTTGATGTGTTGCACTTACACAATATCCTCCTGCAGCCCCACACATGCTCAGTCCATCTGTGGACAACAATGAGCTGTCCCCTTGCACAAATACATACCCTCAGTTGGTGCAAATCCCGTCACTATTACTACAACACACACATCTGGCTATGTACAACAGTACACTCTCACGGCACACTTATCTGCAACACCATTATTCTTGGCAAATACATCCACAAATAATCATCCTGCAGTCATCCATCCATTTATACATTCATTTGTTCATTCATTCATTCATTCATTCATTCATTCCATTTCATTCAAGAATGACTACTACATACCAGACATAGTATTGGTGATAAAGGGATGACAAGACTGTTTCTGCCTTCAAGGACTTTACTGTACAGATGCAGAAAGGATCCTACCATCCTAGCCACATAACTACAAAGACAGAAGCATGTGAAGGGCATTGGGAATGTATCAGGAGTCCCTAAGTCTACCTACAGAGTTCCTGGAAAGTTCACAGAGGAGGAGGCATTTGGACCAAGGATTGAAAACTGAGCAGACATTTTCCAGGTGGACAAGTGTGGAAAGGGTGTCCCCAGCAGAGGGAGCAGCATGTACAGAGCATGCTCAGAGAACCACATGTATGCTCATATAGCTCGCACAGAGAATGTGGCAGGGGTGGGAGATAAACTTGAAAAGATAACCGAGGGCCAGATCTCAAGACCCATGTGCACCTGGCTTGCAGGAACTGGCAGGTGATGGTGCTATTTACTGAAATAGGTAACACAGGAGAAGAGGTGGATTTGTAAGGAAGACACTAAATTCAGTTTGGGGGATGCTGAATTTGAGGTGACTATGGAACATCTAAGTCGAAGATGTCTGCCAGGAAATTGGAAAGACGTGTTGAGCTCTAGGGAGAAGTCCAGATCTGGTATCCACAACATAGCGAGTCCTCAGAGCCAGGGCAATGGTGAAGACCACCAGGGAGGGTGTATGGAAGGGCTGGGCTGGGTCCCCAAGGAACATTCAGGGACTGGCTGAGGATGAGAAATCTGAGAAAGGGCAAAAAAAGAGGCAGGAGAGAAGAGAAAGCTGGCAGTGAGGGCCACCCCAACCTCACAGCGCCTTTGAGCACGTTAGGGGAAGGCGCCCCTTCCTCTGAGTAGACACAGCCTGGGCCAGGGCACACAGCTTGGTGAGCACAGTAGGCTGGATTTCATCCTCCACTCATCCCCTCGGCCAGGAGTCATTGTGTTGTGAACAACCTGGCCACCATATGAAGAGGACCTGATGCAGGGTCACGGAAGCCAAGGGAAGTAATTGCCAAGATGGAAAGGATGTCCAAGAGCGTGAGGAGTAGCAGAGAGGTCTGGATGAAGATCAGGACTGAAGAATAGCCACTGGGTGCTGTGCCTGCCCGGCCCACATGCACACACTTCCTTAGCCTGAGCTTTTTTGGGAAAGAAAGGCACAGTGGGGGGGAAACCTGGAACCTATTGGTAAGGGCTCCATGCCAGGACCACTTGGGGGAGGGTCTCTCCTGTCAATTCCAGAACTTCCTGGCCCAACCCTGACCTTGACCCAGCGGTACCTTGATCAGGAAGATGCTGTCATGACCACGGCGGAATGCAGCATCCACGGAGCTGGTGAAATCCTTCCACCCGTCTGAGATCAACTCCTCGGTCCACTCACGATTCTTCCACACATACTGCCCTGGAAAATGCACACTCACTGAGAGATCCGAAACAAATTTTTGGCATTCTGAGATAGTTTCAGATGAAGCTGTGGGTGATACCCTCAGATATGAGTACTTCCTAAGATCTCCCACAGATGGATACACCCTTAGTGAAGGGGACCAAGTCCGAAGTCCCAAATGCCCCAACCACAGCTCCTCTTACCTTTAAAAAACAGCATAGATCCACTGATATTCAGAGTGGTAGCATCAAAGCTCCAGCCATCTGAACAGAATTCTGAGGTGGAAGTAGGGAAGATGGCAAAGTAAAAGACCAGTTGGATGATAAAATGCAGAGACACAGCTAGACAGATAAACATTCTCAGGGAGTCAGGGACTCACCAGGCACGTTTGGGTCTGGCTTGATCCTATTCCCACCTTCAGCTCCATTCCCAGGGGCACTAGTCCTAGAAAGAAGATAGAAAGATGTCTGGGTCCACTGGGCCCAATACTTCCTTAGCTCCTGATCCAAAACTTGCTCCGGACCCAAAAACTAACCCTATCCTACTCTAGCCCAGACCTCAGTTCTCCTTTTCAAGTGCCAGCTTTACTCACGAAGGAACAGGGCTGGCAATTGCCAGAGACAAGCAAAGGCCCAACAACCCCAGTCCAGTTGCTGCTCCCAGTGTCCGAGCCATGCTGAGCTGAAGAGGCCACAGGACAGCTCTGGGCACTGGACTGAACTCCCTATATAGAGATGGCAGTGGTGCCACCCCCACCTCCAAACCCATTGGGAATGAGCTGTCTCTCAGGATTAGGCCAATATTGACTGATTACATCAGTGTAAATAAGGTCAGGGTCTGGACAGAAATCTGAGTCCAAGACTAACTCTTCCCGGCAGGAGGCCCCATCCCCCTTCAATGACTTTCAAACAGTGACAAGCCCATGCCATGACTCCCAGCTGTGACTCTCATCATCTTGGTGAGGGAACTGGGTGCCCATAAGATCAAGGAAGGGGATGGATTGATTGAGGGCCTCCTTTTTGTGGTTGGATATACCTCTACAATGGAGGAGGACAGAACAGGGGGAAGCTAACATTTTTATGTACTAAGTGTCAAGCCCTGTTCCAAGACAGCAAAAGACAATGATACTTCTATGTACTTTGTAACCACACACACATGCAAACATACTTAGAAACATTCAGAGAACAGCTATTTCCAAGTTCTACCAAGGGCTTTTCCGGGGGGAATTCCCAGGCCTCTTTAGCTTTGCCCTTGATGGGTCAATAAGATTTCAGGCGGTCAAATGTCCAAGTCCCACCCACTGCCCCACCCCCACTGGCAAAGAGCTTTGCAAAAATCACCTGAGAGGGAAGGGCTGACAGTAATGGGACAGGAAGAGGTGTCTCTCGTCCAGAGAGCCCTGCTAGTAATTAGTCTTTCCTGGTAGTTTCCACATTAAGAGGAAAGTGTTTTATTTACCCATCACAGAATAAATAGAACTGTAGTGAGTTGTATAACCTGTAAAACAAATTCTTGCTGAAATGCTATCTTCTCAGTGAAGCCTTTCTTGACCATTCTATCCAGCCATTTCAGACCCGTGCTTGTTTCCTTTATGTCACTTATTAAAACTTAAAATTATTTCATCTGTCTACTTATTTGTTGCTTTTTTTCTTTGTCTAGTTTTGCCTATCTTGTTTACTATTATATTCTCTCCACCACAAATAGTACCTGGCATATAATAGGTGCTCAATAATATCCGTTGAACGAAAAAATAGATTTCAAGTACTGACTAGTGTTGTAGCCAAATTTCTGACAATTTCCCTCCTTCTGGGATAAGGGGACTATCAGGGACTGGGGTGTGTTGTGATGGGAGGCATATTGTGATCGAGTGGTCAAAGATCTCCTTGTCACTGCCCTCCATCTTATGGTTTTGTTTCTCTTTCCTGTGGATGTGTTGACACATCCTGGTGCTGGTCACAGGGTACAGTGTCCCAGCCCCACATCCCTCTTCCTCTAGCTTTGGGACCTCACCTGTGATCTCTAGTACCTGCTATTTTCAGTACTCCCTGGGGCCTCTCTCAGAGCCTTTCCCATTACTATCTGAGACTTCCTGTGGAGTCTGAAGACAAATATAAGCAGAGTCAACTATGGGCCAGGCTGAGGTTCCAGGACCCCTGTCCCCAGCCTGAAAGGGCCCTGATCCCTCTCAGATGGCTCTGTGCCCCTGACATCCCGCTACACAATCTTAGCAAACTCAGACGCCTTTTCTACTCTGCAAAGGCTCCTCTCAACAGGAAAACAAAGATTTCTGCCACCTCTGGAACAACATGTCACTGGGCCTTTGCCAGCGTCCTCTCCTGACTTACAAATGAAAATGTGCCTTATTAGCATCATTCCTCCCCATAAGTTAGTGGGCAAAGCTGGACTCCTTAAGTTCTTAGCAGCATGGGCAATGCCACGGCCCCTGAGGCAGATGCCTGACTGCCACCTTCTCCCCTCTACAGGGCATCCCTGGCTGGACCTGCTCCACCCAGCGGCTGAGCACTGAGCTCTGAAGCCAGACTACCCCTCACCGCTTCTTTCCCTCTCAGCCTCGAAAATCCTGTGGAACCTTCCTAGGATTCTCCCTCCTGAGCACCTTGCATCAGAAACCCCTCAACAACTGTGTCTAGCTCCAGAACTGTGTCTGCATAGCCCAAAGATTTCACTAAGTCTGCCTGAGGAGATGGAAGTGTTCACACTGAATTATGAACACCCCCACCCCAAAAACCCATAGCGAGGGTCTTCAGTAGTCATTTTATCAGGGCCCTGCACAGACGTGCTGGTCCAGGGCTGCAGCTTCCCCTCTGACCGGGCGCGTCTCTCCGAGGGGAGATAGCACATATACTGGACGATGCTTTTTCAGCTTGGCCTCTTCTTCCTCAGATAGCTCTGGGTCCCTCACAGCACCCCTTAATCTATCCCAGAAGAGGGCTTTACAGCCTCTTGTCACGACTGTTTCCTAATTCGCCTGCCTACCCTAACATGGCTTAGATACTATTATAGGAGCCTTTCTCTTCACACCAAGAGCAGGCCAGCAGAGTCTTCTGCACTGTAGACAGCTCAAGTTCTGAGCAGGAGCTGAGAGGCAGAGGACTATCCATTTGGAAACCTAGCCTGTGGATATGTTGGCCATCCTAGTGCTGGTCACAGGGCACAAGGCAACTCTTCTCAGAAGATTCAAGACTGGGCTGGCCTTGCTTCTCTAGGTGGTGTTTCTTCTTGTCCTGAGTCCTTCCCAGCTCTCTGCCCTGAGCGGAAAAGAACCAGCTTGTCCTTACTTGGGCCTGAGCGCCCCCTGGAGGCCACAGGGAGCAATGCACTCACACCCTTAAACCAGCTCGGCACAGCCTTCCTCCCTCGCTCCTCCCAGCCTGGCTGTGAGGCCTCAGTGGCATGTCTCCTTCCTCTGCAAACCTCTGCTGCCCAGAGTGGGTTTGGGGACCTCAGTCTCTTTCTTGATTTCCTGGGGGAATTCAAGCCCAGAAAAATCCAACAACCTCCTTTTCCATGTAGTCTTCTCAGTCCACCTAACCAGCAGCTTTCTGGCTTCCCCCACAGGGGGTCGGAACTGTGGGCCTGCAAATGTCTGCATGAACAGAGCTTCCTCCTGCATTGCCAGGGGCCACATTTAAGCTTGACACTGACCCACTGTCCCTTGGAACAGCCATGTCAGCCTGCCCTGCTGCTGATCGAGTTCTCTGACCTCAGTCATTTCTCCTGGGCCATTGAGGGCTGGTGTGCTAGGCCTGCTGCCTGAGGCTGTGAGCTTCAGGGAGCAGAGACTGGATTCCTCCTTTTCCAGGGCTGAGAAGGCTTAGGGGCAAAGCTCCAGGCACCAAAACAAGCTCACTGCTCCCAAAGGACTCCTCCAACATGCACGTTTTCTTGTGTTCTGTCCACAGTGGGCTTTCCTGCATAGTCCATTCTTGTTTCTCTATGAATAAATCATTATAATAATAATTTCCTCATATCTATGGGCACATGTATGTGCCTGGCACCACTGTGCTAAGCACTTTATAGGGGTTATTTCATTAAGATATATATATATATATGGTACTATTAGGCCCATTTTACAAATGAGGACACCGATATCTTAGCCAAATCTCATTGTTAGCAAGTGGTAGAGTCACATTTAAGCTCTGGCTGCCTGACTCCTTGGAGTGTACCCCATACCCTATCAGGGAGTGTCCTGGCACATGTTTAACAGCCAGCTCTCCAGAAGAATAAAAGCCCTGATTTGTAGCATTTGTTAATTTCTGTGGTGTAAATGCCTATCATGGCCATCTTCAAGCTACCAACAAGACATCAGCAAACATGGAGTTGGGAAGAAATGCACGGTCACATACTACCCACTATACAGTATTTCCGCCATGCAGATACGATAGATGTAAACTAGCTCAAGAGCACAGGTCATAGAAAAACGCAGTAAAATAATTAGGAAGTGATGAGCGTTGAGTATTTATTATCTTTGATTTAATAAAATGTATTGAATTTTAAGTTTACATCATTTAATTTTTAATAATGGCTAGGTTTTAACAACCAGCTGTCAGAATTCCTGAAAATTTGACAATGAGCTCCCGCAGCCAGTACGAACCAGCTTCAGCACGCTGCTGCCCACCCTACTGCCTTAATGAACAGGACAAGGAGTTTTTCTGATTCATTCACTGCTGTATCTTCAGCACCTAGGGCAGTGCCTGCACTGTGTGTTTAACAAATGTTGAATCTTGTTGTTCCTACTTCCTAATTAGACCTAAAATCTGTCCGCCTTTCTGCCTCCCTCATAGTGCAAACACCACCATTTCTTGCCTAACCACTGAAATAGCCTCTCCCTCTCTGCTTTTCCTGACCCTCTACAATACATTCTTCGTAGCAATCATGGTCAGCTTCAAAAGCATATCTGAGACCACCGTATCCTCTCACTTAAAAGTTTATTTTTTTCTTGAAGATAAAAATTAATTCTAATTCTACACTACTATTAACATTTTATCTATTCCGGCGTTTTTCTATTCTTACAGCATCCTTTTTAAAATACAGATACGATTTTATAAAACTTTTTTTCTTAACAGTGTATCTCAGACATCAGAATTTTTTAAGGGTGCGTACAATTTCATTATATGTTTAACAGAACTGTATATAATCATTCCCTGGTGATGGACATTTAGGTTTTCCTGGGATTTTTTCCTGTTATAAATAAAGCAGTGATAAACGTTGGTGCACACACCTCTTTGGGCTTTTGCCCAATTAGTTTATTAGAAAATATTCCTAGAACTGGAAGACTTACAGATGGCTTTAAGGTAGCCACAGTCTTCAAGATGAACAGTTAAGAGATGTTGAATTTTCTTGTTTTCTTGTTTTCACTTTTCTTCCCACCCCACAGAATCACTTTCCAGCTGCCAGTTCATCCCATAAGGCACCCTTTCATTCTTACCACTTAAACTTTTCCATGATTTACTGTGATACTCCAAATCAACTCCAAACTCTGTACCTGAGTTAAATGATTCAACTCAGGCCTGACTCTCCAGACTTGTTCCTTTCCTTTTTCCCTCCACCCTCCTTCCTCTCCAGTCCCTCTGACCTCCTTTCAGGTCCTCCAGCACACCAAGATCTTGACCTCTCAGGACTTTTGTATCTGCTCTTTCTTTGTCTGAAAAATCTCTACCTCCTCTTCTTAATGCAGCTGAATTCCTCTCCCACCCTCCCCCAATCTGCAGGTTACTGCTTAAAGAGGCCTTCTTTGCCCACCCTATTTAAAACCATATTCTCTATTTTATTTATTGCATTTTATTCATTCACAGTTTTAACACAAACGGTCATTATATGTTTAGTTCCATGTGTTTATTTCATTGCCTGCCTCCCCCAGTAAACTATAAGCTCCAGAAGGGTAGGGACCATTTCTGTCTGTATTCACATGGCCCATCACTCTGTCTGACCCACAGTAACTGCTCAGAAGTACTTGTTGAGTGAATAAATGGACCTCTGAGCACGCATTGCCATAGAGCTGTTCTGATCGCAAGCAAAGCACAAGCCCTTTCAGGACCACAGAATTACCTTCTGACCTGTCCCAGCGGCGGCCCTGCTGCAACCACCAAGTCTTTAAAGATCATTTAAGACTTATGCCAATTAAGTTGAGGCATAGCCTCCACTGCCAGGAACCACTTCCACCTATCTCTGGGCCCATAGTCTGAGTTGGGAAGAAAACACCCACTGTGATCATGTCTCGGAGGCAGTGAGTGACCCCACCTTGAGACACCTTCTGCATGGCTTAGGGGATCTACCTAATCCGGTACCTATGGAAATCAGCTCTCAAATTCTGTTCTTGGGTTGGTAGGGGAGCCATCTAGGACTTCCCACCCAAGGAAGTTCACCTTTATTGTCATTTTATTCCCCTGCTACCTTTAGGTGTCTAGAACATAAGCACATGAGAGGCTGAGGGCTAGGAGCTTTGAGCCTCCATCTGTCACTGCTGCTGCTTTTCTCAAGATGAGGGTGCAGGGGAGGAATAGACCATCACCTGAGAGGTCTCAGGGAAGACCCCACAGGTGCTGAGTGACTGACGACTGAGCAACCAACTCTGCTGGCCAGGGCTCAAGCAATCCTACTCATAATCAGAGACACAAGTGCAGGTCCTTCAAGAACACTTGCCCTAGAACCTTCAGGGAGGTCATCTGTCCCTCCACCTGCCTACCGGGTCCCAACGAGTGGGGACAAAGAGGACCAGGGAGGTGAACATAACTGAGACTTCCATTTGGTCCATGTGAGGCCCCCATGGTCTTCCACAGGTCCATGGACAAGCCCCCTTATCCTAGTTCCTGGAGTCATGCTACCAGGACAATGCCTTGAGCTTTCCCATCACCTCCTACAGCCAGCCTTCACAGACCCATCATTCCCCGAATCTCACTGAGTGCCTTCTCTGCCAGTCACCAGGCCAGGTGCAAGGGGCCTAAGCATGCATGCTACAACATACCAGTTAAAAGGACACCTATAGGTTCAAGTCTGGGCTCTGCTCTTCATCAGCAATATGCCCTATTTCTGAGCCTCAGCCTTTTGTAAAGAGAGAATCCTAGTCCCTACCTCCCAAATCACTCAGTGGGGTTGTAATTATCTCTGGAAATGGCAGTCAAATCCTGGCAGACTGGAGCTCAGAGGGGGTGCTAGGAGCCTCATTCTACTGTGGGGAAAGGATGCAATCTTGAAATGGAGAGGAGGAGGAAGCAGCGCTCCAGGGCTCTGGGGGAGCTCTAATACTGCCATGGAGTCTCCCCCACCCAGCTTCCGCCTGGGCTAGCCCCAGGCCCCTTAACCTAGGCCTGGGCCTCGAAGACTGCTGTCATACCCTGCAATGTTCTCCATGTAGCTGGTGGCTGTGTTTAGGGCAAGGGTCATTTCCCCCAGGCTCCTTTCAGTCCCAGGGCAAGTAGCCAGAGCACTTACTGTTTCTGCAGACGACGCAGGACCTGGGGATGGGGATTTAGTAGGTGGCTCAGGGTCCCAGGGGTTCCCCCTCTCTTGCTCTCCTCTCCTGAAGATTGAAAACTTCAGGACCCATATGGGAATCTGGGTCCCCTGCTTGCCTACCTTCTAGTCCAGAGCTAGTCCCAACATCCCATCCCCTCACAGACCCACCCCACAAGAAAGCAACAAAAACACATGGCGAACACATTTATTTAATATGGGGGTGGGGTATTGCTGTCTCTGTCAGTGTATATGGGACAGTAGGGAGACAACCAGAGGGACTTCTGCCCTGGAGTAAGAGGCTGCTCTGGCCCCAGGCTGGGGGTGGGGGTGGAGGTGGGGTGGGGGGCAGACTCAGATGTCTGGAAGACAGGCAAGAAAAGAAACTTTTAATCCATCTAGCAAGTCCTCCCTCCAGGCTNGGGCAGACCGAGGGGACAAAGGAGGTGTGTAAGGGGGGAGGGTGAAGCTCTGCACACATCCTTGGGACCACAGTCCAGGCCCACCCAGTCACCAAAGCAAGAACCGAATAAATAAAGTGCAACCGTGGGGTTGGGAAACGGGAAGAGGGAGGGCACGGGCGCACCCACGCCCACAGCCCACATTCAGTGCTGCCAGGTCTAGCCCAACTCCGAGCCAGACCGTCCTGTCCAATCACCCCTATGTCCGTCCCTCCATGAGCCAGGCAGGGCCCCTGTGCAGCTACTGGAGGTAGCGATAGGCCTTAAAGCAGTGGTTGCCAGCATCGGCCACCACCACGTGGCCATCTGAAGTCAGCGCCAGGCCCTGTGGGCCGTACAGCGGCTCTGCAGACGTGTTGATGTAGGAGAGGAAGGAGCCAGCGCTGTCGAAAACCTGGGCAATGAGAGGAGAACGAGGGAGAGGTGAGCACAGGCAGACGAGACGCAGTTTGGGGGTGTGGGTGTGCCTGGGGCACAGTAGGAAACCTCACTTGCTGGGCCTTACGCACCTGGATGCGGCTGTTTCCCCAGTCAGCCACGATGATGTTCCCGTTGGAGTCCACAGCTACTCCTGTAGGGGCATTGAACTGCCCGTTGCCCTCGCCGTGGGAACCAAACTTGAAGAGGAACTCTCCGTCGGCGCTGTACACCTGACAGGACAAAGGGCGGGGGGCTGGGGACCTGGCCTCAGGCAGAGGGCAGGGCCTCAGGGGAGGATGGGGTGAAGCCCCAGGGCTGAGGACCCCCAAATCTGCTGCTACAGCCCAGCTCTTCCCAGGCTTCACGTTCACGCACCCCACTGCCTACTGGGCATCTCTAGCTAATGTCCCCCAGGTATAGCACATCTAACAGCCCATCTTCCCTGGGAAAGCCGTTCTCCGTTCTTTCTCGGTGACTGGCAATACCCATTCGTCCATGAGTCATTCTTGACGCCATCTTCTCCTCTGCTTGGCAGCTAATGAATGAACACAACCACTGATTCTATCTCAAATCTGTACCCTAGGTATATATTGCCACTGCAATGGTCCTTATCTGGATTATTGCAAAAAACTGATCTCCCTGCTACTAGTCTTGCCCCAGCCAGAGTGATCATTCTAAGACACAGAGGATTGTATCACCCGCTTGCCCTCAATCCTTCTGTAACTCCCCACAGATCTTAGAAGACAACAAACCCGTTAAAGGGCACCCAGCCTCATCCTCACAAATTCAGTCTGAACTATCTGTAGTTTCTTGAACACGCCATAGAGGTTCCCACCCCCAGTTCTTGGCTCCTCCAGTTCCCTCTGCCTCAAATCCCCTCCTCCTTCTCCACCTTCTGGTTAATTCCCACCGGTGCGTCAGGTCTCCCTCAGTCTCACTTGAGTCAAATGCTTCTGCTCTGCCCTCGCACAGTTCCCTGAACTTCCTATCACAGGATCTCTCATATTGTAATATGCTAGTTACCTCTTCTCTTCCCTACTGGAGTATAAGAAGAAGATAAGGACAGTGTTTGCTGTATTCATCACTGTATCCCCAGCTTCTAGTATAGTTAGTGCCTGGGTCAGAGTAGCCATGTCATAAACGTTTACTGTTCAAATGAGTGATCTCAAGGGGGAGAAAAAGAGGTGAGGCAGGACACTGACCTTCACCGAATGGTTATGGAAATCCGTCACTACAATCTCGTTCTTGTTGTTCACAGCCACAAAATGGGGCCCTGAAAATACAAAGTGGTACCCCGGGAAGCAAGCCGGGATACTGAGTGGAATGGGGAAGAATATCTGGGATGAAAAATACGGGGTGTTAGGAGAGGGGTGGAGTCTCTGGGGCTGAGGAAATGGCCTCTAGGGTTATGGTGCTGAGCACAGTGAACGGAGGCAGGTCGTCCGGGGCCAAGGTACAGGAGGAGGGGTCTTCAGAGCTGGGGTATGCAGGAGTGTTCTCTGGGACTGGGGTATAAGAACAGATCTCTGAGTTGTCCTCCAATACCTGCAAAGTGGCGGTCCGTCGCCCCACGGCCCCCAAAACGGCCAACCAGCTTGCCATTGGGTTGGAAGGTGAAGACGCAACAAGACTTGTTGTCGACCACAATGATATGTCCATTTCGGTCAACGGCCACCCCCTTGGGGCCCATGAGGCGGCCAGCTCCAATCTTGGTCTGGAGAAAGGAGATACGCATTAGGGGCTTCATCCTGCCTGATGGGGACAGTAGTCCCAGCCTCGCACCAAAGCAGAACCTTGGGTTGGGGACGGACCAGTCAGGCTCTGACCACCAGGAGGCACTAGAATTGTCACCTCAGCTAGTCACCAGGGCTGCAGAGTGTAGTGATAGTAAGGCTCTCACCTTGAACTTGCCCTCAGGGGAGAAGATGCTGACCCAACGGTTGTCATAGTCTGCCACGATAATGTCTCCATTGGTGTCCACTGCCACACCTGTGGGGCGCTGCAGCTGCCCAGGAGAGCGCCCTCGGACCCCAAAGCGGAACTTGAACTGGCCTTCATTGGAGAAAACCTGAAGCAGAGGATCAAGGGAGGGAGAGGAGAAGAGGGGAGAGATTGTGGGCACAGGGGGAAGGGGGCAGGATCCTGAGGGAGGAAACCCCCCATTCATTCGGTCATTCAGCAAGCACTGACTGGCACCATGTGAGGGGCACACAGAAGAATCAGACACGGCAGACCTTATGGGACATGTAGCAGAGGTGTGAATGGGATGAGTAAGAAACTAAAGCAGGTGAGGGGAAGTGCTCAGGGAGGACTCCAAGGGAAGAGGATATCTGAGCTAATAGCTAAAAAGGATGCCAAGAGATGAACTGAAGTCGGCCAGTCCAGAAGGAGTAAGAAAGGCATTTAAGCAGAGTACGCAAAAGGCAGAGTCCAGTATGGGCCCTGCTTGTCCAATGTGGCTGGACTGCAAGGAGCATTTCTGTGAACAACAGGAGTCAGGTTTTATCTTGGGTGTAATGAGGATTCACTGAAAATTTCTGAGCAGGGGAGTGATAAACTGAGATCTGCTTTTGTGGTGTAGTAAGAAATATGGGGTTGTCGGAAAAGTCATGATGCATTTTTGCAATGAAAAACATAGAAAAAATATGTCATGATTTTTCCAACAATCCAATATATTTGGTCTTTGTCCTCTGTGCCTAGCACAGAGCTCCTCAAAGCCTTGGAATTTTCTGAGTGATAGGATTGTCTTTTGTCATTCAGAAGGAGCCTCCTTTGAGCTTAGGCTATGGCAGTGACTTCAAGTGGGGCCCCCAGAGAGCCTCAGGATGGGGCAGGTCATCAGAAAGACCAAATAATTAAAGGGTTGGAACTTTCAGCCCTATCCACTAACCTCTGGAAAGTGTGTGTGTGCACGCGCACGCAGATTAAGCTCTGTAAAAACTCTTTAACAAGGTTTGACAAGCTTCTGGGCTGGTGCCAGGAGGATGGTGCAAGCCAGCTCCACAGGGACTGAAACTCCTGCACTAGGGACTCCCCAGGCTTTGCCCTAGGTGCCTCTTCATCGGGCTGTTCATCTGGATCCTTTATCAAATCCTTTATAGTAAAGTGGTAAACGTAAGTAAATGTTTCTCTGAGTTCTGCGAGCCACTCTAGCTAATTAATCAAAGAGGGGGTTGTGAGAACTTCCAACTTATAGCTGGTCGGTCAGAAGTACAGGTGACAACCTGGGCTTGCAATTGGCATCCGAAGTGGGGGCAGTCTTATGGGACTAAGCTCTTAACCTGGGATGTGATGCTATCTCCAGGTAGATAGTGTCAGAATTGAGTTAAATTTGTAGGACATCTGGTCAGTGTCCACTGAGAGCTGAAGAATTGCTTGGTGGTGTTGGAAAAAACACATTGGTGCTTTTAAGGAAGAGCACTAGGGCTACAGGGTAGAATCAAGACTAGAAGCTAGCTGACCAGTCAGAGGCTGCTGTAGCAGTCCAGGTGAGAAAGGATGACGACTTGGACCAGGGTACTTGCTGGAGGGCAGTAGACGGACTCAAGTGACATATAGGAGGTAGACGCAACAAGACTTAGTAGTAGACAAGAAAGGAGTGGGGGAGGAAGGAAATGGGCAAGGAGTAGCCCCATCCAGGCTACAGAATTGACAAGGTAACCTTCCCCCAGGACAGTGAACCTCTCCACCTCTCACCTTCTCTTCCACCTTAGCCGCCTAACATGCTCAGGACTCTCTGCCTTAAAAGCATTTGCTTCCATGCCCCTTGCCTCTACAGCTAAGCCTTCTTGCTTCTCCTTCACAGCCAAGACATCACTCACTGCATAAGTCTCACACACTGCTTGTTATAGGCTCCAGGGACACAAGATAAATCAGAGCCAGGAGCAGTCTTGGAGAACTCAAGTTCTGGGCCGTGGCTTTGCTCTTTGATCCAGACTGGCTCCATCCTTAGTGAGCTGGGCCCTCTGCCCCACCCCATCCCCATCTCTTAGGCCTGCAGGGACTGTTTGAACTGGTCCCACCAACAGACATCACTCCCTCCTGATGCAGACCTTCCACCATACCATCACCTATTCTACCCTGGTCCCCCTGTGGCAGGTCAGCCCCTACTAGCACAAGAAGGGAGGCACCATGGGCTAAAGAGTTGATATGAGAGAGACCAAAAGGTACCACCAGATCAGCGGTGAGGTCATGCATCTGCCTCCTCCAGTCTGAGCAGCTCAGTTTCCAACTCAAAACTGATGAGGCCTGCGGTGGGGGGTATCTTGCTCTTCCTGTCCTATCCTATCCTATCCCACCCCTTACATCTGGCCAAATCCTGTTCACCTTTCGATTCTCAGAATTTCTGGGTCACTTCTTCAGAGAAGACTTTAATGACCAACTCCACCTTTGAATCAATGTATATATATATATATACAGTTAGGTCTCCATGATATACACTTTATGGCTCTCTTCATAACAACTGTCACTTCTGTAACTAAATAACTACTAAATATCTTTGTCCTCTTCTAAAAATGTAAATTCTAGGTGGGGCAGGGACTATGTCTGCTGTTGGTGGCTGCATTTGCAGTACTGGTATAGCAACTGGCACACAGCAGACATTCAGTGAATGAATGGATTCCTCAGCTCAGTCTCAGACTAGAACTGGACACCTCCACTTGGATGCCACACAACAATCTCAAACTCAACACGTGCGAAAGTGAATGCATCAACTACGCCTAGACCTGCTCCTGAATGGCAACACCACCTACCCAGTGCACCAAGTTCTGCCATTCCTGATTCCTCCCTCTGCCTTGACATCTGACGGTTCACCAAAACCTGCCATATTTGCTTCCTTAACATCTCTAGAATCTGCTGGTGCCCTAGTTTGGTCCTTAATATCTCTCCCCTACACCACAGTAACTTCAGGTTCTGAGTCTAATGAGGGAGAGACTAAAACAAAATAAAACAAAACAGTGATTCCGGTAAAGTATGAAAAGTGTTATAGCAAAAGGCTGAGGGCCCAGAGGAAAATGTGATTAATATTCTGGCAAGTTTTCATAGAAGAGCTGATAAAATTTCTGGACTAGGACAATTAATTACACAAATTGTCAAATCAAATTCTTCATTCAGCCTTCACCATAGACAGATTCAAAAGAGGAGAAGTTCGTGAGGACCCCAATCCTCATGAATTGAGGGGTGCCACAGTTCACCTGGGAGCCCAGCCCATACGAGGGCCTGAGGCCTCCAGAGTAGGAGAAGCAAAAACTCAGCTTTGGAATCTGAGAGCCAGGCTCCTGGCAGCTAGTAAGTTGGGTCCAGTTGGGAGGGAGAGCAAGGAAGGCTGCCGTAGGACTAGCAGGTGTTTAGAAAGAGGAGGGAGCTGTACCAGGCTCTCCCTCTCGATGCCCCACCCGGAAACAGTGGACAAGCACAGCCCCTCATCGGGGAGACAAAGGAGCATGTGAGCACCTGTGTGTATGAATGCCGGAAAAGGTTTACCAAATCTCAACTTTGTGCAAGAAAGTATCCCCGGCATAAGGAGGAGAGAACACAGCAGCAGTAGAGGGAGTGACCGCGTAGGGCCTCAGCACCACACTCCTTCGTGTTCATCTCCTCTCCTCCTCACTATCCAGGCTGGGTCCAAATCCCTCCCTGTGCTAACCTGGGCCTCTCCATTTCTCTGCTCCAAGGAATAAGATGGGAATAAAGGTGGCCCGGACCGGACTGGGAATACAGTCATGGAAGAGTTCCTGGCCCCTTCAGCCTGCTGGGTGGAAAGCTGGGGTTAGGGAGGAGCTGACATTGAAGTGACAGACCTTTGGCAGAGCTGGAGCTGTGACAAGGATAGTCAGGCAGGTCAGGAAGAAGTTTAAATTCTAAGTATCTTCAGGAAAAAGTCTTGCTACCTGATAAAATGTTTCCAAGAACTGAAGTTCAGGGTCGCTTGAAACAATTCTATACAGGATAAACTCCAAATTCCACAGCATCCTCTCCAAAACCATTTACAACGTGACCTCAGCCACTTGGCTTTTAATAGTAATCTACCTCCAGCCCAACTGGGAGCCTTCCAGTTGCATGAACAACCTCCTCCAGCACTTTCCCTGCCCCTGGCTTTTGTTTACAGCTTCCACCTGGACAATGATATTTTTAACTAACATGAGAAGGTTCACTAGGTGTCAGGCACAGTACGTGATATCATTTAATGCTCCCAGCAACCCTATGAGGTATTCTTTTCCTAATTTTACACATGAGTTAACTGAAGCTCAGAGAGGTCACATGACTTGTCAGTAAGTGGCAGAGCTAGGATGCAAGCCCAGGTGTCTGGTTTCAGAGCCTGAACTTTTAACGGCTCTGCTGTGTCTACCACATTGGTGCCCTCCACTAGGCTCTGGTTCACTACAACAAATAGAAAGAGAAAAACCGTATTTTCTGGCTTGAAGGAGCTTGAAGTGTAGCAAAGGCCACGGTCATTTGTGTGTCGGATGCTTTAATTAGGTGTATGAGGTGGTGGGAGGCCCAGGTGCAGGACCACCTACCAGTGAGGCTACACTAGTCTAGCCACTAGAAGACATCCCTTTTCACAAGTTACCCCTATTTGACTGTCTAGTCAACCCGATGTTTGCAGAGACCAGTGCAAACAAGCTATATTCCGGAGCCAGGAAGGTATGTTGAAAGATAGCAGGGAGGACAGAGTCTTCATTCTGACCACGTGGTGGTGAAAAGGAGAGAACGGAAGCCAGCCAGGTGGAGGCTCAAGCTGAGGAAGAGGGGAAGGAAGAATAAGCCAGATCTTTGGGGTCCAGGAGAGGGTCTGGCCTGAGCCACCGCCTGGGAGGTAGAGGCTGCCAGCACAGTGAACCCTGGTACCTAGCTCAACGTGGTTCCTATTGTGGCCAGTGGGAGAGATTGAAAGTGGATGAGTGAACGATAGTGCTATGATTTATGGTACCATCTGTAGAGTTTCATCTTCGAGTAGATGACCGATAGTTTTTTTCAGGAGGCTGTAGCTAGAGGACCTCTATTTTGGTGCTGGGGGAGCTAGACAGGAGCTCACCTGAATACATTGGTTGTTGCTGTCTGCTACCACTATGCGGCCACTGCTAGCTGCTGACACACCCTGTAAATTGGTGAATTCCCCTTTCTCCCTTCCTCGACTGCCTGTGGGAAAAGGATGGGGGAAACAAAAGAATTCACTGGCATGCATTCTGATGCTCCCTGCCTGGACCCAGCCCAGCCTGGCTCCGCCCCCAGCCGTCTGTACCAACGCGGAAGACAAGCTCATCCTCAATGGGATTGTCCTTCCGCTTGCCGCCTGTGCTGTACATGGAGCTGGGCCTCCGCACCGCCTTCTGGCGCACATGGCTGCCAGGGCCACCAGGAGACTTGACCCGGCGCTTGACGTCGTCTGGAGAAGGTGGCAGGTCCCCGGGACGCAGAGCACGCACACGGAAGGGGCTGCCGCGCACGGGCTGGCCGTAGAGCAGCACCGAGAGGAGCAGCTCGCCCTCGGAGCGCGCAGTGTACACCAGCTCGTACGTGCCATTCTTGTGGTCCACCACTGGCACAGGAAGGCGCGTGCCGTCGGGGCCCGTGAGCTCGGCGCGCAGCTCAGCGCTGCCAGTGCGCACCAGCCGCCCATCCTTGTCTTTGGTAGTGACGGTGAGTGAGGCAGGCTGGCCCACCAGCGCCTGACGCAGGCCCTCACCGGTGGCCACCGTCTCATGTGCAGTGGCGCTCGTAGTGAGCAGTGCACCCAGATTGAGCACCGATCGCCGCAGCCCATCGACCTCAAGGACCAGTTCCAGCTGCGCGTTCTCGTGTGGCCGCTCTGGGAAGGCCTGCGCCGCCAACGCTGCCAGCCGCTCTCGCATGTGCTTGCGCACCAGCAACACCTCCGGGGCCGAGCCCAAGCGCAGGGCCTGCTCTGCGAAGCTGCAGCTACTGCCAATGTGTTCCTGACCCTGGCGCAGTGTGTCTAGCTGGGTCTGCAACACCTGAGGACGGGTTAAAGGAAGGTTGGGTGAGCAGACTGGTGCAGAGGGGGTCTCTGTGATTCCTGAAGAACTTGCAGTACTATAGCATGAAAGAAATACAAGAGGGGGAGGGTGGGCAACGGACACAGATGCCTGCAGCACCTGTGGGGCCATGTTAAGAGGCAGAAAGTATAGACTAGGGAAAAGGGTGCATAGGTGTGGAAAGCAGGGACATGGAGGCAGTAAGGCCATCTCATGATGGACGGCGACAGGGAAGGGTGAACAGACGCACCTTCTGCTTGGCCCCACAAATGGCCTCCAGGTCGCTGACCAGAGCCTGCTTGCGCTGCTGCAGCGCTTGCTCCAGGTCCTCGAAGGCTGCGCTGATTTGGGCGAGGGCCTCTGCCTTCCGCTCTTGCAGCTGCTGGCTGATGCCCCCGACTAAGGCAATAGCTGCGGACAGCTGTGGCAGTCTGGGGAGGAGAAATATTTCATACTGGGGTAGCTTGAGATACCCTCCAAGAGATCCCCTAACTGAGGTCTCCCTGCCCTAAGAATTTTGTCTCCCCAGGGTCCCTCCCCTGCCCCTGTTGAGATACCATCCCTGATGGCCCTACCAGTCCAGGTTCCCACCAGGTGCCTACCGGCCGCGCACCGCCTCAAGCTGGCGCTGCAGGGCCGCCTTGTGCTGCTCCACCACGTCTCGCAGCAGCACTGTGCCGTGCTCCCGGTGCTCCCCGGCGCGACATTCACCGCACATGGCCGTCTCACAGGCCTCACAGTAAAATTCCATCGTCTGGCAGCATAAAAACTTCAGTCAGGCAAACAGCTACACACCAAACTTTTCTGCCCCTTTCCTCCCCCATCTGCCCCCTTTGCCCCTCCCCTTCCAGGTGCACCCCCTACCTGGACCACTTATTCAGAGAAACACTCTCTCACCCACAGCCACTCGGCCCCTCCCCCAACCTCTCCTTCCCCTCCACCCCAAGTCCTGGCCTCACTGGGCCTGCTTGGGCCCACCTTGCCTTCATGGTTGGGGCAGGAGAGGGGGCGGCCAGCCACTGCACTGAGGGGGTGGGGGTCCTCGGGGTCGTGGGCCCCATCAGGTGCCTGCTGCATTGCCTCCATGAGGCTGCTGATGAAGAAGTTATTCTGCAGTGCCGAGACGCCCTGCTCGGGGAGGATGGATGTCTGCCGACACACTGGACAGGACAGCGTCAGGCTCTGGGCAGGGATGTAGTTCTGGAGGCATCTGGCCAGGGAGGAGGTGGAATGAAAGGAAGGAGTGGGTGAGGCGTCAGTGCACCCCTCCTCACACCTTTCCTGGGTGCTGCCCCTCTCCTCACAGGTGATCCGTTACACTTCATTTTGAAACCTCTCTGGTTGGCACACACATCTTACCCTGTCAGCAGGTATGAAAGGCCTCATCTCTTACAACTGAGGAGAAACACAACCCTGACCTTTCTCAAAAGAGCCAACATATCTGCATTCCTCACAGTGTGCACAAACACAGGTTCACCTTTCACAGGTGTTTATAAGTCCTCATAGAAAATGTGCAACTAGCATTTCATTCGGTCATCAAACATTTACTGACTGCCTACTCTTGCCAAATTCGTGCCAAGTTCTGGGGATACAAAGATAAAGCACAGTGCCTACCTCTAAAATACCTCCAGTCTGCTGAGAAGTCACAGAAATGTGACAGTGTAATGATTAAGGGTGTGGGTCCTGGAGCTAGGTTATCTGGATTCAATACCCACATCAGTTTCATTATACTCTGTGACCCCTGACAAATTATTTAACTTTAATAAGCCAAGGACTCTTCCTTTTAAGATAGAGACAGTACAGACTTCACAGGGTATTGGAAGATTAAATGTAAAGGGCTTATATGCCTAACTCCCAGAAAACACTATATATTATAGGCGATTTAATATGAGAAGTACAGTAGATGCACTGATGAGGAAATGCACAGCAGGGGCATCTGACCCATGATGGGTGGGGAGAGTAGCCAGGAAAGGTGTCAGAGGAGGTGATATAAGCTAAATCTTCCTGGATAAATAATGTTAGCCTGATCAAAAAAAGGTGCAGGGAGAAGAGGAAGAGTGTTCCAGAGACAGAGGGCGAACAGAAACAGCACAGTGTGGGTAGGGAATTATAAACAGCTTGATGTGACTGGAGACCAAGTCCAAGACAAGGAATGGTAAGAAGAGGCTGGAGGGGGAGGCAGGGGGCAGCTGTGCAGAGCCTCGCGGGCCACGCCAAGGAGCTCAGAAGTCATTGCAACAACAAAGGAGCCACAGGAGCATGGGCCAGCCAGGTTCACAGTCTCTCAAGCTCCTCCTCACTGCCTCTGGGTAGAAGGTGAAATTGAATATGACGAGAAGCAGATAAGGGGTGGGAGGGTCATCATCCAGTTACCATTTATTAAGCTGTGCACTTTTCTGTTGATGTGAACAGACTCAGAAAGGGTAAGTGGTCCAAAACAACAAAGCTAGTGAGCACTGGAGCCTGGATCCAAATCCAAGGCACAGCATGTGTTTAACCAAGATACTCTTGCAATAGTCTAAGCAAGAGATGAGAAGACCTGGATTCAGACAGTAGCAGTGTAGACTAAGGTGGAACAAATTTGAGAAGTATTTAAGAAATACAGCCACTGGGAGGTGTTGTCTCATTAGATATGGGGAGTGAGAGATGAGAAATGGTTGACTCCCAGGTTCCTAGCTTAGATCACTGAGTAGATGGTGGTGACATTCATTAAGATGAGAAACATAGAAGAGTGGCTTACAGGGAAATTCAGCCTTGATCTGGCTGAGTTTACTGTAACAGTGAACATCCAGGTAGAGAGGACCTGTAGAGAGCTGGGGATAAGGCAGTTTAGAGATAGAGATGAGGATGCCATCGACATTGAGATGGCCTCTGTACCCATCAGAGAGGGTGCGGTCAGCCAAGAAGGGGTAGACAATGATAAGAGCAGGACAGAGCACTCAGCAAATACTGAATGAAGGGAGCAAAGAGAAACAGGTAGAGAAGTAGGGAGAGAGAAAGTGTCAGGGGAGCAAAGTGAGCATCCCAATTCTAGAAGGAGAGAAGGAGTAGTTAGTGTCAGAAGCAGCTGAGGAGCCAGAGAACGTAAGGACTGGGAAATGCTCATCAAATCTGGCAAATGTGAGAATACTTCTGTGTAAGGAAAACAGAGTGGATTAGTAGGGGAAGGAAATCTTGACTGTTGCCAGCTGAAGAGTGAACAGGAGGTTGGAAGTTTGAGTAAGAAGGGGGTTGAGGGACTGAATGGCAGCTAAGAGGGACAAAGGCACAAAGGACAATTATTATCTGTTTCTAATGGGACCTTTGAGCATGTTTATAAATTGAAGAGCGAGTATAGAAGGAGAGGTGGAAGAGACTAGAAGACATGGGACAAGGTCTAGAGATGGGAGGGGTTGGCTCAGATCGGCCTGAAGAGGAGGAGTGGACCCCATCCTCTGAATGGAGAAGGAAAAGAGAGGTGGGTGTTGGGCACAGGGAGCAAAGTCAGAGTATGCCTAACTTGCCTCAGGCAAGAGCAGCTGCTGAGAGTGAAGGAGGGGGGACTGAGGAGACTGAGAGGGCTGGAATTAGTCACCAAAGGGAGGAGAAGAGGAAGCTTACTAGAAACAGACTAACCGCAGCATGTTTGGAGACAGTGAATTTGTGGAGGCAAGATATGCATGGTGCAAACTTTCCCATATCCTCAATTTCTTCTGTTATTGTTCTTTCACACCTCTTGATCTGAACTAATTAGTTTTTATTTATTTAACAAACACTGTGTGCCAGGCACAATTCTAAGTGCTTCACAAATATTAACTTACTTGTGACCTAGTCTTTCCTGCCATCTTCTCAAGTAGAGGGTGGTTTTGGTCTCATACTCAACATTCCTTAGGGCCAGAAGGTGAGGTTGAGTCCTCCTGCCCCCAACTGGAACATTTCTAAACTATTCTTCAGTTCCTTGGGCCTTCTGTTGGGTTGTCGGAAAAGTCATGATGTATTTTTTCTATGTTTTTCGTTGCAAAAATGTGTCATGACTTTTCTGACAACCTAATATCTATACCACCCCTTCTTGTTATTGTCTCTGCTGACTTAATGGTTACTTCCCCATTCACTGAAGCCTTTCTTTTGGCCTACTCTCTTCTTCTGTTACCCGCCTCCAACACACTCCAACACACACACACACACACACACACACACACACACACACACACACACTCCTGCCATCAGTTCCAGTAGCTCTGACATCTATAAGGTGACCCATCTACCATCAGGATTTCTTAGTTCCTTGACCTCCTCACCCCCAGTGATCTTTTCCTCCATTTCACCTCAGCTGTCCACTCCCATGCTCCCACCACCACCCATGTACATCCCATCACCTGTCACTGCATGAACTCTGAAATCTGCGTTTCAACCATTCCACTCCGTTTCCTTGTCGTTCTCTTCCCAGCTCACTGATTCTGGCGTTTCCCCTGCAAAATACCTTCAGACTCATCAAGACCTGCTTCCTATTTGTTGAACATACCTGGCTTACGATAGCTTCCTAACTGGTTTCCTGTCTACACTCTTGCTTCTCTACATTCCATTCTCAACACAGCAGCCAGGGCTTTAAAATCTAATTATGTCACATTATTTCCCTGCTTTAAAAAATTTTTTTTAAATCCTCCAATGGTTTTCCATTGCACTTAGAATAAAATCCAAACACTTTTTTAAACTGCCAAGCTCCCCCATTAACTGTCCTGACTCTTTTGGACTTCGCTGCATCCCACTTTCCTCCTCACTCAGCCACACTGGCTTCTTTTCTGGTCTCTGAACCTACCCATTTACTCATCCTTTAAAGCCTTTGCATGGAACAATGCAAAGATTTTCCTATTGCTGGAACAATTTGCACATGTCTATTTTCTTCTCATCCTCAGGTGTCAGGTCAAATATCACCTCCTCAGAGAAGCCTTCCCTGATGACTCTATGTAGAACAGAGTCCCTGGCCCAACCACCCCAATTTACTCCCTTTTATTTCCTGCAAAACACGTAGCACAAGCTGTGACTTGCCTGTTTAATAATTTTCTTGTGTACTATCACTGCCCACTAGGACATAAGTTCTTTAAGAGCAGAGACCAAAAGATAAATGAGTGAGTAGTAGTTAAGAGCTCTGCAGAATACTACAATTATACTCCAACAAATTAGAAAACTTAGAAGAAATGGATAAATTCCTAAAAACACACAACCTTCCAAGGTTAAATAATGAAGATATAGAAAATCTGAATAGACTTATTACAAGTAATGAAATTGAATCAGTAATTTAAAAACTCCCAAAAAACAAAAGTCAGGACTAGGTGAATTCTACTAAAGTTTTAATATCTATTCTCACATTATTCCAAAAAAGTAAAGAGGAAGAAATGCTTCTAAACTCATTTTATGAGGCCAGCATTACTCTGAGACCAAAACCAAACTTGAGACCCCACAGAGAAAGAAAATTACAGGCCAATATCCCTGATGAATACAGATAAGAAAATCCTCAACAAAATATTAGCAAACCAAATTCAAAAACACATTAAAAGGATCATACATGATGATCAAGTGAAATTTATTCCAGGGATGCAAGGATAGTTTAACATCTGCAAATCGATCAGTGTGATATACCACATTAACAAGATGAAGGTTAAAAATCATTTGATCATCTCAATGGATTCAGAAAAAGCATGTGACAAAATTCAACATCCGTTTATGATAAAAAACTCTTAACAAAGTTGGGGTAGGCAGAACGTACCTCAACATGATGAAGGCCATATATGACAAGCCCACAGCTAACATCATACTCAATGGTGAAAAGCTAAGCTTTTCCTCTGAGATCAGGAATAAGACTTTCACCACTTTTATTCAACTTATTGGAAGTCCTAGCCACAGAAATTAAGCAAGAAAAATAAATAAAAGGCATTCAAATTGGAAAAAAAGAAGTAAAACTCACTATTTGCAGATTACATGATATTATATATAGAAACCCTAAAGACTCCACTAGAAAAATATTAGAAGTAATAAATAAATTCATTCAAGTACCAGGACACAAAATTAAAATACAGAAATTGGTTGCATTTCTATACACTAATAATAAGCTATCAGAAAGAGAAATTAAGAGAACAATTTACAATTATATCAAAAAGAATAAAATAGCTAGGATTAAATTTAACCAAGGAGGTCAAAGACTGTACTCTGAAAACTATAAGATAATGATGAAAGAAACTGAAGACAACACAAATAAATGGAAAGGTAAACTGTGCTTATGAATTGGAATAATATTGTTGAAATGTCCATTCTACTAAAAGCAATCTACAGATTCAATGCAATCCCTATCAAAATACTAATGGCATTTTTTCACAGAACTAGAACAAAGACTCCTAAAATTTGTGTAGAACCACAAATAGCCAAAGCAATCCTGAGAAAGAAGAACAAAGCTGAAGGTATCACACTCCCTGATTTCAAACTATACTATAAAGCTATAGTAATCAAAACAATATGACACTGGCATGAAAACAAATGCATAGATCAATGGAATAGACTATAGAACCCAGAAATAAACCCATGCCGACATGTTCAATTAATCTATGACAAAAGAGGCAAGAATACACAATGGGGGAAAGACAGTCTCTTCAATAAATGGTATTGGGAAAACTGGACATCTACATGCAAAAGAATGAAACTGGACCAGTATCTTACACCATATACACAAATAAGTTCAAAATGAGTTAAAGACTGGAATATAAGACCTAAAACCATAAAACTCAAAGAAGAAAACAAAGGCAGTAAGCTCTTTGACATTGGTCTTAGCAATATTTTTTGGACCAATCTCCTCAGGAAAGGATAACAAATGCAATAATAAACAAATAAGATTACATCAAACTAAAAAAGCTTTTGCACAGAGAAGTTAACCATCAACAAAACAAAAAGGCGACCTAAGGAAAGAAAGAAGATATGTGCAAATTATACATCTGATACGGGGTTAATATCTAAAATATATAAAAACTTACACAATTTAATATCAAAAAAACAAACAACCCTATCAAAAGTGGGTAGAGTGCTTGAATAGGCATTTTTCCAAAGAAGACATACAAATGGCCAACAGGCACATGAAAAGATGCTCAACATCACTAATCATCAAGGAAATGCAAATCAAAACCACAAGTTATCATTTCACAATTGTCAGGATGGCTATTATCAAAAAGACAAAGAAAAAGTGTTGATGAGGGTGTGGAGAATAGGAAACCCTCCTACACTGTTGGTGGGAATGTAAATTGGTGCAGCCACTATAGAAAACAGTACGGGAATTCCTCAAAAAATTAAAGAAAAATTACCATACAATCCAGCAATTCCACTTCTGGGTATTTATCAGAAGACAAGGAAAACACTAATTTGAAGAGATATATGCACCTCTAGGTTCACTACTGTATTATTTACAATAGCCGAGATATAGAAGCAACCCAAGTGTCCAATGATAGATGAATGGATAAAGATGTGGGGTGTGTGTATACACACATATATACATATATTTTATATTATACACACACACACACACATATACACACAATGGAATATTACTCAGCCATAAAAAAGAATTAATCTTGCCATTTGAGAAAACATGGATGGACCTAAAGTATTATGCTAAGGTAAATAAGTCAGGCAGAGAAAGACAAATACCATATGATTTCACAAACATGTGAAATCTATAAAAACA
This sequence comes from Hipposideros armiger, assembly GCF_001890085.2. NCBI lineage: Eukaryota > Metazoa > Chordata > Mammalia > Chiroptera > Hipposideridae > Hipposideros > Hipposideros armiger. The sequence continues at coordinate 303,422 of NW_017732496.1, read as the reverse complement.
AAACAAATGAACAAACAAACAAAAAACAGAAACACACTCACAGACACAGGAAACAAACTGGTGGTTACCAGGGTGTGGAGGAGTTAGGGGTGGGTGGGTGAAATAGGTGAAGGGAATTAAGAGGTACAAATATTCAGTTATAAAATAAATAAGTCACAGGGATGTAATGTACAGCATTGGGAGTATAGTCAATAATACTGTAATAACTTTGCCTGGTGACAGTAACTAGGTTTATCGTGGGGATTATTTTGTAATGTATATAAACATCAAGTCATCATGATATACACCTGAAATTAATAGGATAGTATATGTCAATTACACATCAATAAAAAAGAAAAAAGAGTGAAGGGTTTGCAGTCAAACCTGGATTCAGACCTCGACTATTTACTTGCTGTGGAAACATTCCTTAATTACTCATGGCTCTGAACCCGAGTTTCCTCCACTCTAAAATGGGGGTAATAAAATATCTGTTGTGAAGATTAAGTAAATGAATACGCGGAAATCACTTTGCCAGTCCCTGGCAAATAGAAAGCAATCAATACATGGTAGCTATTATTATAATTTCTCAGACACTGATTTCCTCCAGGAGTGCTCAGTGATCTGAGCATAGGAGAAGGTGCAGAGACAGCTTAGTGATCTGGCACTGAGCTTCTGCCACAGGGGTTTAGAAAAGGACAAAGATGTGAGGGAATTGTGGCAGTCGGTCAGATGGACAGCCACAGGATCCAGGCTGGGTAGGAGAAAAAGAGCGGCCAGGAGGGATCTGGCGGCTGGGAGGAAAGGGAGTAGTCAAAGAGGCTGGACATCAAGCTCCAGTCAAAGCTGGTGTATTGGGGGTGGAGTAATGCGAGCCAGGAGTAGGACACTGGAGTTTAAATCCTACCACCCAGAAGAAGTGGTATTATCCTGGCTGATGGCAAGATACAGAGCATTGTTGGAAAGAGTATGATTGAGATGGTATGGAGGATGTCCCCGGAGAAACAGTCAAGAACCAAGAGGCATAAGTGGGTAATAAAGTCACCCAAGTTGATGGAAGACCTTAGAATGGGCAGGAAGGCTGAGACTGTTTCCAGTTGATGAAGACGAGAGCGCAATAGAGCTGGAATCTTAAAGAACAGGGCTCACAGGGAAGCAGAGCCCCTAAGGCAGAACCAGGTATCAGTGAAGGCAGGAAGCAGAGGGAAGGGCAGGCTTAGGTGGAAGCAATGGTGACAGGACCCAGAGACCAGGCCACTCAAGACAGAGCAATGAGGGCCGAGGGCCGAGGGCCGGAGAGAGCACCTTGTCCAAATACAGATGCGATCATGTTTAACACCCTGCAAAGGCTTCATGTGACTCTCCGGGTACAGGCAAAGCTCCCTAGCAGGTCCACGAAGCCCCACATGGCCTGGCCTCAGCCTTCCTCTCCAGCTTCACCCCTGGCCACTCTCCATCACACAAGCACAGCTCCAGCTGCGCCGGGGGTTCCTCTCGGCCTCTGACCTGACACAGTCCCTCATGCCACACGGCCTTTTCCCACCTTCTTCCTTCTGTCTGGAATGCTCTTACCACTCCCTTCACGTAGTTCACTCCTACTCAGCCTCCGGATCACACCTCAGGGAAGCCTTCCCTGATTCTCCAAATGGTAAGATCCTAGACGCTAAGCTCTCATAGCTTAGCACTTTATTAGCAGCACTTATTAAGGGTGCGATATTGCATTACCTGTAGTCTGGCTGTATGATTATTTGATTACTTTCTCCTTCACTATACTGTAAGCTCTTTAAGAGCAAAGATATATCTCTTTTTGCTGATCACTGTATGCCCAGTGCCTGGGACAGGGCTGGCACATAGTAGTTGCTTGACATATAAATATCTGTGCAATGAATGAATAATGGATAGAAGCCTAGAGGCTAGGAGAGGTTGCCTTTCACTCAGGGCCTCAGGACAACAATGAGGATGGGCAGGGAAGGACAGACCTAGCTTCAAATATCCTTCCACTGGTCACAAACTCTTCTGGTACCAGAGCTGGTTGAGAGTCTCAGCTCTGTCTGATTTCTCTGGTGCTGTCGAAGGCTGCGCTGGGGTTTGGGGAAGGGCAGAGACGGTCCTGTTCTGGGCAGGGACCATGGCCCAGTGTCAGGAGCTTCTGGTCCTCTCATGGGTTCTTACATCAAACCCTCATCTCCTGCAGGTTGGGGTTCACCTGCTCCCCTGCGTGTGTACACAGGTTTCCCTCACCTCTAATAGGTTTACACTTGTCACTTCCCCCTCAGGGGGGCCTGCAAGGTCTTCATCCCTCCCAGTATACACACCCCTCACCTCTCACAGAAGGTATGCAGGCAAGGCAGAACCTTGGGGCACCGGTAACGATCCAGGCAGATGCTGCACACCAGGAACTGCTTGTCCATCGGCTGGACCTCCGGGCCAGGGCTGTCCTCCCTCTTCGCCATGGTGTCCACGATGGCTCCTGCCACTCAAAGCAGCCTGTGTAAAGAGAGATGGTCAGCGCCTGGGAAGTCAGCACTCCCTCGCCACAGGATCCCCACCACGCAAATCCCCTGCAGAGAGCTAGCCCCATTTCTTCCCTGCGAGGGGCAGGACAGGCGATGATGCAGAAGGAGCAGGGTGAGTAGGTGGGCTGAGTGACTCCTGAGCATGCTGCTCTAGTTAAGAACACAGACTTAGGGTTAGATCAGGTTTCAAACCCCAGTTCAGCCTCTTACCAGCTATGCGACCTTGGACAATTCATATAACCTCTCTGAGCCTCAGTTTCCTAATTTGCAATTATGGGAATAACAATCCCTACACCTCAAGTGGTTGTTTTGAGAATTCGCAACAGTGAATGTCGAGCACATGGTACAACGATGCCCACTCTCACCGATACCCCCATCTTTCATCTCCTCTGCCTCCCCCAAGTCCTCCTCCAGGAGACCTTTCTGATGGAGTGTCTCTCCTCTAGCTACCTCCAGCCCTCCCACCTATGCCCTGACCCACCTCTCAGCACAACTGCCCGGGATTGCATTCTTTCCCACATCTAATCACTATCCAGCTCTGTGGATTCTGCCTCCCAAATATCTTATCCCCTTTTCTCCAACTGTACAGCTGCTGCCCCCAATGCAGGTCACCACCAATTCTCTCCTGTGATAACGGCAATAGCCTTCTAACTGGTATCCTTGTCTCCTCACTTGTGCTTCTCATCCATCCCCATGCAGTTAGAATGAAGCTTCTAAAACAGATTCCATCTTGTCCCTAACTCCCTATTTAAATTTCCTTCAACGGTTATCCATTGTCAGAGGACAAAGACCATTGTCCAGAGGACAAAGTCCAAACTCCTTAAACTGGACAACAAGGCTTAGCTTCGCCCATACCTCCCTCTACAACCTCATGTCTCATGATTCTATGATCAGTCACACTGGTTTCTTTTTAGTTCCTGGAAAACTTCTTGTTCTCTTTTGCTTCTGGGCAGTCACACATTCTGTCCTCTCTGCCTGAGATAGTCTTCCAAGCCCCCCTTTGCCTGGCTGACTCCTACTTATCTTTCAGGTCACAATGGAAATGTCACTTCCTCCAGAAGGCCTTCCCTGATTTCCCGAAGTCTGGGTTAGGTGTTCCATCTTTGTGTCTCACTGCAGCCTGTAGTTCCCCCATCCTAGCCCCTATATACTAAACTACAATTTTCCTGTTACTCCTCTGCTTCCTGCACTGTATGCAGAGTTCTTGAGGGCAGGCATTATATGTATATATATTTTTATTCCTAGCACTTAGCACAGAGCATGAGAGAGGGTCAATCTATATCTATTGAATTATTTCAGTAATACAACAAATATTTATTAGGTACCTACTTTGTACAGGCATTGGGGATACAGTGATAAACAATACAGATATGGTCACTGTCCCTGTGGTGGGGAGGTGGTGACAGATATTTTAGAAGTAAATAAACAAATAAATACATAATTACAAACTGGGAGAGGAGAGTGCTATAAAGAAGAAAAGGATGCTTTGAGAAAGAACATTTTCTTGATTGGGCGATCAGGGAAGGCGTCTCCAAGCAGGTAACTTTTAAGCAAAGCTTTGAGGGTTGGGAAGAAAATGGTAGGGATGAGGATAGGGATATCAGAGAGTGACGGAGAGAAATCATTCTAGGTTAAAGGAACAGCAGGAATGAAACTTCTTAGACAGAGGGCTGAGAACCCGAAAGGACAATGTGATTAGAGCCAAGTGAATAAAGGGCAACAGGTGAGCTTGGGAAGGTAGGCTGAAATGAGATCAAGAAATACCTTGATGTTAAGAATCTGGATTTTCTCCTAAATTGGGAAGGAAATGATGCAATTTACAAAAAATAAAAATAAATTAAAAAGCTACTTTGGCAGCTCTGAGAATTGGAGGGGTAGAAGCAGGGAGACCAGTTAGGAGCCTACCCCCGTTCTTCAGGAAGATGATGTTGGGTATTAGCAGAGCTATAGATAAAAAGGTGGATTGATTTCAGATACCCATGAAGTTGAATCAAAAGGACACCATGATGGACTGGATGTGAGAGGTGAAAAGGGGTGTTAATGATGACTCCCAGGTTTCTCCCTTGGGCAAATGGTGGGCCGTGCACAGCGATGGTGAAAGCTGAGAAACTGATTTGAGGCATTTTATTTTAAGCACACTAAGTCTGAGGTGCCTTTGTGATATTCAGGTAGAGATGTCAAGTAAGAAACAATATAGAAGCTCCAGGGAGAGGTTTGTGCTGGTTATTGATTTAGAAGAACTGATATATTAATGGCACTTAAAGCAACAAGAATAGATGAGACCGCCGAGGGACAGAGAGCGGAGAGTAAAGGAGAACCCAGAACAATGGCAGGAAAGCCAAGGGAGTGTGGGACCAAGGGAATCAAGAGGAGAGAGTGATTCAGGAAAGGAGTGGGGAAGCAAGGGGAAGACTGAAAGACGTCCACCAGATCTGGTCGTGGTGGGGTGGCAGGGGCAGAAGCCAGGTTAGTGACTGAAGAATGAGTGGGGATAAAGACATCAACACAGCAGATGTAGACAATTCATGAGAGAAATCTGGCCATGAAGGGAGGCAGAAAGACAGCTGGACTACTTCAAAACAGGCAATAACCAGGAGCAAGTCACCACTGTCTGTGCCCAGCTAGATGCATCATGGGCCTTTCTAAAGATAATGGATGAACAAATGCATGTGTGCATGCAGTGAGACCAGTCCAGAGACTTCTCCAGGTTTGGGGAGGGGCTGGAAAGGGACTGGGCTGCATGTGCCTCATGTGGGAGTGAGGGTGGGCATGGGTAGGCTAGGAAGGGCATGCCTGAGTGCATCCTCTCCTGATGTGAGCACTGGGATTCTGAGGTGCTCTCTCCAGAGGTGACGGGTTTGAATCTGGAGACTTAGTACAAGGACAACATAGCTGGAGGGAGGACAGATGGAGGGTTGGCAGAAGGAACAGGAGGCAGGATCCAAGCTGAGGCTTCGGTCTGGTGAAGGGGAGGGCTGGGAGGAAGAGTAGGAGTGGCCCACTGGGCCCTGCTGGGGCAGCTGATGTCAGACTCCGCCTCTCTCCCAGCCCAAGGGGCTCTCCCAGCCCGTCACACAGGGGCGGAGACTGGGCTACATCCAAGGTCCCACAGCTCCTCCCCCCCCTTCCCCTTCCTGCTTCAGTTCCCCCACCCACCCAGACTTACTAGGCCTGCAGCTGCTGAGGCCATACCCCCACCTGGATCACTGGGATTCCCTTCTCCTGTCCTCCTACTCCCACCTCTCCTACCCCCACCGGGCCCCAGATATCTGCCCCCGGGGTTCTGTAGGTGATGGTTTAAAGTAGACTATTTATCACAGCAGACACTTGGAAGACCTTGAACTCAGAGCTGAGATTTCACCCTCTTTCCTCAGGTTGCCTACTGTTGTCTCTGTATTCCTTATCCCACCTATCATATATGGCTCAGTTCTAAAGGCACCTCATTTCCCCATTCAGCATTCATTTAACACCTCTTCTAGGCTTGGGCATACAAAGAGAAATAGTTGCAGCTCAGCCTTCATGGATTCCAGTCTAATAAAGAGAGTACTGCGATGCAAGATGGTGAGGGCTATGATGGGAAAGCACAGATTGCTCCAGGAGCATAGAAGTCACCTAACCTCGATTTGTGGAGGAGAGGGGTATTGAAGGTTGGAAGTCAAGAGGATTCCCCTAAAGAAAGTGTCATTCAAGCTGAGCGCTCCAGCATGAGTTTGAGTTACTGAGAGCATGGTGCCTTCTGCATCAGGAGACTGAAGCATACACTGGGGCAGGGGAGGGCTGAGAAACGAGATTGGGTGCTTGGCAGGAGCCAGACCACACAATGCTTTATTGGCCTTATTAAGAAGTTTAGATTTTACCCTTCCCTGCTAGGGGATAAAGGCTTCACCCAAAGAGCAAAGGAACCCTTTTGGGGGTGGGGTGGAGAGTGTTTAAGTATAGAGCGATAGAGCCACAATAGTAAATTTTTGACTGCTGTGTAGAGAATAGTTTAGAGGGGACACGGGTGCGAAGTTAACACACCGTGGACCGGTGACGCAGATTTGCATCTATACATTAAGGGGGAATGTTTCCAAAAGTATCACACCCTCAAGCACTACTAGGGTCTTTGGTGAGTATTTCCTGAAAATTTCAGTTCACAAAAATAGCGAATTTGTTATAAATTTTTAAAGGAACGCAGTATAAAAGTTGATTTCAATGGTTTAAACCCTGGGAACATGCATTTAAACAATTTAAATGCCCTGTCCTCAATGTTTAAGAGACTGCCATAATATTCCAGAGGAGAGATGATGGTGGTCTTGACTAGGGCACTAGCATAGGGGAGGATGAGAGAAAGGGATTTCATAAAGAGGAATCAACAGAACTTGATGGCTGGTTAGTGTGATGTGAAGAGCAGAGGGAAAAGAAAGAATTAGAGCTGATTTCTAGTTTCCTGGCTTGGAAACTCTGGAAGAGAAACAGAGAAAGTGATCAGTGTTAAAAAGATAAATCTGAGGTGCCTATGAGGCATTCAAGTAGAGAGGCCCAGCTGGCAGCTGGAAAGAGGCTGGAGCCTCCGAAAGAGGTATGGCCTAGAGATAAGGATTTGGAAGTCTTGGGTGTAGAGATGGTGACTGAAGCCATGGAAATGGGTGATATCACCCCAAGATGAGAAAGGAGAGCCTGTGATTGTGCCCTGAGGAACCTCAACATTTCAGAGATACGCCCAGGAAGTAAAGCCTGCAAAAAGAGATTGAAAAGGTGTGGTCAGAGAGGCAGGCGGGGCAGGGAAGCGGGAGATTATGAAGGCTGAGGGAGGAGAAAGCTTCGTGGACAAGGGAAGGATCTCATTGTGAAATGCGGCAGAAAGGTCCCATGATCTAAAACCCAGGAGAAGCTGTCATCAACTTCAGGAAGTATAGTTTCCAGGGGCTGGAAGAGAAGAAGCCAGATCCAGGAGGCTGAGGAGGAAGTTGATTGTGAGCAAATGAAGACGGCCAGTGCTGACTCCACCAGATCCTTAACATCTGCAAAGGATGTGTTGCAGGCTTTTCAGTTTCTCCAAATTCTCAAACAGCATCTAGTTTCCCCCATGACTTCCTCCTGCAACCTCATGAGAGTCCCAGATTTACACAGCTGTGGCTGGAGGTGGATGACCAAAGCATTGTTAAAAAGTGGATGCAAGAGAGCTAGGCATACTTGCTTCCTACCATGACTCACTCCTGTTCACTAGCTTCCAAGTGTATTTGATTATTTGAGGCCTCAGCAAAATGACACATGACTGCAGGTTACAGTCTTTGGGGTTTCTCTGGAATAGACGAAGCCTAGGAGGAGGTCAAGTCCTCAAAGCCAAGGAATCCTTTCAATAAGATTGGCAAGGAAGGAAAGTGATGACATTCACAGCGTCACCTCCCCCACCACTGCCAGACTGCGCAGGTGAATGAACCATTTGATCAGCTGATCAACATATCAATCAAACTTCCCTGGGCACACTCTGGACCAGACCCTTCAACTGGGAACTAGAGATGCAAAGCTGAAAGCGACACACACCCTGTCCTTCACAAGTTTTCGGACTAGTGTGGCAAACAGACATGGAAATACATAACTGCAGTGTGATAAGTGTCATGATATTGACATATTCAAACTGTTATGGCTCAAAGAGGAGGACGTATCTGAGTCACAAGCTGGTGGAAGAGAATGAAGAGGCCTCCAGAGGAAGGAATATATAAGCTGGCTCTTGAGGGACAAATAGGAGTTTGATAGGTGCACTGGGAAAACTGAGTGAAGGAACAGAAGCATGACAAGTTAAGAAACATGGACCAGTTGAGCAAGAGCACAAGGACAGAGGCTGCACTTGATGTTTTCACAATCACTGGATAGAAGTTCTCCACTTGCTCCCTGGCTGCTCCTTCACTGCCCGTTCCATAAATGTTTAGTTTCCCAGAGCTTTGTTCTAAGGCCTCTTCTCTCACTTTCAAACTCTGCGGGGGGAAATCTCATCATCTCTGGGGGTTTCAGTTACCATCCACTTGCTAATGGCCCTCAAAGCCTTATCTCCTGGGCAGAAAACTTCCTTGAACCCCAGACCTGTATATCCAACTGTATGTTGAACATCTCTACAAGGAAGATGCGTGGAGACTAGTTTAAAACTTAATTCATTTCCCCCTAACCTACTCTTCCTGCTGTGTTTCTCATCTCAATATAAGGTACCACCATCCATCTAACCACACCAGCCAGAACCCTGGGAATTTTCTCAATTCCTCCTCTTCTTTCACCTTTCAGATACAAGCTATGATTCTTTATCCTTGATTCTGCCTCTAAAATGTGTCTAGGTTAAAAAAGGTCAGGAGACCTAGAAGCTAGTTCTGACTGTCACTTATTTCACTAACGCAAAGTAAGACTCTGGGCAAGTTCCTACTTCAACCCCTTTATGTAAATTGGGGGGGTTCCCCAAGGCTGAGATTCCCAAGATTCTCTTTCCAGGCAAAGGTCCCTACAGATTGCAATATGTACTCATGCTTAAACTTCATCTTGTACTACCTTGAGTATTTGATTGCAGGTTTCCACAGTAAGGCTAGGTGTGTTAGAGGATGGCTGCAGTTGCCCCCACCTCCTTTCCAAAATAAATGTTTGCTGAGTTACCCATGACACTCCCTCTGGGTACCCTCTATTCTAGCCTTACGGCTTTGCTGTTTTTCTGAACACAGGCTGTACTCTCCTAACTATGGGCCTTTGCTCAAGCTCTTTTCTCAGCAAGAATGCCATTGTCCCCTAAGTGGCTGAGGCAGTACCTGGCACACAGAGGGTGCTCAGTATATGCTGGTGACAGGAGAGACATTTTTTAAATCACTGCAGTTCCTTCTCACCAGACAGACAGGCAAAAGCAAAGGCAATAACAAGATAAGTGAACAAAGCTCCAAGAAAAAAGACCTCCACTTAATATAAAGTTTTCCCTCAGCAGAAGGTAATAAGTGCTCTGTCACTGGAGGTATACAAGCCAAGAGAGGCAGGCAGGGCACCTGTCAGGCCTGCAGCTCTGATTCCAATTCTGCAGCAAATCAGAGCCCTGCTTAGCGGGTGAATGGGCACTAGAGAGCTGGACAGACACACAGGGAGACCTGTGAAAAAAGACCTCTGCACCTGCTCCAACCTCCCAGATTTCATCTTCCTACTAGGGCCAGTCCTGGGTTCATGCTGTCCACATGAGAGACCCCCACACCAGGAATGAGACTAGGGCCTGCTTTCAGTCAGAATGACCTCCCTGGGTGCAGCCTTCCCCTCCAACCTGCAACCATCTGTCCCTGCAGGTTTGCAGCCCAGGATCTGTAGCCAAGTCCAGAAGGAAGGAGGCCAGACCAGGGAGGGGCCTGGGGTCCTCCAGGCAGGGCCCAAGCTGCAGGGAAACCAAGGGGGTCCTTTCCTACAAGAAACAGCCTCCGGATGAGGTTTCCTGTTCATGGAGCAGTACTAGAGGAGGAAAGAGTGTCCTCCATCCTGGCTGGTGGGCCTCTTGGTGCCTGAGGAGGATGGAGGGGGGAGCAAGAGGTGGAAGTGTCTGCACTAGGGAGAAAGGAACCCTTCAGACAAGCTGGGCCACAAGATTCCAGAGTCCCACTCAGCAACCCCCCCGCTCCCCCCACACACACACCGTCACCCTCGGGCGCAGCTTCTACACCCTCCGCCAACATACACAAGCTCCCAAAACCAGCGCTTCTCCAGGGAACCATCACCCATCCACCCGCGTCTCCCCCCTCAACCATGGACCTCACGTGAGCAGCCACAGCCCGAAGAATCCCCCCACTGCTCTCACAGACATGGACACGCCTCACGTGGACAGAGACAGGCACAGCTTTTGAAAAGCATCTGTACCCCCACCCCTAGACCCTCGGATAGACACACGGCCGCTCGGACCCGGCCCTGGACCAGGGAAGACAGGGATACAAACGCACCCTTGGGGGCCGCCCGTCGCACTCACCGCGGCGGAGCAGGATGGCAGGGCCAAGCCCTGGACTGCGGCCACTCGGAGGGGCCCGCGGCGCTGCCCCCGCTGCCAGCGCCCGTCCGCCTGGCCCTGCCCGCGGCGCCGCCCCACGTCCCGCGCCTCCGCCTGTCCTCGCGCGGAGCCGCCGCCGGACCCCGCCGCACAGGCCGGAGGGAGGGGCGATAAATCTGAGGTGCCTATGAGGCATTCAAGTAGAGAGGCCCAGCTGGCAGCTGGAAAGAGGCTGGAGCCTACGAAAGAGGTATGGCCTAGAGA
>NW_017732496.1:251936-292597 GCF_001890085.2 Hipposideros armiger | reverse complement strand
CACCCACCCCCTCGAGGCTCTGGCAGGAGCTGCCTTTGCGCTGGCCGGGGAGCCCGTGAGCCTGATCTCGGATCCCGGATCTTTGGTCCCCGATCCCCGCCAGCAGCCTCTGGCTACCAACGGCTCCAGGGAAGGGCGGCGTAGTACGTCTCAGAGACGGCGATGAGGCTCCGTTAAGAAAAAGCAAGCTGGACAGCAGGGATTTCGGATTCTGGGAACCGGTCCGGGCTGCCTCCTGGAGGTGCCCTTCCCGGCTTTCGGGCCGCGGGAGGGGGAACTCCTACGGAATATGCTAGTGTGGTTTCTGCAGAGCAGGGGAGACAGGGACCGTCTGTACCTTGGCACGGATCTCTCGGTGGCAAAGGGCCCCAAGGTGGAAGGGCAATATCCAGACCTCTGAAAGGAGCTGAAGGGGTAGAAAAGTGGAGGGACTTGATTCGGCTCTAGCTTCCTGGCTCTACTCTCAGGAGCCCCCTTGAGAGGAAATGATGGTTCAGACCATCCAGCGACTCCCTTCCACACTCCAAAGACCAGGGCAATTCTCAGAATCATGGCATTGTGGAAAAGCACCCCCGGTGGAAAAGAATAAAAATTATAATAACAGTTAACAGAGACTGAGTGCTTATATTGTGCCAGACACATAACGAATCACTTTACATATATTATCTCTTTTAATACTCATATACTCATAATCTTAATAGGTAACTTCTTTTGTTAGCCGTGTTTTACAATGGAAGAGATGGAGGGCCCTGACTCCCCAGACTCACTGGGCTAGGAAGTGGTGCAACCAGGGTTCGAGCTCTTTCATGTCCTACTTCAGGTCACTTGGAGATTCAGTACCTTCCATGTTGAAAAAATCCCCAATGGCCTATAAAGGTGGGGCTTGTATGTGGACCACGCACCTAATAATCAAGCTGATTAGATGTCTGCATGCTAATCAGGAAGCCTGAAAGCCCAGGAAGCCTGCCTGGGAGCTGCTGTATCTGTGACAAAGGGCACAATCAGGTTGCATGGAGCTCAGTGCTAGGACAATCTGCTGACTGGGTTGTCCCCTTCCTCCAGCCTTCCACACAGGTAGGGGACAATGTTGACATTCTGGAACTCTCCTTGGCTAAGAAGCACAGAGGTGACGGCACCTGGGCCCTGACTAAATGAAAGTGCTGCTAGGAAGCTTTCTTGCCTCAGACAAGGTTCAGATTTGGGCTGACAGCTGGGTGCAGCAGGGCCCTGGGAATTGCCTCCACCTCTCATCCACCTGAGTTCTGAAACCCAGCACAGGTGCTCAAGTGCTTGTGACTGTGCCTCAGACAGGGTTCAAGCTTGGAGTATGGGCCTGAGCTACTAGATTACGCAATATGAGGAAACGGGTCTGTGTTACACTATTTTAAGCCTTACAGGACTACTTTCCTCAACCAGACTTTCACATGCCATCAAACTTCTGCTGAAAAGACTTCACAGCTCCCTTTCTTCAAAAGGCAAGTCCTTAATCAGCAGGAAAAGGCCTGGCGTGATCTCTTACTACCGTACCTCTGTAGTCTTCCTCTAGCCACTCCCTCTTCCTCTTTCATTCCATTCAAACTCAATTCCATGCAATTCCTATTCAGGGCCTTCGCATATGTTGGCCTCTGCCTAGGATGCTCTTCCCCCACTGTCTGGCTGTCGTCTACTCACCCTTTAGATCTTAGCTTTCAGGTTGACATGCCCCTCCTCTGTGCTCCCATAGCTCCCAGTATTTCTGTATCCTAGTACTTATCACTGTATTGTAGTTGCCTGGTTACTTGTCTCTATCCCTCCCTCACTAGGCCATAAACACTGTGGGCAGGGACCGTGTTTTATTCACCGATGTTTCCCCAGGGTATAGCACAGTGCCTGGCAAGTAAAAGCACTCAGTAAATATTTGCTGTGTGAATAAATGCATGGTGGTCAGTGGGCCCAACCCACTCTGGTCCCTGTGCTGTTAAGATCCGTAACTATCTAGGTGCTGGCCTAAAGGGCAAATAAAGCTTTGGCTCCAACTGAGACAGGGGAAGCAATGGGTCCTCAGACTGTTCCAGAAACCTGCAACTTCAGTTGTTTGGCCCCAGCTCTTCTGACTTGATAGGATTTTGGTGTACGATTAGACTGAGCACTTCTCCACCCAGCCCACCCTCCTCGAGTCCCCCACAAATTTACCTCACTGGGCCTGCTTTTATGAAAGGTTTATTCCTAGTGCTAGGTCCCAATCTTCCAGGGCTCTAAGCACAATTAAACTGGGTGGGTAGGTGAGGGGAGGCCCATTCAGATGCAGGGCCAGAAATGGGGCTCCCCATTATTCCCACCCCTTTGGTCCCAGTCCCCTTCTCTGCAATGGGCACACATAGAGGAGGGTCAAAGGGTATTGGAGGCAACATCATTGGCCCAGGGGAGCCCAAGAAGAGCTGCCATTGGCTGACAGGGCCTTGTGAGGCTCTGTCATTGGTCAGGGAGCACACCCCAGGAGCTGGGGATAGGCCTGAGGAGTGATGCCACTGGCCAGGGAGTGGTTTTGTCATAGCCTTTGGCTGTGGAGTAGAAGGAAAAGATCTGGGAATGAAGCCCAGTGGCCAGGACGATAAGGGACAGGGCAGCAGCTGCTGGGCCTGCAGGCCCCCTCCCTACCCACAACAGTGTGGGCAAAACAGGTATCAGGCCCCAGCCAGGAAAAGGGAGCCCCAGCCAGAGGGCAGGTGGCAAGGGATGTCCCATGTCCATTCTCCCCCAACCTGGGACTGCCCTTCCCAGTGTCTTTCTCGATAGCCAAGTTGGGCTGGGAGCGGCTCACTGCTCCTCTAGCCAGGAGGGCTTCTCAGCTCCTGGAGGCCTCAGCTTGATGTTGAACTGCTGCAGAGTCTGCTCCAGTTGTTTCTGGTTCCCAGCAAAGTAGGCGGACACAGCATTGTGGAAGAGTAGCAGCTGCTTGTGCATCACCTTGATCTGGGGGTCCAGAGGGTCAGCTGAGCCTGGACTCAGATGCCCTTCTTGAGGGGTTGAGCCTGAGCCCAGACCAGAGGCGCATGGACTCTGCTCTGATGGTGCTTTTCTGGTGGGGGCTGAACACCACCAAGGGCGTCAAAGGAGAGGGTCAATCTGATGGGAGAAACCTAACTTCGTTGGCTGGGCCTGGGGTTCTGGTACACCAGCTAAGGGAGTGATTTTTCTGTTATGATTCTGGGGGCAGCAGCCAAATTCTTCAATAGAAAAGGATTGAAGGGAGGGAGACCTGGAAAGGTCCAGGAGTTGAGGGGGTTAGGGGAAGATCCCACTCTTTAGCCAGGCTGCATTTCCCCAGCCAGTGATGGGGAGGGTTTGGGAGAGGGTCAGTGTTACAGATGGAAAGATGGGCTGGGGTAAAAGGGGTGGGGCTGGCACCTTGTTTTCTTCCAGGAACTTGAGCTTGATGGCCACATCTCCCCGCAGCTTCTCATATTTGTCCCGATGGGCCTGGAACGTGGCCTGGGCACTCTCAAGTCGACCACGTGTCCCTGCATCCCGGGGGCCTAGGCTCAGCTCCTCTAAGTCTGTTCGGTAGGCATCATATTCCAGCCTGGGGAGGGGGCGATATAGGCTCGTCTCCACCCCTTTGTCCTCCACACATCCTCTTCTTTCCTCCCTGAATTCTTATGCCCCTAATCTCCAACTTCCACCCAAGCCAGCCAACTCCCAAAACCCTAGGCCCTGCCAGTGCCCACACCTGGCAGCCTCATACTGTTTAACAGTCATGAGTGTGTCTTCCATGGTCTTGGTGACCAAGGTGTTGATGCTAGAGACAAAGAAGTTCACAGCCCCTAGCAGGGTCTCTCCATTCTTGCACAGCAGCTTCTGTGTCTCCGCATTGTAGCCAAATTCCTCCTGAGGGCAGAAGGGAGGGACAGGCCTTGAGAAACAGTCCCTACCTGACTAGAGCCGTAGGGCCCTTCATGCCCCCCTTCCCCAGGAAGGAAGCAGCCATCAAAATGGAAACAACCAAGGACTGCCTCCAGCAAGGCTCTCTGAGCCAGAAAGTTAGTGGGGCCACCGTAGGGATGCCTGGGGTGGAAATGTGGGGGTGAAGTTCTCCGATAAGTTCACAGGACTAGAACGGGGAAAGCTAGTGCAGCAGGCAAGGGAGGGGCTCTGATTAGGCAAGGCTTTGAAGGCATCCTCGCCAATGCAGAGAAGGGTTACTTGTGAGGCACCTAGTGTGCCGCCTCCCTCAGCCCCTCCAATTTTGGACCTCTGTACAAACCCTTAGGCTGCCTCCACAGGTGAGTGCTGCTGGGGACAGGGCTGGGCCCACCCTGGAGGGGTTCTCCCTCTGGGCTGCAGGAAGGAGGGTGGGAGGGATGCTGAGGGGTGACTGCGTGGGAGGGCCTGGGCCCAGTCCCCCCCAACCTTCTGTGGCCTGGGCGAGGCACCTGAAGCTCTGGGGACTTCTGGCTGAGGTCAGCAAAGGCGTCACCTAGTGCATGCTGGGTCTGCAGCAGGCTGTAGAGGTGGGCTGTCAGTGCCCGGCCCAGCTGCAGGACACTCTCATACTTGCGCTTCGTCTCACGCAGCAACTCAATCTGCAGCTCTAGCTCCAGGTCCACAGTCCGGGAGCCTCGACCAAATCGCTCTGATAACAGCTGCTTTGTGCACTGATTGGGAAGTGGGGGAATAGGTCAGAGACCCTAGCACTCTGCCCCCAGACAGGTATCTAACCCAGCATACCCAGGCTGGAATATAGATGGACTATTAGGATCTGGGAGAGGCAAAAAGGTACCCAGAGGGGGTTTGGGGGAAGGGAGAGGTGCTTGAATCCCACCTTGTATGTGTTGATGCCCCATTTCTTGACGATGTCAAACTTCTCTCCAGCGATGCCCCGAGCTACCTCATCTCCGGGGCCAAGAGGAGTGGCACTGTGAGATGGATGGCGGCCGGACCCTAAAGGACCAAGTTCTCTGACACCAGCCTCTCTCAGATACAACCAGACACCTCTGTGGTCCACCCATACTTCCCTCCCAGCTCTTGAACATGACTTCCCTGAGGGAGCAGTAACTAGAGACAGTTCGATTCTCCTACTCACTAGGAGGAACTCATACCTTGTGCCCTGAGACCCAAATCCCAAATACATCTGGCCTCCTTCAGAGGTGGTGGTGGGGTTGGAGGGGGAAGGAGGAGGGAGCTGCTGGTGCACAGGGGCAGAGGAAACAGAAGAAAATACAATGAGTGGGGTGGCAGGTCAAGGATGGTGGGTCCTGATAACAGGCAGCCTGGTTGACATTCCCACGTGGAACCCTAGTCAGTGTGAGATGCAGGGCTGCTTGTTTCTCTAAACTTTAGAGTCTAAAGTAAAACTCTGAAAAGTCTCATAAATCTCCACATCAGCCCCAAGCTCCAGGGCACAGGGAACTTCTGTGGAGTTAACTTGACTTAGGAGGTGCCAGCAAACAAAGGACACATCTCAAGAGAAATGGCAAGCAGAGCCAGTTGAACAACCCTGGGACCTGGCCTTGGGCTGACAGTCCGCAGTGTTTATACTAGCAGAGGCTTCCAAGATCTCCAGAGGTAACTCAAGCTTTCTTAGACATAGCCTATGCTCCCCAGAACCAGTCCTCTCCCCTTCTCCATTCAAGCTTCCTCTCCTGTTCTGATCATTCATACCTGTGGGGATGAGTCCATCACCAGAGCCCCCATAGCCACCAGACACAATGCTAGTTTCATTGAGGTTGGGTCCTGACACCATCACCTGCTGGAGGTCCTATAGGCCAGAGAAGAAGGGGGGGGGGGGTCGTGTTCAGGAACATAGGGACAGCTGAAGCATTTTGGGGGTGAGAACAAACTTGGATTGAAGCATCACAGAAAGAGCACATAAAGGAAGTCTGCACAGAATCAGAACAAAGATTTGTAAAAAGATTGAAGGGAGTTCGATAAGTTAGGAAAGGCTACTGGAATAGCCCAGGGTTTATGAGTCGGGATTCCTAAATTGAAACAATAAGGAGAAGAAATCAAACAGAAGCACCTGCTCCAGCCCATCATCCTCAGGAAGCTGCCCGGCTTCGCCGTTCCCGTGGATGGGGATCTCCATTGTGGCTGCCTTCCCTAGGATCCCGTCCGTCATGGCTAGGGAAGGGACTGGAGTCAATGTCTCCACCCCAGCGCCCTGCAAAGCCCAACACAGACAGTTCCGGAAATTGGCCAGGCCCATAGAAGAGAAAGGTCTCCCCTGCCATTTCTGAGGTTTAGAGATTGTCCCGCGGATAGAGTGTTCTGGAATTTGGCTACCACTCCTTTCCTCGGGTAGTGCGAGTATATGTATTTCTTCCCTCCAAGGTGCATATATTTACACATGCACACCCAGGCCTCAAGTGTCTTCTCTTGAACACTTCCAACCTCACCAGGACTCCGGTGATTATTCATGCATTCCATTATTCAACAGACATTTAATGAGTGCCTACTATGTGTCATGTGCTATTTGAGGCCATGAAATACAGCAGTGAACAAGAGAGATAAAGTCTGTGTTCTCTTGAAGCATATCGCCACGCAGGTGTTTCTCCCCATCAGGAGATGAACCCCTTTCCAGGGCTCGGTATGTTCTCTATCGCTTACCCTTTCAACACTCCTTCAGTGTTTCTTCCCCTTTCCTTCAGGTGGTCTCCCCCTCCTCCATCCCATGCACCTTCTCTTCCTCGGGCTCTTCCCACCAGGCCTTAGTTGTTTCAGTTGGTTTATGTTCCCAGCTTCTGGGAAAGCCTCTTTTTCCCAGGACATAGGTGATCCCTTCCAAAGTCAGGTGATCCCTCCCCAGGTGTGTTTCCCCCACCCCCCACCCCAATACACCTGGGCATCAGGTGTGTCCTCATCCTTCCCCAGGCTCAGAGGTATCTTGCCCTCAAGACAGGTTCATGCATTCAACTTCCCCTTGCCCAAGTATGCCCCTCTCACCTGGGGACGGGCCTCTCTTCCCCTCAGGGCGCCTGGCCCGGGCCGCGCGGGGACCTCGGGCTCCAGCTCCCGTCGCGATCCTAGCAGCAGGTCAGGGACTCGGCGGAAGTGACGTCCTCTCCCGGGCAGAAGAAGCCGGCCACGTCGCAGATTATAAGGGCGGAGGTGACGTTAGCAGCCGGGGGCAGGGCGATCCTTGAATCAACCCCTCAGTCCCTGGGGATGGACGAGAGATTACTTCCGGGGCGTTACCGAGAAGCTGTAACGGAAGTGACGTAGTGCGTGCGCTGGTGGCGGTATGGAGCAGCAGCAGCAGCAGCAGCAGCAGTTGAGAAATGTGAGTGGCAGCTGCAGTGGCTTCAGGGCCCTACATTCAACTGTCCTCGCCCCCCGCATGACGGGAACCCCAAAAAGCCAGGGATCCGAGGGCTAGGGACATCGGGCTGTGGTGCGCGGTCCTGGGAAACTTCAAGGCGGCGTGCGCAGCCTTGAATTGAGTTCTGGGTCTCCCTCATAGCTGAGCTCTTGGTCCCCTTCTCTCCCAGTTGCGTGACTTCCTGTTGGTCTACAATCGGATGACGGAACTCTGCTTCCAGCGCTGCGTCCCCAGCCTGCACCACCGAGCTCTGGATGCTGAGGAGGTGGGTAACCGCGTGGGGGATTCCTCCTCATCCTCAGAGTTAACCGTAAACTGCGTCCTTCCTTCCCCCACTACCTTTGGCCAGGGCCTTGCCATGACCCTCGCCCCTAGGTTGGAGATGGGAAGGAAGGAAATGGATCTGACAGGACACCTTTGTCCCCTCTGCCCACCCTGTCTTCCTTCCAGGAGGCCTGTCTGCACAGCTGTGCTGGGAAGCTCATCCATTCCAACCATCGCCTCATGGCCGCTTACGTGCAGCTCATGCCTGCCATGGTACAGCGCCGCATCGCAGACTATGAGGCCGCCTCAGCTGTGCCAGCTGTTGCTCCTGAACAGCCTGGAACCTCGCCGTCAGGCAGCTAGCCATCACCAACCCCCGGATGGGAGGCACTGGATGGACCCTCAAATTGAAGGAGCCAGTGGACCTTGCTTGGGCTGGGTACAGCCTGTACATAGAGAGTGAGGCGTTGCCTGAGAGCTGGGTACTGTTGCTCCTTTTTCTAGAGTTAATAAACCCGCTTTTGTTATGTTTGGTTTATATTCTGGGCAAGGAAGCTTTGCCCACTTTTTAGCACCATCTTTTTTTATTCTGTCGGTTAGTGCATATCTGCCGGCTTCAGCCCTGGCTGCAGAAAAATTGCCTTCTTTGTATAGAAGGAAACCTCAGCATTCCCAGGAACCTGGTTAAAGCAAGGTCCGTGGGTACAATTTTAAGGTTGGTAATAGCAACGAGAATTTGGTTCCTGCCCAGAAGACAGAGAAAATGGGAGCTCTGTCTAGCTGTCCTTTACTTAATCTGCTTTTAATGGCTCACCTGTGAGCCAGATGTGCATTCATTCATAGCTATTTTTTGTGGACTATGCCTTACGAGAAGGAATTGTGCCAGATTTGGGGAAAGGAAGAAATATCCAAGGACAGTAGATCAAGAGATCACAGGGATTTTAGGCACCACCTCCTGGGAAATCAGTGGCTCCAGAACAGAGATGAAACCTGTGAGAATCCTGGGGTGTTGTGGCACTTCAGCCATGTCCCCAAGGTGTTCTTTTCTCACTATTTCCTGTCTTCCTCAATGAGCAGTAAAACCTTAAAATAAAGAAGGCGTGTGCTCATCTTCAGGGGCAGTGAGAAAGGGGAAAACTTAGACTGTATTCTGCAATATGGTCAGCCTTGAAGGAGAGAAACCCAAGGAAGTAGTAGATGGTAGTGATTATGGGAAAAAAAAGGGATAAAATGAAATCTTCAGGACCTCTTAATGTTACCTTAATGTCTCAGTGCTTATCTATAATCTCCTAATTCCAGCTCTTCTACCCTCTACCCCATGTTGTTCCCACTGTGCCTGTCCTGTGATTTCTAATTCCAGCCTATCCATTCTTTCCTCATTATTGCCCCCTTGTGGAATTTACTTCTGCATTCAGCAGTCTGAATGGCCTATCATTCCATCACCCCATTTTCTTGCTGCCCTTGTGTCCTTTTTGTATCGTTCCAGTTGTTTAATCTTTTCTGTTCCTCTATTCAAACTGCTAGAGAAAAACACAGCTGTATAATGAATGCTACTAAATATTAAATGAAGGTCTCCAACTTCAACCAAGGACTCACTACCAGTAAGCAACCCTTGTGGGTTCTGGTCTATTTGCTCTCCTTAATCGCCATGGCAGTTATTTACATCTTCACTGTTCTCCTTAATCCCCCATCTCACCCTCCACAGTCCCCCAACAGGTGACCATGTCCTTTCATTTTTTTACAGAGGCAATGGAAACTCTTAGACATCGGCACCCACAGTAATAAAAATAACTTCTTACAGTCACCCACAAAGCACACGTTTTCTCCCTGTACAGATCAGGAAGTTGAAATTCTGTATGTGCAGTCCTTGTATTAAAATACAGACCTGACTTTAAAATCCATGGTTTGTTTTTTTTTACTATACCAGATTACCTCACAAAATAATATCTGTTGAGCCCCCACTTTGTATAGGTTCTGACGTTGGTGTATGTCCTGCTTCATCTTAGTTAATCTTTATGACAAAACTACAAGTCATAGGTATTATCCCCACTTAACAGATGAGGAAGCAAGAATCCAGAAGATACTAGAAGCACATCTTGTACACAATTACCTGTTGAGAAAAGTTAACTCCAATCAGCTTTTTGCCTTTTTAGGGTTGGTGTTTCTGCCACTGTGGCTTCAGAACATAACTGCCTACTCCTTTGCAAAGTCTGATTCCTTTGAGGCTATTCAAGTGTACCACTCTCCCTATTTGTCCTTAGTAACTACTCCTATCCTACTTTCCACTAAATACCTAGCCCTTGGTCTTTCTAGCTACCTGTTGATACTTAATGTTTACATGGGCACTCCATTCAGAATCTTGGTTTCTTAGTTTTTTTACCCATTCTCCAATGATTTTCATTCTCTTAGCTACCCATTCCTGTAGTTATATCCCAGCTATTGTCTTCAACTCACACTGCTCTATTCAAAACACTATTACTTGCATCTTATTCACCTACCATATTCCTCCCACTTTATTTATTGAACTATTCTACTACCATTCTTTGATTTCACTGGAGCAGTCAGGTCATTGCTTCTACCTTCTCTCCATGAACACCTTCCTGTCTTTAGATTCCTATTCAAGCTTAAATTCTGGTGATCCTCTTGGAATAGGCTGCATTTGCTTAACTCGTCTCTTTTGGATTCTTAGATAAAATGAAACATTTGCGCTTCCATTTGGAGAACTAAAAGCCACCCAAGGAAATCACTATAGAGCAGATTTATAGCACTATGGACCTATGGCTACCAGCTTCAAATAGAGTCTCAGCCCCTATAATCCTACTGGATTTTTCTAGTCATCTCTCCTGCTTACTGCAATGAGTATTTCAAACCAGTATTCTTAAGTCTTATTAGCTCCCCCCCCCACACACACCATTCTCTTCACTTCCTGAAGATATCATTTCTTACTTCATTGACAAAAGTAAAAGCTGTCAGTTGGGAACTTGCACAACATCTGGCCACCAAATTTGGTCACCCACCCACATCTGCATCGTTCTCCTTTCCTGTCTAAACAGGGCAAGCGTTCCTCTTAAGGCCAATGCCTATTCCTTTGCTCTGAATCCTAGTCCTTCCTTTGGAATCTCTGACTTTTTCCCACTTTACTAAATTCGCGTCAGTATTTAAACCTGCTGAAGACTCCCCTGTTAGAACAAACAAACCACTCTGTACCTCATTCCCCCCCGGGCTGTCATCCTCTTCTTTTCTACTGTACAGCTAAACTCAAAACAGTTGGATACTTTAGCCCTCTCCATCCCATTTCTCTATTCAGTCTGTTTTGACTTCTGTAAGCTTTATTCTACTGAAATGGTTCTTACTGAGATCACCCTGGCTTACTGAGGATATGACCTTCATATCCCTGAATCCAGTGGTGATTTTCCAGTCCAGGCTTACTTCCCTTCTCAGTAGCCTCTCGTACGGCTAACTAGTTCCTCATCGTCGACGGTCTTCCACTGGTGGCAGCGATTCCACTCACACTTTTACTACTACCTCTTTGGCTGTAGCTTCTTAGCCTCCTTTGCAGGCCCCCTCACCTCCACCTCCAACTTTTAAATTTAAGTTTCTCTATGTCCTGTTGTTTCTCAGTCTGTTTTTTCTAGGATTGTTTTCTTCCCCACTCTGAGCTCTGGGTACCAATGATTCCCAGGTCTCTCCTCCAAGCTATTTGATTGACATCTCCATTTAAGTGTCTCAGAAACATCCCCAGCTCAACATTGTTTCCTCATGAACTTTCCTCCTATGCCCAGTACTCATTCAGTTGCTGAAGCTCGAAACCTCACTCGTCCCCTCACTCAATTGCCAAACCCTAACAGTTTACATTTCTAAATATCCCTTGATTTTGTCTCGTCTCCGTGTTCACAGTCTCTCACCAGGATTATTGCAATTGCTGCTTCTCCCCATACCTACCTTTGCAATCTGTTCTCCATTCTTAAGCCAGAAAACACAAACTGATGCCTAAAACTTTGCAATAGCTTCCTATTCATGGGATAAAAACTTGACATTCTATACAGGACCTACAAGGCCCTGCATGACCAAGCTCCTGCCTACCTCAGCTTTATCTTGTCAGTGACCCAGACCCTGGATCATTAGTACTGTTGTTGAATTGAACTGAACCACACCTCACTCTCCCTGTCTGTGCTCTGACCACACTGGCCTTTGGATTCCTTTAACCTGGCATACATTATTCCATCTCAAGACCTTTACACCTGCTGTTTCCTGCCTTGCAATGCTTTCCCACTACCTATTGAACTACTCATTCTTGAGTACTTAGTTCAAATACTCTTTCCTCAATTCTTTCCAGACTCCGGCTCCCATAATTCTTTGTGTTTTTGGCATTAGCACTTCTAACAGTTGCTCATGAGGTCAGAGTCCTTGTTTGTATTGCTAACCATTGTATCCTTATCACAGTGCCTAGCACATAATACATGTTCGATAAATATTTGTTGAATGAACATCTTTCAGTATCTTCTCTGCTCATTCTGTGTACATAAGAGAAAGGCTTTTAATGAAAAGAGACAGAAGTGAATCTATACTTAACCTCTGCTGTTTTTTCCCATAGCACTATCACGTGTTATATACAGTAGTTTACTCATTTTGTTTATTATGTATTATATGTGTCCCCTTCTAGAATATAAGCTCCATAAATCAGGAGTTTTTGTCAGTGTTTTTGTTTTGTACACCGATGGCACCAAACACCTAAAGTGGTGCCCAACATATTTGATGAGCAGTAAATATTTGTTGGGTGAATGAAGGCAAGAGAGAATAAATGCAAAGCAAAGGTCTAGAGCTTGGTTTTAGAGAAAGGAAGAGTACCTCTTATAACAGGAAGGAGAGAGGAATGGATAAAAGCAGATCTAAGTAGTTTTTTTATTTGGTTTTGGAATACTGAAAGTTCCTTTTAAATAGCGTATGTGATGGTTAGTTTTATGTCAATTTGGCTAGGTTACAGTACCCAGTTATTTAATCAGACACTAATCTAGGTGTTGCTGTGAAAGTATTTTTATAAATGTGGTTAACATCTACAATTAACTTTAAGTAAACAAAATTACCCTCAATAATGTGGGCGGGCTTCATCCAATCAATTGAAGGCCTTAAGAGCAAAAACTGAGGTTTCCCTTAGAAGAAATTCTACCTTAAGACTGCAGCATTAACTCCTGAGTTTCTAGAATGCTGAAGTATCCTTCAGATTTTGCCAGCCCCCACAATCGTGTGAACCAGTTCCTTAAAATAAATCTCTTTATGGATATACACTTGTATCCTAGTGGTTTGGTTTCTCTAGAGAACCCTGGTTGATTATTTTTTTTTTTATTAATAGGAGGTGAAGTTATCATCGGAAAGTAAAGTAGAAGAAAATGGAAAATAAGAGAGTGCAGGAGGTTTGGAACAGTCTTTGCACAGAATGGAAGAGTGAACTGACAAAATATATATATATATATATTTTTTTTTTTAATAAAATATATATATATAATTACCGTATTTGCCGGCGTATAAGACGATTTTTTGGCCCTGAAAAATATGCCTCCAAGTGGGGGGTCGTCTTATACGCCAGGTACACTTCAGATAGACTGCCCATAGTGCTTGCCCCGTGCCATAGTGGCCTCCCGATGCCCGCCCACTTCATTCCACATACCGTTCAGGCATCAGCAGCGCTGCTGGGTGTATGCTCGGCTGTTATGCGATTTTGCTGTTATGCGATTTTACCACACTCGCAAAATCGCACACAGCCAACCATATAACAAACTCTGTATTTTGAGTGGAAATGTTAGGGGGTCGTCTTATACGCCGAGTCGTCTTATACGCCGGCAAATACGGTAGATTTTTAGGCAGTGCTGAGAGCTCAGTTGAGGTTACCCAACAGAATTAATTCCCTTTCTTTCTCTGAAAAACTATTGTTTTAAGGCCTTACATTTTAAGGCCTACTGTGACTCGGTGACTCGTCTTTGTTCTTCCCAGGAAGAGTTGCCCATGCCCTTATTTATGCCCTCATTGAACCCTGACATAATTCAAAATTATGTCAACAGCACTTGGTAGAGTGCCATGAACAACAAAAACACATAGCTAAGACAGTCAATTATATCAAGTGCTTATTATCTCCAGGCTCTGTTCTGAGGGCTTTATATACTTTAACTCATTACATCCTCCCAACAATCCTATAAGGTAGATACTACTATTATTTTCAATTTACAAAAAATGAAGCAGGTAAAACATTCCACAGCTAGCAAGTGGTGGTGTCAGGTTTTGAATCCAGGCAGTCTGACTCTAGAGTCTGCCCTCTTTCTCACTAATGAAGATTGCTATACATTTATGCATTTGTTCCACAAATGTTTTCTGATCACGGACTCACGGTGCCTAGTGCGGGAGCTGGGGAGAGAGCAGAGAGCAATCGAAATCCCTGCCACCATGGAGTTTATGTTTCTAGTCAGGGGAAACAGACAATAAGCAATTAAATGTTTATATGAGATGGCAATAGGTGCTATGGAGAAAAATAATACAGGGTAAGGAGGATAAGGAAGGTGGGGCGAGTGTTGATATTTATATTGGGTGATCACAGAAGAACTAATGTCCCTGAACAGAAATTTGAAAGGAGGGAGTTAAGCCTTGTGGTCATCTGGAAGAAGAGTGTTCACTGGTTTAACCTCAGGTTGCTCCCTAGTATCCATTGTCCCCTTCTTTCTTTACTAATAGAGCCCCTGACTTTTTATCTGAGCACATGGCCATTGAAGATAAAGATTAGAGTTTACAGCTTTCCTTGATGCCATGTGTGTCTGTGTGACCCAGCGATGTATGCATTGCCAGATTGTGCCCTTAAAAGTCAGGATATGCTCTCCCCTTCTCTTTCCCCCCATCTCACTAGCTGGGATGGGACCTAGCACCCATGGTGGTAAATTCTCTTGGACCTTGAAAACAAGGACCACTTCCTCAGAGAAAGCAGAACATCTAAAATGCTTGTGTATTAGCCCTGGAGTGACTATACTTGGACGGTTATGTGAGAGAAATAAACATCTATCATGTTTAAGTCATTGTATTTTTTTGGTCTTTTTGTTATAGCATATGTGTGTTAGGCAGAATTTTTAGATGGCCCCCCAAATTTTCCACCCCCTGTGTACATATCCTACATAATCCCTAGGACTGTGATAGATTTTACTTCTGTAATTAGGTTATATTATATGGCATACTTGACCTTAAGAAAGGGAGATTCGCTGGTGGGCCCGAGCTAACCACATGAACATTTTAAGAGCAGGGAGTTTTCTCTGGCTGGTTGCAGAACACGACATCAGAAAGATTCCAAGCACGAGAAGGGTTTGAGGAACTATTGCTGGCTTGAAGATGGAGGGGCCATATAGCACTGGAGGCTGATGGCCAGGAAGGAAACAGGGATCTCAGTCCTACAACCACAAGGAACTGAATCCCGCCAACAACAGGAATGAGCTTGGAAGAGAATCTTCCCCCAGAGCCTCTAGACAAGAATTTAGCCCAGCCAACACCTTGATCCCAGGACTATGATACCCTGAGCAGGGAACCCAGTCAAGCCATGCTGGATATCAATCTACAGAACTGAGATACTAAATGGGTGTTTTTAAGCTGGTTAGTTTGTGGTAATTTGTTACACAGCCACAGAAAACTTGTCTGTCCCCTAACTGAAATAATTAGAGATGTACATAGGCTCCGAGGTGGGACCATGCTTGGTGTGATTCCAGGCACCACAGGAGTTGAGTGAATGGAGAAAGAGAGTAGGACAGAAGATCACAGAAGTCGCAGGCAACTGATCGGATAGCAAGTTGCTGGCCATCATAGAAAGTTGGCTTTCACCTGAAGGGATGACATGGTAAGGTATTGGTGAGTTTTGTGCAGAGGAGTGACAGGATCTGCTTATGTTTGAAGTTTCCCTGGCCATTCTGAAAAGAGCAAATTGGGCAAGGGTGGAAATAGGGAGACGAGTTAGAGGGCTATGGAATAACCCAGGTAAGGTAATGGTGCCTTAGACCAAGGTTGTAGCACTTAAGGTGGTGAGAAATAGTTGGGTTCTGGATATATTTTGAAGCTATAGCCAACAGAATTTGCTGAAGGATTAGACATGAGATGTGGGGATTGGGAGGGGGAAGGGAAGTCACCTTTGACTCCAAGGTTTTGACCTGAGCAACTGGAAAAAACGTACTTGCCATTTACTGAGATGGGGAAGATGGTGAAAGCAGGTTTTGGGGGCAGGGGGCAGTTAGGAGTCTAGTTTTGGACATTTTACGTTTTTAAGTTTGAGATACTAATGAGATATTCAAATGGAGACATTAAATAGACAGTTGGATATACAAATCTAGATTTCAGAGCCATGGTGGGACTGCCCTATGCTCAATTGCTATTTTTATTTTAATCATTCAGCCCCCTGACCCTGATTTTGAGCTTCCTGTGTTGAAGGATTTTGTCTTATTCAGGGGGCTTTGAGGATTGAGATGGGGTAGGTGGATATGGGTGGCGGGGGATGATCCCAATGACAGGTCGTTGATGCCTGGCGCCAGCTTAGCCGCTCAGGGAATACCCTCAGGATTGCTACTTCCCCTAATCAACCGTGTTGTACGTTTTTTCAGACCCAGCCAGCTGACCCTCTATTCCCAAGGCCAGCGGGCAGCCGGCACGTTCCGCCCGGCGCTGCTCCCTCTGCCCCGGGGGGTGTTCGACTCTGGGCCCTCCCCTTTCTGGCTTCGCAGCGGAGCCCCGCAGGGTCAGAGAGGCTTGAGCCTCGCGGGAGGGAGGTAGTAACCGTTCTAACAGCTGGGAGGTGGATGGAACTGCGGGTGACTCTTCGGCTCCGGATCCGCTTTTTTCCGTCCCCTGGGACCGCTCTACCCTGCTGCCGCCAGAAAAGTCCCTTCCTCCCGCTCTCCCACGGAACCCTCCACTCTCCCTCCCCCTCCTGCCAGCCAGCTCCTCTGACACGTTTCCCTCCCTGCTCACCACCACCCACCCCCGCCCCCATCACCGCCGCCATCCCAACCAGTCCCCAGCTTTCTGTTCTCAATAGTCCCCTCAGCCCACAGGCAGACGGCACTGGGATTTTGGCCGCTTCTGAGTGAGGACCTGTTTCTCTTCTTTAGGCGATCGCCAGGCTCCCCTCCCAGGGACGGTTCCTCGCTGTTACCGAGGTTCTCTGAGTGAGCCTTTTCCTTGTGTGTATCAGTTTGCCTCTACAAGTGGTCACGCGTGTGTCTGCCAGTCTCTGCGTGTGGGTGGCTGTGAGTAGAGTCAGCCTGTGCCTACAGCCCAAGACTTAAGTTCATCCATTTCCCCAACAGGCACTCCTTGATGAAACCTCATCGGCAGATCTGTCTCTCTTCTCTCGCCTTGCCTCCTGTACCCCTTAGGCCAGGTGAGGGGGACAGTGTCGGGGACGGTGGGAAGGAACTCCTGTGCAGGGAGGGCCCCTACCTCTTTCCTGGGCCTGCTTCTTACCACAGTCTTTAGGGAAGTTGTAGGGAGGGTGGAGGGTCCCCGGAAAGGACCTCTGCTGGTCTGGCTCTGCCCTGCAGCTCCCTGAGTCCCTCCCTTCCCCTTTCCCCTAACCCTTTTGACCCTGACCATCCTCTACCCAGAGCCTAAGACCCCCTTCTCTTACCCCTGTCTTGGGCTGGGGCAAGCAGGTGATACCCAGCAGCCAAGAGCCTGGAACTGGCAATCGGAGCCTAAAAAATGGGCAAAGTCGGTTCGCCAGCAGTTGACTGCCCAGCTCCTCTTAGACTCAGAGAGGAGGGGAGGCTCATCTCCCACAGAGGCATCATCTGATGCCCTTAAGTCTCGTCACTGGCAGAGGAGACAGAGGAAGTTCCTGAAGGCAGTGACTCAGTCAGAGCAGCCCAGAGGGCTGGAGCTCCTGGTAGCTGAGCTCCGAACTCTGTTCTCAGCTGTGCTGCAAGACCGCAGCCCTGAAGCCTGGCACTATCTGCATGCAGTGCTGGGCCTGCTGCCTCCATATCGTGCGCTGCTCATTGGTCACCTTGATTTGCTACCCTTCCTGGAGCAGCTATACCACTTGGCACCCTGGGTCCTATCCCAGCTCCAACTGGACCTGCTAGATGCCATAGACCGGGCCTTTCCCCGAGACACCTCTTTGTTAGAGAGTGCCTCCCATGTTGACTGCTATCTGCAGAAGCAGAGGTTCCATCATGACCCCCCATTCCTAGTGTGCCCTTTTGTGCAGGCCCAGGGGGGTAGGCAGCAAGTAGAGGAGGAATTGGCCACATGGCTGCGACCATTGACTCTGCCTGAGCTACAGCACAGCCTGGGTATTGTTGGTGCCGAGGTGGCCCTGGAAGAGGCCCGGTGGCTAGATGGCCTTAGCCTCCTGCCCTTGGCGCTGGCAACGGACATCCCTGTACAGTATGAAAACAGTGGTGCTGACAACGCAGAGGAGGAGCCTGTTGGAAGAAGAGAGACTAAGTAAGTGAGGGACCCAGTCTGGGGCTCTGAGCAGAGGAGAGAAAGAAGCCAGTTTATGGGCGCCTTTTTGAGTCACTTGGATGTCTAAAGCCAGCTCCCTATTGATTTTAGGGATTAGCCTGATCACAAGCTAAGCTGGTATGAGGCTGTTTCTCTCTTCCTTTTTGTCTGCAAAATCAGCCCAGTGGTTTTAGTGTTAATCTCCATAGGGAAATGCAGAAATTAATGTAAATCAAAAGTCAGCCATGAGGAAGCCAAAACTTCAGAAGACAGCTTGAATTTCCAGACTTCTTCCTCAGGTGATATTGGAAGGCTGCTTTGTTCTTTTTCTCATTCATTCATAATCCCTGAGCCTCACCTCTGGGCTGACCTAGTATTGGGTGCTGGATGCTGGGTACAGGTCCTTCCCTCGGGATGCTCCTAGGTGAGTGCTTGTCTGAGGACCTTCCCTCTCATGTCGATGTGAGCTAAGCCAGCTCCAAGGCAGTCCCAAGATTGCCTATGGGACTTTCATTCTAACCCTCCCAGAGTCTTCTCCCTGCCTTGCCAGTGTGGGTATCCTGGCTCTTGAGTGGTGATTTCCCACCCCAGTCTGGCTCTCGTTGCTCTCTTCAGGACTTCAGGATGTCTATAGGAACCTCCTCTTCTGAGCGTTCTCTAACTCTAGTCTTGGAATTCCTCCCCATTCTCTGGCCTGATTTTCTAAGTGCTTTGCAGCTTGCCTGTGACACATTCACTGTCTGGGAAGAAGGGTAGTCTTACCTTTAATCAAGCTTGAATTTGTCAGTTTTTGCTCTGAGTTTATGGCTGGGTCAAGTTTTTCCTGAAGCCTTAGAGCCCTAATGGTAGACAGATAGGCAGGCTCCTGGGTGCACTGATAGCAGGTGGCCAATGCCAAGAATTTATGCTTTCAATAACCCCAGCAGACTCTTCCTTTCTCAAAGACCTGCCCTGTGTCTTGAGTGTAAGTTTCCTCTACTGGGGGAACTTAACTGAAGTGAGAATGGGCTGAGATGTTGGAAAGGGGTCAAGTTCTTCGTCCTCTCTGGGGATAAATCTCTGAGGCCTAGCTAATGTGGCTTAATTTGCATGAAGTTCTCCAGGGTTGGTCTCCCAGGCATTCATTCATTCAATAAATATTATTGGATACCCAATATATATCAGCAGCTGCTAGACGCTGAGGATATAGAAGTGAATAAGACAGATTCAATCCCTTCCCTTGGGTTTTACAGTTTAGTTAGGGAGATAGATGTTAAATAAGTTGATACAAGTAAAATATAATTACAAATGATGATAAATGCTATAAAATCAAAGAACACTGCCTTTCCTTTGGCTGCTTTTCTGGGTGTGTGTGTGTGTGTGTGTGTGTGTGTACAGTTAGGGGAAAGCACATCAGAGGAGCTTGTGTTTAGACTGGAGTTAAAATACCTTACAGGTTAGGAGGTAAAATAAGAGGAGAGTTTCAAGGAGGAGGGAGCAGTTAGTAGTGTTAAATGCTACTGAGGCAGGTAAGAAAAATCTGAAAAATGTTCACCGGATTTAGCAACAAGGAAGGGGTTAGTGAGAGCGGCTTCAGGAGAGTCCTGTGAGGAGGAAGACAGATTGTAGTGCATTCAGGATTGAATGGGAGATGAAGAAGTGGAAATCGCATTTTACTATTCTTTCATGAAGGTTGGCTTGAAAGGGAGAGAGAGATAATAGGACAGCAGATTGAAAGAATAGTGGTGTCTAGATAGGACTCTTTAAATAAGATGGAGAGAGGTTCATAGCCCTTACAACAGAGCTTGAGAAGTGGGCGCTCAGTATACACGGAGCCAATGAATACGTACTGGCTAATGGTAAGCAGAGATTGAAGATACCTCATGAAGAGGGACTACGGGACCCAGAGCACAGTGGAGGAATTAGCCTTGTAAAGAATAAGGGCACTCCTCTAATTGGGGGACAACATTAGGATGGGAGTATAAGCAGATAAATATGTGGGAAGGCAGCAGAACTTGAGGGAGTTAGTTCATGGCTGAGAGCCTCAGTTTTCTGTGGACAGAGAAGGAAGGGGACTGGGAGCTTGGCAGGGCTTGGCGTCGGGGTTGGTGGAGGCCTGGAATAGCAGCTGAGGACACTGGAAGAGATAGCAGCTTGAGGACTTGTACTAAGACATCAGAGCAGGGTGAGCCCACAGTTGAGACTGGATACCAGAAATCTATAAAGGAGCCAATTTTCCTGGTTCTGTCATCTTCTGAACCTATGTGGATCATGTAGGACTTTAATTGTTAAGAAAATGAAACTTTAATAGCAGTTATACCATTACGATGTCCTGACCCAACATCAGGGTCAAAAACCCTGTTGTTCATATGAGCTTTAGAATAGAACTTCACTGTTATCCCTGGGGTAACTTGTTCTGTTGATCTAGGTTTGGGTCAATTAATGACACTAGTATACTTTTTTAAGTCTAAGTTTAATTATTCAGGGTGTGTGTGTGTGTGTGTGTGTGTGTGTGTGTGTGTGTACGTACGTGCAATACGTGCATGCTTTGAAGTCACTCCAACCAAAATTATTAGTCCAGGTGACTGACATTTGGTTTCTTGGATAATTAATTTTCGTATCAATTTTGTTGACTGGTGTGGTAGAAGTGTAAGAAGATTGACAGTACTGGTGCAGGCTTGAGGGGGTAGAAGGATGCACCATTGGATCCTGCCCATAAAGGATATGAAGCTAAAGGTTGGGTGATAATGTGGGAAAAGGAAGAAAGAGTCACAGGCATGGAGATCATGCAGGGTTGCAAAGCAGGTATAATGGGGAAAAAAGAGGACCTCTAGAACAGCGGTTCTCAACCTTCCTAATGCCGCGTCGCTTTAATATAGTTCCTCATGTTGTGGTGACCTCCAACCATAAAATTATTTTTGTGGCTACTCTATAACTGTAATTTTGCTACTGTTATGAATCGTAATGTAAATATCTTTTTGTTTTCCGATGGTCTTAGGCGACCCCTGTGAAAGGGTCGTTCGACCCCCAAAGGGGTCGCAACCCACAGGTTGAGAACCACTGATCTAGAAAGTTAGGAAGGTTGCCAGAGAGGAGAAATCTAGGACTGTGAGCTTGCAGGGTTATGAGTTGGGAAAACAAAAGTATTCATTACTTTTACTCAGTATTACATAATGCTTACTTCATAGTAATCACAATCAATCCAGAATGATTATGCATTTATCAGAAAGGGAGGTGTTGTTGGTGCACGTGTCTGTGTGAATGTAGTTGCCTGGCTGTGTTGCATCATGGACTGTATTCGCTCAGTATGTGAACACTTTTGGTGGGATAGGTGGTAGAAAGGCTCTGACAGTGCCACATCAGGTCTTCTCAGGCACCTCATCTAGCTCCTTCTCTCACTGGCCAACAGTGGCAGCCTGACCTCTTTGCTCTGACTCGTCTCTCCTGATTTTTTCTCATACAGGTCTCAACTTGACTCAGAAGTTCCTGGGAAGAAGCCCTTCCAAAAGAGCAGCACTGGTCTCTTACCTCAGACTTCCCTCCTGGGTAGCCAGGTGATGACCATTCTGAAGACAGAGAGACACCCGGAGAAGATCCACTTCCTCTACCTCAATGTGGCTCCCAGCCGGTACTTTAAGTAAGAGCTTAAATCTAAACCTCTTCTGCGTTCACGCCCTGCTTTCCTCCCATGCTATCTGCCCCTCCTCCTTCTCTCCATACTCCCTTCTCTCCTGTCCTTCCTCCTCTCCCCTCTCATTTCTCCTCTGTCTCCCACTCTCTCCACTCTCCACCTCCTCTCCACTCTCCACCTCCTCTTTGCTCTCCTTGGATCTCAAAGGAGATCTTAGTTATTCTCTTCTACTTTTTACTCTGTTTTCTTTGTTCTATCCTAGAATGATAGCATTTGGTGATTACCTCAGAAGGAAATTTATTGGTGACCTTTTCCAATGCCCATGCATGAATCAGGTGTTTGTTTAAATCTTTGCATTGTCAGGGAGGTTTTGTGTTTCCCAAGGCATCCCATTCCTTGGACTGAACCAAAATCTCCTTTCTTTTAACAATTACCTCCTGGCCCTAGTTTTATCTCTGGGGCTATAAAAATAAGTCTCCTCCTTCCACATGACTCAAGAAGCATTCATTTACGTTATTCCATTATATCCAAATCTGAAGTCTTTTTTAAAGCCCTGTTCAAGTCCCATCTCTTCCCAGAAATAATAATAATAATAATAATAATAATAATAATAATTACCATTAATCAAGATTTTTTATATACCAGGCATTGTGCTAATAAACACGTGAGATATGTTATTTAATCCTGGCCTACCAAGTATGTGCTATTATTATTTCCATAGATGAGGTGAATAGACTGATGCATAGAGAAGTTAAGTAACTGATCCAAAGCCACATAAATGGTAGAAACAGGACTTAAACCTAGAACTGTTTTAATTCAAAGCTATGCTCGTAAGCAGTATCTGATACACCCTTCCCAGAGAGCCCTATTTCCTGTATACACTGATCTCTTTCTCCTGGACTTGGGTAGCACTACTGATTTGTATCATCCATTCATTTACTGATCAATTCATTTAACAAACATTTACTGAGGCCATTGTGCCAGTTATTGAGCAATTGTGTCTTGGCTTTAATTCTACTCTTCTCTTTCTTCTTTGTAATACTGGAGCTGAGACTGCAAACTTCATTTTTCAGCTGGCCTCCTGTTAGGTTTGATTAATAATAGTGGGTGCTAGAAAGAGACTAGACAGCAGGATAAGAGGAAAAGGAACTTTCTCCTTTCTTTGCTTGCTCTTCCTGTCAGCATTGCCCCAGAAATGGTCCTTCACCCTGGCAGCAGCAGGCACTTCTTGAATCAGCCTCTTAATGATCCTGAGAAGTACCAACACCAGCTGGGTGGCACGTTCTCATCAGAATTCTGAGTCTTAACTCCGCAATGCCCCTCTTCCAAACTCCTTAGGTACTAGTGGCAGCCAGGAAACATCTCCTTAGAAATCTAACTTCCAGCTCTACAAGCCCCTCCTCCAAGCTCACAGCTTCTAAAAACCCAAACCTCTTCCCTTTGTCCCTCTAGTTCTCAGGTTGGCATCTATTTCCTGCAGTTATTATCTCCGTGCTATCTTAGTGATCGCTTTTTGCTTTTCAGTCATCTAACACATTTTTAAAAACACATTCTCTCTTTTAAATTCACTTTGTTGAAATGACTAGTGTTGTTTTGGTTTTCCTGACTGGACCCTGACTGACACAGTACTTGCTATCATGAGTGGTCCCAGGAGACTAGCCTCAACTATGCAATTCTGATATTGGCTTTATAATGTCCTTGGTCTTGAACAATACTTAGCTCCTTGCTAATGGGAACTAGTATACTACTAATCCATGACATGTAGTGGCATCACAGTTAATTAAATTATCACTTTTGGTGGAATGTGTTGAACCCACCTACTGCCACCTTGTGGCTGCTACAGTTGACTATGGCAGTAATGATAGCAGTAATGGTAGCATTGTGGGATGAGATGCCCATTGACCATGGTGGAAAGCTTACAGAAAGAAAATTACAAGCTTAGAGCTTTAAACTATCAGCCCAATCATAATCAGAGAAGCAGCACAATCAAAGATAATTAGGCACATAGAGAGACGAGAAACCATGAGCAAGGAAACTGAAAAGGCAGTGAATAATTACAGGGCCAGCATTTGCCAAAGAAGGAACCCAGTGAAGTGAGTTTAGCATTTGGTGCTGCTTTTCCCCAAACAGGCGCTTGTCAATGCCAATAGAGGCAATTGTGTATCCATTTTACTCCACACTCCGGAAAGCTGAGCTGTTGACAGACTCAGAAAGCTAAAGAGCAGAAGTAGCAGGAGTTGCCTAGGACTCACAGCAAGGAGGGAAGTGGTTTTTGATTTAACATCTGTTGTAAGTAGGGTCCCAACCCAAAGCCCAGGAGATTCAATTTGTGGGTTCTGTGATGGGTTCATACAGATGATTTTTACATTTTATCCAGATATTTTGCCCAGTGTTTCTAGTTGTTCTCAGGTGGGAGGGTTGGTCCAAATTTCTAGTGCACCATCAGCAAAAGTAGAAACCTGGCATTTGTTGTTCATTTTGTTTGTTTATTTGCCATGTAACAGGTTTTCTTAATGTGTTTGAATTTATCAGATTTTTCTTATATTTGTCCCAGATTTTGATTTATACTAAGGGAGGAATTTATTCCTTCACTTCCTTAGAGTGTTTGCTCCACTATCACTTCCCCACTGTTACTGTCCCATTTAGAATTGCACCCCCTCCTCCCTTCGCACTGCCAATCTCCCTTTTCCGGCTCTTCCCCCACCTCCTCTCTCATTTTTTAGTTTTATCATCTTTCTTCTCTAGTGGAATGAAAGCTCTATCAGGGGAGGGGTGTTTTGTTTTGTTTTTGTTTTTTTCAGAGTGAAAAATTCTTTTTTTTTTAATTTATTTTTATTTTTTATTGTAAAATAAACATTTTTTAAAATTAGTATCAGCTGTACAACACAGTGCAATAGTTATACTTTTTACCCCTCAAAGTGACAACCCCCGTCCCCCAATCCGCTGCCCCACTTCCCCCCAATATCATACATATCTATTACAAATCCCTTGACTCCACTACCACACTATACTCCACATCCCGTGACTATATATATATATATTCAATTATAGTTGACATACAATATTATACAACATCAGCTTCAGGTGTACAGTGCAGTGATCAAGCCTCTACCCCATCCATGAAGCGGTCTCCCTAGCAAGACATGTGACCATCTGACACCCTACATAATATTTACAACTTTATTAATTATATTCCTCAAACTGTCTTTCATGTCCCTGTGGCAATATTGTAGTTACCTATTTAAGCTGTCTAATTCCTTCCCCTTCTCTCTCATCCCCGCTCCCCTCCCAACTAGCAGCCATCAGTTTTTCCTCTATATCTCTGAGACTATTTCTGTTTACTTTGCTCGTTCATTCAGTTTTTTAGATTCCACATATAAGTGAGATTATATGCTATTTGTCTTTATCCGACTGACTTATTTCACTTAACATAATAGTTTCTAGGTCCATCCATATCGTTGCAAATGGTACGATTTCATTCTTCTTTATAGCAGAGTAATACTCCATTGTATAAATGTACCACAGTTTCTTAATCCAGTCGTCAGGACAGGGGTTTTTGTTTGTTATGTTTAGCAATGTGTCCTCGGAGCTTAGGACAGTTTAGCATAGAGTGCAAACTCAGTAACATTTGTGAATGAATGCATGAACCCATTCATTCGTATTTGGAGGGGGTAAATTATGAGTTCAATATAGAATTTGCTGTGTTTCAGGTACATACATGCAAGACAGAGCACTTGAGATGTTTTGGAAGCAGTTGAGTACATGGGTCTGGGACTCAGGAAGATCTTGACTTGCCCCATTTACTCTCTAGCATCACTTAATACTCCAATTGACCTGAGCTCTTGGAGGGCATGGACTTATGTAGTAGTTATCTTTATGTCCTCATCTCCAATCACAGTACTTGGACAGATGGGGAACTTGAGAAATGATTTAACTAAGCTCCATGAAGTCAGGGATTGGATTTTTCTTGTTCACTGCTGTCTCCTCAGTGCCTGACACAGTGCTTCGCTTAATAAACATTTGTAGAATGAGTGACTGTACCTAAAAGGAGCAGTGGCCATTTGGAGTGAGGAGAAGACTCCCTAACTGCAGAAAGAGTAGCCTCCATTAAGAAGGTCATAGGAACAGGAGTGTCCCCTTGGGAGAGCTAGGGCTCAGTTAGGGGAGGTAGCTATCCTGTGGAAAGATAAATGGCCTAGTAGTTAAGAGAGGAGGCTTGAGTCAGGTAGATTGGGTTTTAAATCCTGTATTCTTCCCTTAGCTGCCTTGGGCAGTTATGACTTCATTGTTTCTGTTTTCTCATCTGTAATTTGGTAATAATAGTACTTGAGAAGACCTGTTTACTTTGTGAGAAGTGAAACAAAGTTGTTATATGACTTAGTGAGTTCATTCTGTTATCTATCTGAACACTCTTAAGTCATTTGCTTAATGATGTATTCTAGAAAGTTGATAGAGATAAGAGATAGAGGATGGGGCGGCCAGTTAGCTCAGGTGGTTACAGCGCAGTGCTCATATCCAACCAAGGTTGCCGGTTCGATCCCCACATGGGCCACTGAGTTGCACCCTCTGCAACTAGATTGAAACAACTACTTGACTTGGAGCTGATGAGTCTTAGAAAAACACACTGTTCCCCAATAAAATAAAATAAAATAAAATAAAGAGAGAGAGATAGAGGAGGATCATTTTATCTTTTAGGCATTATAGGCATAGGACCTAGGACATACAGCTTTTAAACGACTTAAACATATATTCAATGCTTTAAAATATTATTGGCTTTAAGTTATAAAAAGAAAACTACAAAATAAAAATTAATAAATGCTTTATTAAATGTTCCCAAACACAACATTTTGCAAACTAGTTTACTGCAACTAGATACAACTATTATATAGCTACATATAAATTGTATTTAATGTGGGGTGTGGGTGCATTTCACTGAAGTAAGAAAACTTGGTATGATTTTAAGATGCCTCTAGATGTACTTGTCTTGTTCACTAGGTGGCAGTTTTCCTCTTTACGGCATGTGTCTAGTCTAGTCGCCCTTGCTTTTCCCCATTCTCAATTACTCCAAATGGCATTCCCTGGTTATCGCTGATGTTATTTCAGTACCTAGAGATATATGTATTTTATTATTTACAAGATGCACATTTTTTTTTCACATTTCAACATCTCTGAAATTATTATGCATCTTACAAATTGATGGAGTATCAGTTGGCAGCATTTTTTATTTTAGTGTTTCATCAAATAATGCTGCAGCTTACAACTGATGGCATCTTAGATTTGCTAGGAGGTAAGGTGTCAGGGTCTGGAGATATGAACTTCTCGGAACTGGCTCGGGGCCTTTTTTCTTTCTTCCCATCTCTCCTTGGCTTCCACTTCTTCTTAATAATATTCATTCCATCTTTCTAGTTTGAAATTCCTTCTGCTCTTTGTCCACTTTCCCACTTTATTCTGCCTTCCTTCCTGCCTCTCTCTCTCTTTTAATCTTTCCTTCCTTCTTTTGTCCCTTCCTGAAGTCTGCTCAAGCTTCCAGGGCTCCCACTGATTAGAGCCTCTTTTTAAAGGCCCTACAGCCTGGTGGTGGTGCCACCAAACAAGGTGAATCCTGAGCACTACATCTTCTCCCCCTTTGGCGTCCTGCATGTGCATCCTGTGGAGGGCAGTGAGACGATGACGCTGGGTACCTGGCACCGCCACTCTGTCCTCTGGCAACAGCTCCAGTTCATCCCATTCTTTAAGTATTTCCTCTTACGCAAGGCCTGGGCCTGGTAGGTGATGATGGGTACGGGATTTGGGATGTGGGGCGAGTGTTGCCGAGAGCGGCAGCGTGTTGTCACTGCCCTCTGATCTGTAGCTGGAAGAAGAGTGTGAAGTTGCAGGGGCTGCACCGGTGCCGCACTTTCCTGGGGAAGCAGCTGCTCTTCGCCGTGCCCCACTTTGGAGCTGGGCTGCTCCATATTAGCAGGTGAGGTCTTCAAGACACGACTTTGATGGAATTTTAAAAATCATTTTTACAAAAAGTAATAGCATGTTCCTTGTAGAAAATTTAGGAACTACCAAAAAAGCACAAAGGAAAAACATTTTGAATCCTTCTACTCACAAAGAACCACTATGAACATTTTGTTGCCTATCTTTTTAGTCTTTTTCAGTCTTTTTCTTCTATCACATAATACAAATGTGATCATAATTTACATATTGTTAAGTAGCCATTTTTTTTCTCTGAATAATATATTTGAACATATCTCCATGTAATTATGTATACCTACATCAATTTGCCCCAGATCATACAATTATTAAGTATCAAACCTGGGGATCTAACTCAGGTGTTTGAATCCAAACTCTCTGCTCTTTCCACGGTATTGGATTTTTGGGGGGGAAAAGTTTAGTTGTTTCTCTTTTCAGTACTTTCTTGCGTTCTCTGCTCTCCTGAGCCACTCCAGTTATCTTCTGTGATAGGAGCTGCAATCTCAAATGCCTACAGGACCCAAGCAGGAGCTATGGAAGAAATGCAGGGGGTTAGGTGCAAGACATTACAAAGTGTGGGGACTATACTTTGATGATTGCATCTAAAGAGGACAGTCACACTCAGCTCCAATTGACTTTTGCCATTGGGAATATAGGTCCAGAGTGTCAGCCACTTTATTTTTCAGGATTTCCTAGAAATCCATATTTCGTTGTAAAATTTCTTAATCTTACCTGGTTTACAAATTTTTATTAAAATCTATGCTGGCCAATTCTTAGTGGTACATATGAAAACTTTTTCAGTCTGAATTTTGCCTGTGGGCTACCAGTTTGCCACCTCTGTTCTAGGCATTCTCCAGCCTCGCCTAATATCATGTTATAATTAAAAGCATAAGGGCTTGGAGGCTGGACTGATCTGAATTTAAATCCTGAATACTAGCAAGGGACTTTACTCTTTGAGCCTCAGTTTTCTGATCTAAAAACTGGAGAGAAAGATTTCTGCTATATAGCTGTAGTGAAAATTGAGAATGTGAATATAAAATACCATGTTCAGTGCCTCTTAATAAGCACTGAATAAATGACACTCATTATGATCATCCTTTGCTTATTGTAGGTCTTTCATCTTTTTCAAGGATGTTTAGAGATGTGTTCTCAGTTCAGTGGTGGGAGAGTGGATAATAGAAGCGGGTTTCCTCAGGGATGGTTAGCCCTTAGGGAAGTTGCAGGTTCATCACTCTTGATCCTAAACCTCACGTGTCCGTCTAGACTTTCAGAGTTCCCCGCTTCCCTTGTTCCAAGAAGGAAGCCTTCTAAGTCAGACTTTGGAATCTACTTGACCCTCTCTCCTGGCAGAAAGGTCACTCAAGTGTAAACATTTGTACATACCCCAGGCCTTTCCCGAAGAATTCCTGGGTTTGAATTCTTTCAAAGAACTCTCAAGAGGAAGCT
Organism: Hipposideros armiger; assembly: GCF_001890085.2. Taxonomy (NCBI): domain Eukaryota; kingdom Metazoa; phylum Chordata; class Mammalia; order Chiroptera; family Hipposideridae; genus Hipposideros; species Hipposideros armiger. The sequence continues at coordinate 263,558 of NW_017732496.1, read as the reverse complement.
GTCACTCTTAGTCACTGGGAATATTATAATCTTTCTAAACCTATGCTCATTCTGAGGTGAGCTGGGCTAAGAAGAGGTCAAAGGTGTCCAAGGAAAGAGGGCCGAGCTGCCTGCTCTGACCCGCTTGGCCATGGATTCCAGGCTTCTGCAGGAGCTGCGCTCTGTGTCCTGGCTTCCCCGGGAACCAGATCGGTGCTACGAGCTGCTGGACCTGCAGCGGGCTCTCGCCAAGGAGAACTACAAGGCCCTGCGGCTGCTCTGTCGCTGTCTGCACCTCTGCACATACATCCTTCATATGGTAAGACGCTCCAGTTTATTGTGAACCTTTTCTCTAAGCTGAGCTTGCCAGAGAGCTCCAGCCTCCTCTTGGCTTCTGGTTCTCTTGGGGTGCCTGGGTAGGCTGGACTCTGCAGCTGGCTCAGAGCCACTGGCCTGCCCAGCAACAGCAGTCTCTGTTCTGGGGTGGATGGATCAATAACAGGTGGGCAGTGACTTGGACTCAACCTTTCCCTAAGGGTTGCTTCTGGCCTTGAGCAGGGAGGAGAAGGAACATAACAAAGTCTATTTTTCAGTTGTTTGTGCCAGGGGCACTAGGGAATTTAAGAGTTGGAATCCTGATCTCTCCTCATGCTGCAGGGTTTATCTTTGAACCTATCTTGAAACTTTGGCAGGCCACTGGCTGGTTAAAAGCATCCAATGGTGGAGTCCTTCCTAATTATGCCTACTTGGCATCTGCAGTACATGACCCCTGCTTAGGGCTCTGGGAGGCCCTGCTGTGTACTTGCCTCTTGCTCAGGACCTATCATCGTAGTTTATTGTCTGTCAGGTGGGGCTGGATACTCACACAGTTCCCTGATTAATCACCCTCTGCAGACAGTCAAGTTCTGAGAGAGGGGAACTCACCCAGATTTTGTGAAAATGAGAAATGATGTGAAGGAGGCCTTTGGTACATTCATACAGGAAAACTGTCTTTACCCTCCAGACAGCAACAGTAGACCTGCCATTGCACTGAACTGAGCCGGGCAGAGGATGGGGGCGGGGTGCTCCATGGCCTTTCTGCCCCTCCCAGTTCTTAAACCCCGCCTTTATTTTACTGTTACAAGAATAGTGATAACTTTTTTATAGTCAGTAATTTTTTTTATTAAGGTATAATTTACATGCAGTAAAGTAACTTTTAAGTGTACAGTTTATTGAAACATTTGCACATATACATCTATGTAACTGCCACCCAGATGAAGATACAGAACATTTCTAACAGCCCAGTAAGCTCCCTGGCACCTCTCTCATCAATTCCTCCACAAAGGTGACCAACCCTCTGACCATGGCCACCATGGATTACTTTTGTCTGATTTTGAATTTCGTATAAATGGAATCAGACAGCATGTGCTCCTTTCTGTCTGGCTTTTTTTCACTCAACATTCTGTTAGTAAGATTCATCCATGATGTTCTCAGTAGCAGTGGTTCACTCTTTTGTATGTTATGTAGTATTTCCCTATATGAATGTATCACAGTTTATTTGTCAATTCTCTTATTGTTGGGTCCAATTTTTCACTATTATGAATAATGCTGCTATGAACATTCCTGTACATGTCTTTTGGTGGACATAAGCACTCATTTGTTTGGGGGCATATATTCCAGGAGTGGCTGCTACAATAAAGTATATGTATGTTTTACAGTGCCAAACAGTTTTCTAGAGTGGTTGTACCAATTTATAGTCCCACCAACAATGTAGGAGACTTCCAGCTGTCCTGTGTTCTGACCAACTCTTGGTATTGTTGGGGTTTTTAATTTCAGCCAAACTGGTGGATGTACAGTGGTATCTCATTGTGATTTTAATTTGTGTTTCTGTGATCATCAATGATGTTGAACATCTTTTCATGTGTTTATTTGCCATTTGGTCCACTTTTCTGTGAAGTGTCTAACTCCCTTGCTCATTTTTAATTGAGTTGTTTCTTTTTTTCCTATTAATTTGTAGGAATTCTTTGTGTATTCTGGATGAGTCCTGTGTCAAAATTATGTATTATAGATATTTTCTCCCAGTTTGTGGCTTACCCTTTTACTATTTTAAGGTGTCTTTTGATTAACAGAAGTTCTTCATTTTCTTGAAGTTCATTTAATTAATCTTTTTTGGTTCATGCCTTTTGAGTCCTGGTTTAAGAAATCTTTGCCTACCCCCAAAGGGTTTCTTAAACAAAATGTAAAAAAGTATAAACCTTAAACAATCAATAAATTTGTCTATATTAAAATTAACTTTTCAAAAAACACCATAAAAAGAGTGAAAATACAGGCAAATGCAACACGTGGAGCCACTTTCTGTGCTGCTAGGTGGAACGGAATGGAACCTATCCCTGCTGGCAATCACCCCAGAGTGGGACGGGGAGGGGAAGGATCAGTAAACATCACAGCTGATAACTGAATTGTCACTGAACCAGTTTGTAATGTCTGCTAAAGAAAAGCATGCTGCTGCCCATTAAGCTGTAGCATTACTGAATAACTAAAAAAGATTTGAAACGTTAAAAAACATTTAATGTGACTGCTTGACAGATACCCTTTAGCAATTTTTAAGGACGCTTCCATCAATTTCTAGTTTGCTAAGAGGTCTTATCATGAATGGGTGTTGAATTTTGTCCAATTATTTTTTTTCTGCTTCTATTTAGATGATTATGGGGTTTTTCTCCTTTAGTCTATTAATAAGGTGAATTGTTAGTGTAAGCCACCTTTGCATTACTGGAATAAATCCATTTTCTTTCTTTCGTCCTATTTCTTGTATAACTTTTTATTTTTATATAATTTCAAACATTAGGAGAGTTGCAAGGATAGTCTAATAAACTCTCATATACTTTTTACCCAGGTTGTTATTTTGTCCCATTTACTTTTTCATTTTCTATGTATATATACATTATTTTTCCTGAACGTTTTGAGAGTAAGTTGCAGACGTCAAGTCTCTACCCCTAAATATGCCAGTGTGCTTTTCCTAAAAACAAGTATATTTTCTCCCATTATGACAGTATAGTTATCAAAAGTTAGAAAATTTCACTGTGATACAATTCTGTTATCTAACAGAATTAATAATCCTTGCCAATTATCCCAATAATGTCCTTTATATTACTATGGTTTTTTTTTGCTGTTTTTTTTACTGCTTCAGGATCCAATTCAGAATCATGCATTGCATGAAAGAGAACCGGTCACTTCTCTTTAGTCTGTTTCATATGGAACAGTTCCTCTGCCCCTTTCTTTGGCTCCTTGTCTCACAGTGTAATAATTCTGCAATACGACATGTTCCAAAGCTGCCTCTCCCTCCAGATCAGACCAAGAACAGCCTTAGCTGAGATCTCGCTCTGCACTTTCCCCTTCCCTGTTTTGCTTCCCTCTCCTTTAGAGGTTTGTTTCCTGAAGGTAGTTCCTTCAATATGCCACATTTCCCCCAGATTCCTGCCTCAGGGAACTCTGCTTCTAAGGAACTCAACCTAAGAAATGCACATTAAACCAAGCTTATTCTTTGTTTTATTCAAATATTCTATAGCCACAATGATTTTTTCTTACCCCCTTTACCTTTCAGTTTCTGAGAGATACATGTTAAAAATCTCCTCCTATGACTATAAGTTTGTTAATTTCTCCTTGATGTTCTTTCATTTGCAACGTATATTTCAAAATCATGTTATGTGCATAAAGTTTCATTCAATATTTCTTGATGATTTTATTGATATGAAAATGTCTTAATTCTTGTTTTCTACTTTTCTACTAGAGATCTCTCTCATTTGATGTTAAGAGCATTAAGCGTTTGCTTGATCTTTATCTATCCCTTTGTTTTCAACCTTCCTTTGTTATTTTGCTTTATGTATATCTCTTATAAATACCTGGGAAACATTTAGTCTGAGAGCCTATATGTCTTGCAGTAGGTTTATCTCATTTATTATGATTACTCATAGGTGTGGACTTATTTTTCCCATGTTGTTTTGGTATTTTCTATTTCCTTTGATTCTTCCTGTGTTTCTTATCTTTTGTTGGATTGTTTACATTTTTTGTTGCTATTATTGTCCTCCAATAACTTGGATGTTATATATTTTTATTTTTCTCATGGTTCCCCAGGAATGACTCAGTGCCTACTCATCTTAGTTTTAGAATCTTGATTTTATTTCTTTTCATAGACTCCCAGCTTGGAGGAAGCCATGTAACTCAGTTCTGGGCAATGAAATGTAAGTGGAAGTCATTGGGAAAACTGTAAACGAGGCAGATCCACTGCAATGTCTTTTTGGACCTTTACTCCTGTCTTATTGCCTGACCCTTGGATGAAATTCCTGGTGATTAGAGAAGCCAACTCACCATAATAAGAGTGAAAGTCATATTACGGGTAAAGAAGGAGGAAGATAGAAGAAGCTTTGTTCTGACTGACAGTATTGGGCCACTATGCCATCCCGGGACTTCTTATTGCATTAAGTAAATAAACTTTTTACCTGCTTAAGCCACACTTTTCTAGTTTCCTCTTACTTGCAGTTGAATGTGTATGTAAGATGTTTATATACCTACCCAGCAGGTGTAGCTGGTCAACTTAAATTTTTATAACTATGTCTCTTTCGTGTCCTTTTCTGAAAGCACCTTTTCAGAGAGAGTGCTTGTCTGGTTACCCTGTTTAAAATTTCAAACCCCACAATCACCAGCACTCCTGATCCCTCTTTTCCTGCTCTGTGAGGTTTTTTTTTTTTCACAGCACTTATCACTTTTTTACATACAATATAAATTACTGATTTTTTATGTTTATTATATGCCCCCAAACAGGGTAAGGATTCTCATCTATTTCATTCACTAATGTATCTCTAGTGCTTATTATAGGGCATGTTACATAGTAAGTGCTCAGTGAATATTTGTTGAATGAATAGATGCCAAGTGTGAATTTGTATTCACATCTTTCTCCCAAATAGAATAAGAACCTTAGCAGTTTCCTAATTTCCTTTCTCTCCTCTCTTCCTCTCTCCACCCTCCACTCTTCCTATTATGATCATATAAATATCTTCTGGAGTTGAAATTCTGGATTGTTATGAACATTCTTGTTTTATAGCCTACCCATTTATAATTAAAAATGTTTCACAAATTTCTTTGCTCATTAAAGCTTCTTGTAGACCACTTTGCCTTTTATATTCATTTTCCTGTGTCAGAAATATATTATTGTTGTTGCTGTTTTCAGAGAGAATCTGTGGATGGCAAATTTTGAGTCTTTGTATATCTAAAAATGTCTTTATTCATCTTCAAACATCAATGATACTATAGCTAGATACTGAATTCCAGGTTTAAAAAATGTTCTCAGAACTTTGAAGATATTGCCTCTAGTAGTGAGGTTTTCAAATGTATACTGATTATGTTCTGTTGTAGTAATTATTATTGTTGTTGTTTGTATGGTTTTATCTTGATTGGCACTCAGTAAGCCCTTTAATGTGAGGTGATGCATTTTTTTTTTACAAATATTTATTATAGAACTACCCATGCCAGGCACTGTGTTAAGCTGTAGATAAATGAAATAAGGTGTGACAGAGGCCTCTTCCTTGAAGAATTTACAGTGTAGTAGATAAGTCACACAGGTGACTAGACAATGATGATGCACTGGACTAAGGGCTATGAAGTGGGAAGCACGAGGTATCAAGGATTTCTAGAGCGCAGAAGAGTACATCTCACCAAGTCTAAGTGTGTGTATGACGTACCTAGCTTAGGCCTCAACTGTCTTATAAGGCTGGGATTTGACCTCAGGGTTAGCAGAATGCAATTCGCAGACACCAATTAGTTCTAAACACAAGCTCTATTGTACATCAAAGAGGACAGGAGAGCAGCAAGAACAAAAAGCCCATCTGGCCAAGCACATCTTTCTGGTGTCTCTCCCCTGTTCCTCAACAGGAGAGGCACAGAGAGGTGACCACTGTCAGCAGCCTTTGGAGGCTGAGGACCCTCCCAGCTGTGAGAAGAACCCACAAAGAAGCTCCCAGACTTATTCCCCACGCCGTCATCCAATAGAAAGTCTATGTCAGTACACAGAGACAGAGACAGCTTCCATCACGCAGGTAGCATTGTGCTAGTCAGCAGGTCACATCACCCAGGCCCAACGATTGGAGTCCATATCCTGGAATTATTATTGAGTCTTGCTTATCGAGTCTTTCTCTTTCTTGGTCTCGACTATACCATGTGAACCTCTCTATTTACATATGCACAAATTTTCTATGTGAGCTCCACCCTGAGGGGCTTTTTTGTAGACAAGCCTGGCCTATCAGATGAGCACATTGTGGCCTCTCAATATAGTGTCCTCCATTTGCATCTTCTCTGGTCACTTAAAGATATCTGGGCTAATCTCTACTAAAAAGCAACCCTTCATGTGTATACCTAGGTTCCAGGATTCAAGCTCCAAGACCTAAGAGTATTGCACAGACCAGTGAGTGGCCTGTTGCTCTCCATCCCTCTTTCTCCAACGAGTTTTCCACTCTCTATGCTGACAGGTTCATGAGGATACATATCAAATGCAACAGGGCCTGCAGGAGCGAGTGAAAAACTGCAAGAGGATCAGGAAAGGCCAAGGCTCCATATACCTTCAAAGGGTGCAGCGTCAGCGTCTGGAGCAGAAGCTGAAGCAGGCAGAGGCCTGGCTGCTGCAGCTGGGACCGTTGGCCCGCCTGGTGGACTACATGATTTGCCAATGCCTCGTGTCCGTCATAGAGGAGGAAGTAACCTCTTTTGTGGCCAACATCCTGCAAGTGAGGTGGTGGTGGCATGTGTGGAGGTGGGCAGGCGGTCAAAGGCCAGGTGGCGGGGAGCAGATATTGACAGCCAACCCCTTGACCTCTCCTGACCCTTCATTACAGGCCCCAAGGCAAAAACCCTTTCTCTCAGCACAGCTGGTCTTTGACAATTCTGGTCAGCTCTCTCATGAGCCCTGTATTGAAAAAGTGATCGAGATTCTAACGAGGAGCCTACAGTCTGTCAAGACCTCTGCTCTGAAGGTATTCCGGATTGGGTAGGGGGCTGGCTGTAGGAATTCCCAGTTTTTATCCTCTGTGTAATCAGAAGCTCTCAGCCTGCTCTGAACCCTCGCTGTTTTTCATTTCTGCCCCTTCTTCATACCGTGGCATGAAGGTAATGCAATCTGCAGACCTGAAGACCCCTTTGGATTCCCTGTACTCTGAAGGTATTTAAGGAGACCCAAGCAGGGGCTATGAGGGGTTGGAAGGACTTGAGAGGGCACATGCAGGGTGCTAATGGCATGGCCATAGTCGGGCCTGGGGTATGGATGGAGCAGCTCTAACTTGAGTACTGCATAAATCTAAGAGTGGCCTAAACAATAAAAACAATGATCTCACATAACAAGAAGTTGTGAGGTAGGTGCTTCCAGGGTTGATTCACTGGCTGAAAAGTGTCATCAAGTATCAGGCTATTTATATTCTTCCCTAACTCCTTCCTGGGTTTACCTCTAGGTAAGTCAGGTCCTCTTAGAAGGGGATGTGTGTGGTAGGGGAGGCTGCAATCAAAAACGTTTTTTCATCCTCAGGCTTACTGCCTCATAGTTGCAAGATAAGCTGCAGTTCCAAGCATCCATTCTCAGGCAAAATCAGGGGAAAAGGGGGAGGCAAGTTTGGAGAGAGGCAAGGGCTGAAGCAAGGAGACGAGGTAGAAGAGTATTGCAAAAATGCAGTGAGATTTGATGGTGACTTGGGCTGGGGAGAGGGGGCCAGGCAGTGGTAGAGGTGGTGAGAATTGGTTGGCTTCTGGATATATATTTTTAATGTAGAGCCAAAGGAATTTTGTGGTAGCAGGATGTGTTGTATGTGAGTGAAGAGTTAAGGATGACTTTAGTTTTTGACTGGAGCAGCTGGAAGAATGGAGTTCCCGTTTGCTGAAGATGGAAGACTGCAGGAGGAGCAGTTTGGGAAGGGAGAAATCAGAGCTCATTTTTGGCCCTATTAAGTTTGAGGTCCATGTTAGACATCCGAGTAGAGATGTACAGTAGGCAGTTGTTTAAATGGGATTGGCATTCAGGGAGCGATCTGAGCTAGAGATACATTTGGGAGCAAATAGATGGTGTTTGAAACAGTGAATCTGGGTGAGTTCACTTAGAAAATGAGTACAGAGGACTGTGGACCGAGCCTGGCGGGGTGGTGGGAGGCACTATAGTGTTTAAGTGTTGGTAGTAAGGATGTAATTTCTGAAAATTTTGATGTTTTTCCCCCTTTTTGTATAAAGATTTAACACAAATACTGAAATTGGCAATTAATCAGTTCCTAAGAACTTAAAGGGGAGGCCAGGTTCAAGCGTATACCTTAAAGCAGATACTGGCTTGCTCAGCGCCCTTTTCCATCTCCCCTGCTCTACAGAGGCGGGAGTGCTAAGCTTCCTGACACCATTGCAGCTATAGTGTTTTTGCTTTTCAGCTCTTCCACATATTTGCCACCCACTTAATATTCCATAATAATTCTTTCCTTCTTATGCTAGCTAGAGTGAATACTCTTCTATGCACCTGAACCCTTACTTGTAAATTCCCTGGGTGGGTCTGGTGTACTGTGTTTGTACTATAGATGTACGTGTAAACTCTATAGCAGGGAGGGTGTGTGTGTGTGTGTGTGTGTGTGTGCGTGCACACACTAGAGAGAGAGAGGTTTGTGTGGGTCCTGGAGGGCACTCAAGGTCAATTATGATATGTGTCCCACTAGAAGACGAAGAGGAGGACTCAGACACAGTATCCCTGACGCCCAAGTTGCAGGGCCAGCCCAGCGATGCCGTGCACATCTTCTGTGGCCCGGATATAGGATTGGTGTGGCCCTGGAAGTCTCACACAATTACTGAAGCCCTGGAGGTCCGTGGATACCGGCTACGGGGCCAGTACTTGCCCCCCGATTACAAGCGGCTGCAAGAGGACCTGGACAACAACCCCCGAGTCCAGCAGGCCCTCACTATCCAACAGGCCCTGCTGAAGGTGAGTACGGGGCTTAAGGAATGGAATGATGCCGACCCGTTCTCATCACAGCCACCCATCTCTGCCCTGAGCGCCTTGTCTGCCCCTAGGGTGTGCTGTGGGAAGTGCAGGAATTCTGCAGAGAATATCACTGGATGACAGGCATTTACGAGTTCCTGCAAGCCTGGGGTCCTCAGAAGCTGGAGTCTATGAGAGGTTGTCCTATCAAGGACTACGTGACGCTGGTGAGCTGCCTGAACGTTTGGCAGGCCCGTGTCTCCAATATACCTAATGAGTTGATCACAGAAGGCAAGTTGCTGCTGCTGAGCTGCCGTGACACACGGGCAGAGATGGGTGAGTGCTGCTTACAGCCTCCTTTCCTTCCGCCTCCTGTCTCATCCATATGGCCTTCCTTGGGCCTTGAATGTCCTCCAGGGACCTTAGGTGCAGGCCCCTCATTGGACCTGCAGAGCTTCTTACAGCCCCATGTCTCAGCCCCTTCCCTTGCTGCTGTAGTTGTGAGCATCACAGATGGCAGCCTCTCCTTCTGTTTTGGCTCTGCTCCCTCCTTTGGAATCATGTTCCTGTCACCTAACGCTTTCTGTTCTTATGGCGTGGAGGTAGTTCAGACCAAATGTGAGAAAACTCTTAGCCTGCTCCTTAGGTTAGTGAGCTCAGTTTCTTTACAGAGATTCTCAGGAATCAAGTGTGCCCCCGTTCCCACATTTAGTCAAAATTGACACTAATTTGCATGTGTAAAAATTTATTCTCTTTAACTGATCTTGTCTTACTCTGTAGTCCTAACTTCTAAGCTGATGGAGAAAGAAGAATGTATCCCAATTGCAAGTGAAAGTACTTTTCATTTAAAGCAGTACTTTTGGTCTAATTCAGTCTATTTTGGGTAGTCAGTCAATTCAAAATTCATACTACAGTTCTGGGTTGTTTTTAGTCTCAGGTGTCCTCTGCTCCTTTTCCTCTCCAAGGTGGCATCTGGCATCGGAGAGGGTGGCTGGGCTGCATGCTGTTTTCTGCTGGCTTCTGTCGACCTCACAGAGGTGTAATGCATCCCTGCCCACAGAGGTCTCTGCCCTCCTGACATTGCTGCTTCTGCTGCAGCTGTGTTCTGAGCTGGTGTAACTGGGGTTCATAGGAGCCCAGAGTGTCTACCTTTGCTGACTTGGCCCGCATCGGCTCCTGCTGGCATTGAGGTCCTTGGGGTTTTGGTGACCCCTTCATCTAGCCTTTGTCTTAGTCTGGCCACCCCATAGGTTCTGCTTTAGGGTCCCTTGTCCCTCAACACAGGAACCCCATTGGGCCCACTGGCTGTCAACTCTCTGCTATCTCCTATATCCCCTGCCTTTTGGGAACTATGGGGGACTTGGGAATGTTACATTTGACCCTGTTTTTGCCACAACACATCACACTGTAATTTATACTTTGCTTTAACACTAGCTTATGTTAGCACAAGGGCACCCTGCAAGGGATTCCCGTCCACATGGAAAGTGGAGCTCAAGCCCAGCCTGCTATCTGTTTCCTCCGTACCTGTCCTCCACTTGCCTCTACCTGTCCCTAATAGGCCCAGGCTTAGTTGTTGATCTCCTTGGATCTCTGAGAAATCTGACTTAAGGCCTCGTCTTATCCCTCTCACCTCTTTCTCCCTTCCCATGGGAGGATGTCTCATCCTATTGTTTACTAGCTAAGTGCCTCCATCTAGGAGCCGGCCTTGGAGAGGCTCACAGTGAGTAGATTGCGCAGCCAGGGATGTGCTCTTGTAGGAAACAGGAAGGTTGTTCTGTTTCCTCTCCTCACCCCCAACGACGGTGATAACCAATAGTGTCCACTTCCTGCAGAGCCAAGATACTATCAGACCCATGGCCCCCAGGCCTGCTTTCTTTATGAAGCTGGGAGGCCTTGGAGCTGGGGCCTGAAAGAGTTTGCTTGGAAGTACTTGCCAGCCTAGCCCTCCCTGCCTTTGCTCTTCAACAGATGGAGCACATGCCTTATTAGGTATGTTATGGGCCACAAAACTCCCCCACGCTTTCCCCACCCCTGTCCTAAATACACAGGGGCTTCAGACTGGCAAGGAAAGAACAGGGAGGGCCTGTGATTGGCCTGCTTTTGTTCTGACCCTGTTTGGGGCAGCCTTTACTCCACCGTTGCTTGGAAAACCTGTGTTCTTTCTAGTTTGTTGGCTTCTTGATCCTTAATCCAGAATCAACTGGCCTGTTCAGAAAGAACAGAGAGAGTGCAGGGTTCAGAATCCTGGGCCTGTTTTTCACTGGTTTATACGACCTCGGATCACTGAGCTTCAGTGTCTTTATTTGTTACATGGACATAATAATGCAGTACACTCACAGAGTCATGGCAAGGAGGATTAAATTAGATATTATTTGCAATACTTCCAACATTGAGTATGGCATGCAGTAGGTGCTTAATTTTTTCGTTTCACCTTATACCTTTCTGTCTGCTCTTGTCTTTCTTGCTGATCTAATTTTATCTTCTTATCCTTCAACTCTGTTCCACTTCTACCTGGGCTCCCTTGAACAGTGAATGATATAGTTACCCACTCTGGTGAGTTGTCCTCACCAGACTTGACTTCATTCTTTACCCTTCCCTCTCCCTTACTCCACCACATCCAACCTGATGCTAAATCCTTTCCATTCTCCTGTCTCCTAATTATCTCTCAAATCTGTTTCCCC